>NC_088394.1:48313000-48649500 GCF_037993035.2 Macaca fascicularis
GTAACAAAGTATCACATGTACCCTAGAAATGCATGAAATATCATGTATCAATTTTTAATGCAGACAAAAATATTAGGCAGTCAGAGGTATTTTGAATTTATTTCTCAGATCTTTGAGATGATAAAGGAAAATAAAAAGTCAGCTGTATACCTGGAATAGAACATTGCACCAACATATTTCTTTTTTCCTTGTCTTATTTTTTTTCTTTTTTTTCTTTTTTTTGAGAAAGGGTCTTTTTCCCATTGCCCAAGCTGGAGGGCACTGGCATGATCATGGTTCACTGAAGCCTTGACTTCCTGGACTCAGGTGATCCTCCCAGCTCAGCCTCCCAAATAGCTGGAACTACAGGCGTTCACCACCACATCCAGTTATTTTTTGTTTTTATATTTTTAGTAGAAATGGAGTCTCACCATGTTGTTCAGACTGGTCTTGAACTCCTGCGCTTAAGTGATCCTCCCTTCTCAGCTTCCCAAAGTGCAAGGATTACAGGCAAGAGCCGCCACACCCAGCATATTTCTTGAATGTGCCCTCTTACATTCACACCTAGAAGTAGAAATGTATAAACAGGAGGCTGGGAGAGCCATAGACACCAGAGGAGAGCTGGAGCTACCACAGCTGGAGGAAAACTAGTAAACCGGGAGGAGGATACATTGGAAAAAAATGAAGAATTCTAGAGGAGAGAAAGAGTTAAAAAGACAGAGAAACTGAAAAGGGAAGAGAGGTACAGAGGGGAACTCAACAGGGCATGTGCTGGGCTCAGGTCTTGGTAGTGAGGTCACTGTGACTTCACAGAGCACAAACCAGAGCAGGGATTGATTGGATCACCACCACAGACAGTTTCATCACCCTCTGCTGTCCCCTCTACCATGCCATCTTGCCCCCATATAATGTAAATTTTTATCACTAGAAATGTCAACAAGTAAGAGCTTTCTGAACTTCTGTTTTTGTGTCTATGAGGTATGTGCAGCAAAAATGATGAAAACACAATAGCTGAAGTTTTTTTTTTTTTTTATTGAGTTGAGTGAGTGCTTTCCATGAAATAACTCATTGAATCCTCCTAGGGATCAACTGAGAGAAGGGGAAAATCACTGCCTCTTTCTCCATCAATAATGAGAAATTGAGACCTCTTTAGTGGGAAATTTTGGGGAAAAGTGTTCACTCTTACAAGAGCCTCATCTAAAAATAAAGAAACAGTAAGATGATGGCCTTGTTTCCCTTCCTTCCTCATCTCTTTCCAAAGCATCCCCACCAATAAAGAAAAACTTTAGAATCCCTATGGCCAAATAAGGAGACTGGTACCAACTTAAAGTCACAATTCAAGCCCCCGGCTCCACCCTGAGCCAATGTAAACATTCCTCTAGTCTGTGAAAGAAACAAACCAACAAATACTCCCTTGATCGAGACATACATACATTGTAAAAATGTCCTTGACATAAACTCAAGTTTTCCTTTACACACACACACACACACACACACACACACACACACACACAGAGAGAGAGAGAGAGAGAGAGAGAGAGAGAGAGACACACTCTCCCCTTATTGAATAGGAGTATCCTCCAGTCCTTGAAAATTTACTCTACAGCTCATCTTTTCTAACACCTGATCCTTCCCAGAGTGGTCCTTATAGTTACCTTGCAGATAATGCCAAGACCTTACCAGCCCACTCCAAAGTAGTGTCCCAGTCACCCCATCTCTCTTCCACATCTCAGTATTCTCCACCAACACTGGGCACTGCACAGTCAAAAATGAGTACAGTTCATGTTCCTGACCATTGATCTGCCATCAATTTTTTCCAAGCCCGAGGCATGCGATTATCTGCAAAGCTGACTTACAAGATAAAATCCCCAGGCCTCTCCCCTCCCCCTCCTCCTCCAACAAGCAGACATTGATTTTACACAGAATGTGCATGGCTTTGATGGTGTTATTGCAATCAACATGAAAAATACCACCACAGTGCTTATCCGGACGTCTCAGTTGTTTTGCCTCATAGCACAAGTGATTGTTTAAAGAGGCTTGACACTGTTGGAGTCTTTTGTTTTATGGATTTTGCAAAGCATTGCTCTTTGTCTTTTGGGCTAGCAGAGGAGAGAGCTCTTTTTTCAAGGCAATGGGCAGTGCTTTTAAAAAATAGAATTCAATGTGTGAACTGCTTCGGGGATCTCTTTAGCTCTCACATTTATGTGCAATTTTTCTGAAGGAAAGGCTGCACCTACCTGGTCTGTATCTTTAACTTCATTCCTCTGGCCAGATTACCCTCTGATCCCTTACCCCCATCCGTTCACCATGATGTTCTGCTGTCCCTATTCCATCCTGATCTTAAGCAACTAAACGGACTGTGTTTGCTCTCTCTCAGTTTTACCCCTCTACCTCTCTCTTTCTCTACCTCACAGGTGACCAATTATCTGACTCATCTGATCCCTAGCAAAAGGGAACAAAGAAACTTGGCACAAGCACCATTCACGTGCTACCCCTCCTGTGCAGGCAAGAAGCCAGAGGCTGAAACTCCCCCATCTCTTCTCTGCCTGTAGCAACACAGGCACTTGTACCATTCAGCTCACCCACCTCTGCCATCAGAATGGGACCCCCAGAAGGCAGAAACTGTTCAACATGTTTTCTGCACTTTTCTTGGCTTGTTGCCCAGTTAGTGCTGACTTTGAATTACAGGGAGAAATAGGGTGAAGGTAAGAATTTAATTGGAAAATTGTGACGCCATATATCTAACGATTGCTAAATTCTCAAGAAGATTATTTCAATGTAGGCACTATTGACACATAGGACCAGATACCTTTTTGTTGTGGGAGGATGTTATGTGCATTATAGGACATTTTATCAACATCCAAAAATGTCTTCAGATATTACCAAGTATCCCATGGGGGGCAAAATCACCCTGGTAAGAACCACTGCCCGAGTGTATCATGGGCTTATGAAACTGACAATGCTAACACCATGTTCATGAAAAGACGTTAGCGTTAGGAGAAAACAAGCTGTAGGGTTTCCAACAGAGGATCATTTCACATCATGCCTTTCCCTACCTCTAGTTACCACGTGACTCCCTACCAAACCACATAATGATTTTGACCCACCCACTCTTCTGAGAATCCACATGAAACCATGCATTCCTATTGACCCGTGGAACATCAAAACTTCTGGCTTTAAATTTCATCCCTGAATTTATTAGTCAATGTTTGGGTCCAACTTAGGGTTCTCAGTTTCTTAGAGTAGATATAGAGAGCAAAGCTGGAAATTCCTGGGTAATAGCCTTAGAGAAACAGATCTAGGCTTAGAATCAAGGCAAGTGGCTTTGGGGCCCAGATCTGCCCCTGGGTGCCACAGGGCAGCTCCTCTTCCCTCCATGGGCTAGGCTTCTTTAGCTTTCATTCCATGGAAAAGGGCAGAAAAAGAAAAGGATGGATCACATCAAGAGTTTGCTGAAGGTTATCTCAGGAGCCACATTAGGAGATGAGAGAAAACATGAGATGAAAGATTCCAGGCTGCCCCTTGAATCAAAGCCAATCAGAGTAATTTTCCATTTAACTATTCTACATACTGGGCTTCTGGGTTAAATTTCCTTCCCACCCAAAAGAGTGTTTTAAGATTAAACATGCCCGTGTATGTGTGTGTATATATACATATGTTATTGTTATTAAAATCTTAAAACCACTAGACTTGATAACCTCAATGAACCCTTCTAGTTCCAATATTCTAGAAAAACTCTCAACATATAAATAATTTTATGTACAAAAATACTTCAACGGCCACTAGAAGTCAGACTTGGGGAGTGCAGGAATTTGACCCATTCCTCCTTCACTTTACCCATGGCCACAAAATCCCAAGGTGGCCCCGTGGAGAAGGACCAAAAATAAGGTGCATTTTGGAAAGCCTGAATTTAAAGAATAAGGGGGAGGGCAGTGAGGGGACAGACAGAGGGTTGAGGGTTTACCATATTTTTCTCCTCCACCATACCCTCCTCTCCCCCAACCCCTTTGCCTATTTGCTCAGAGCTTGCAGCCTCCATTTAGCAGTGCAGGCAACATTTCAGCTTCCCCTAGCCCCTCCAAGCTTCTGAAGAGGACTGGAGCCCTCAGACTTATTTCTGAAGCCTGAGTCCTTGATAGCAGGCCAACCAGGCAGCCCCAACTCCACAGACTTCTCCCTGAACCCTGCAGTCCTCCTGTTTTATTAATACTGCACATAACGAGCAGATGCAGCCCGAGTGGCAGCTACAAAGACACTCGTCTCCTAAAATGTGATATTTGATCACAGGAGGATTTTGCGGTGGGATAGCTTATAATCCTAAATTTAAATCCTTCCCGAATTTCAGAGGTTCCAGTATTAAAATCCTTTTAGGATTTTTCAAAGTGTGTAATCTGTTTAGAATTTTTTAAGAACTCCCTGGCCCATTCTTTCTCCAAAAATAGGCCTGCTACATTTTTAACTTCCTTAAAAAAAAAAAAAGAAAAAAAGAAATGTCTTTTTAAAAAATTATTTTTGTTGTTTATTTGACTTAAGGGGCAACCGTTTCTAAGACATCCAATGAGATATTCTTACTAAAATAAAGTGAAACTTCTTTCAGTGACTGCAAATAAAACTAGAAGAAACATTTATTTTAAAAGGGATTAAGGAGAGACAGAAACAAGAAGTTATGCTAAGGGAAAACAAAAAATGCAAGGACACCAGAAAGAAATACAGAACTCTCTTCTTTCTTCCTCTAAAACTCCCCGTAACACCACGGAAAAGAACAGGCTGGTGGCTTATTATAATTTAGATTAAAGTGTGCAGAATAAGTGTTCCCTTGAGTCCAAGAGGTGCTGAATGAATGAAAGGGAGGAGGAAGAGGGGGGGAGCAGAGAATGAAGATGAAGGGAGAGATAACCAAGGAGACTAGGCAGGTATTGCCCATGCTCAGCTATCTGAGCAAACCTCAACCCAGGGTAGATCTGGGACTTTCCTGGCTACTGAACAAGTTAGAAAAGTGTCCCCAAAGACAGTCTACAGGTAGAGATTTCCTCAGGATGGCTGAACCTCATGGACAAAGTTTTCCATGTGATTTTCATTCCATTTTCATCATCTGTTATAACATAAAATTTCATCAACTGTAAATGTCAGTTCTTCGCTTTATTATTTGCTAATGTCATAAAAATCTGAATTGTTTGCTTTGTTAAAGGGCTTGCTGGGCATTGACTTTTCCTTATTTGTACTTTACTACCCCAAATGTGTGGGGTTTATTTATTAAAAAAAAAATAACATCCCTTTTGAAATGGGATTTAAATAACAGAGCAAGGTTTGCCATTATCATAAATGTATAAAGTGCTTTGTGAGTAATAAAATGGATCATGGATTCAGGATAATTCAAACTGAAATGTTATGTTCAGTATCAAGATTAGATTACGTTAATGCAGTTCATTTTAAATGGTTTAAAGGCCATCAGATGCATGTGAAAAGAATCTGTATCATAACTTAGAATAAATAGACTGAGACATTTGTTTATAATGTCAGTGCTAAACAAATCTATTACTACATTTCTGCATGTAGCGTTATATTACCACTGCTATTAAACAAACAGAGCATGAAGATAAATTATAGCTTTAATTATAAACATTACCTTTGCGTATTTATTAATTTAAAATGGAACAATGTTCAATAACCTTAGGTTATTTATATCAGCTAACATTTTAATTAACTTTGTTGTATTTATGCGACTTGGTAATTGTTGCTACCAGGCACATGTAACTCCTTGAATAATGGAGGCAATCTAACCTATCCCTGTGAATATTACCCATTAAATGAGATGGTAACATTGTAACTCCTGCCAGAGAGTCAGACTCTGCTGCTCAAGCTCCCTGGGTGAGGAGCCCTAAGGCTACAAAACTTGCCTTTCTCCTTGGAAACCACTGACGGGGAGCACCTTGAATTCCTGGACAGACTGTGAAGAAAGGTGGCAGAGGGGACAGATTGTAATTATCCTGTGAATTAAGAAGAGTAAGCATCTTTCAAGGAGGTTGAGCTGGAGAATCATCCTCGCTGAGCAAGTGTCCAGAGACCATGGTCCTTCTGCAACTGTGTTCCAATTAAATATACCCATCACAGGCATGACTCTCAGTCTTAAACCTCAGACAGGCAATGACTATCGCAATTCTGTATTTTTCATTAATCATCTTAATTTTTTCCCCTAAGCCCTCATTGCATGATTGATGGGCAATCCTTTCTCAGTCCTGGCTGGAATTATACCACAATTCTGAAAGTAGAACAAAAAGCGGGGAAGCTCTTCGACCACAGCCCACCATGTTTTCTACTGATAATCTCTTTGCTTGCTTTTCCACTGGTGGTTTTGGAGCCTGGTTGCTACCCACTTTCATGCCATGAAAGGTCTGTGAAAGCCGTACAGTGACTGAGAACCTTCTTCTCCCTAATGAGATCCTGTACAGTCACACACGGCACAATGGTGTTTCGGTTAATGCTGTACCACATATAAGTCAGTGATTCTGTAAGATTATAATATTGTATTTTTACTGTACCTTTTCTGGAGTTAGATATACAAATACTACAACTGTGTTACAACTGCCTACAGGATTCAGTACAGTCACATGCTGTATGGGTTTATAGCCGAGGAGCAATAGGCTATCCCACACAGCCTAGGTGTGTAGTAGGCTACACCATCCACGTTCATTAAGTGCACTTTATGATGTTCACACAATGACAAAATCTAAAGATGCATTTCTCAGAGTGCATCCCCCTCGTTAAATGACACATGATAGAAGTCACACCCTCTAAGGCTTGCCCACCCCTTGAGGACCAAATCGGAGCAGCCCTTGGGTCAACCCTCCCTGGCCACATCCACAGCTCTCTCCTCCATCCAAACCCAGGGGAATCTCCATTCTCTCCTGTATTCCCATAGCTTTCTACCTCTTTCCTAAAGAGGCAGAAAAATGCAATTTTTTTGTCATTTTCATGATAGATGCATCAGCCCATTAAGTGTGAAGACCAAAATATTCAAAACACAAAAATGTGTTCTGTGTTCTCAAGGGCAGTGAGGGCTTAATCTTTTTATTTTTTAATTTTTTAACTTTTTAAACTTTTATTTCAGGTTCACAGGTATATATAGAGGTTTCTTATATACGTAAACTCATGGCACTGGGGTTTGTTGTACAAATTATTTTGCCACCCAGGTACTAAGCCTAGTACCCAATAGTTATTTTTCCTGATCCTCCCACCCTGTACCCTCAGGTTGGCCCCAGTGTCAGCTGTTCCCCTCTTTGCGTCCATGTGTTCTTGTTATTTAACTCTTACTTATAAGTGAGAACATGTGGTATTTGGTTTTCTGTTCCTGCATTCGTTTGCTAATCATAATGACCTCCAGCTCCATCTGTGTTCCTGCAAAGGACAGGATCTCTTTCTTTTTTATGGAGGGCTTTATCTTCATATACCATGTCAAACTCCAAGTAACCAAGGGGAGAAAAGAATGTATGATGCTGCAGGAATAAGAAAAAGAACCTTCTCTCTAAACCTTTGTCTGTCATATTTGTGTCCCACCACATCCTTTACTCTCTCAACCCCAGTAGCTGCAACTCTATCCAAAGGGCCTCTGAATAGGGAGCACACTGAAGGGAGCAACTCTTTCTTTTCTAAAAGTATATCTCTAGATCTCAACACATAGCTAGGCACATGGAGAATGCACAATATACATTAGTTAAAAATTCCAGATAAAAGGTAACGCTCTTCAACAATAAAAAAAATCAAACAACCCAATTCAAAAATGCGCAAAAACCTTGACTAGATATGCAAGTGGACAATAAGCATATGAAAAGATGTTTAACATCATTAATCATTAGGGCAATGAAAATCAAAACCACAGTGAGATACTGCCTCACACCCATTAGTATGGTTACTATTTAAACACACACACACACAAAATCAACAAGTGTTGGTGAGGTTGTGGAGAAATTGGAGTCCTTGTATACTGTTAATGGGAATGGGAAAAGGTACAGCTGCTGTGGAAAACAGTATGATGGGTCCTCCAAAAATTAAAAATAGTATCACCATATAATTCAGCAGTTCCCTGTCTAGGTATCTATCCAAAAGAATTGAGAGTCTCAAAGAGATACTTAAATACATATGTTCATGGTAACATTATTCGCAGTAGCTAAAACATGAAAGCAACCCAATGTCTATCAAGAGATGAATGAATAAGCAAACTGTAGTTTATACATACAAAGAAATATTATTCTGCCTTAACAAGGAAGGGAATTCAGATATATGCTACAATATGGATGAACCTTAAGAACATAATGCTAAGTGATATAAGGCAGTCACAAAAAGACAAATAATGTATGATTGCACTTGTATGGGGTAGTTAGAGTGTTAAATTCATAGAGACAGAAAATAGAGTGGTGGTTGTCAGGGATGGAGGGAGGGAGAAATGTGGAGTAGTTAGTGTTTAATGGGTACAGAGTTTCAGTTTTACAAGATAAAAAGAGTTCTGGAAATGAATGGTGGTGATGATTGTACAATATTATGAATGTATTTAATACCACTGAACTAGACATTTAAAAATAGTTAAGATATTAAATTTTATGTTACTGTATTTTACCACAATAAAAAATGAATTGAGCTCCCAACTCTCACCATATATGAAAATGAACTCTAAATAAATCAAAGACTTAAAACTATGAAACGACTAGAAGAAAACAGGTGAAACACTTCATGACATTGGACTAGGCAAGGATTATTTGGAAGACCTCAAAAGCACAGGCAACAAATGCAAAAATAGACAAAGGGATTATATCAAACTAAAAAGCTTCTCCACAGCAAAAGAAAGAATCAACAAAATGAGAGACAACCTAAAAATTGGGAGAAAATATTTGCGAACTATGCATCTGATAAAAGGTTAATATGCAGAATATATAAGGAACCCAAACAACTCAATAGCAATAAAGCAAATAATCCAATTTAATCCAATTCAAATGGGCAAAGGACTTGAATCAACATTCCTCAAAGAAGACATACAAATAACCAAGAGGCACATGAAAAAAAATGCTCAACATCACGAATAATCAGGGAAATGCAAATCAAGACAACAATGAGCTATCATCTCACCGCAATTAGAATGGCTGTTTTCAAAACAAAAATCACAAATGCTAATGTGGATATAGAGAAAAGGGAAACCTTACACACTGTTGGTGGGAATGGAAATTGGTACAGCCATTATGGAAGACATTATAGAGGTTCCTCAAAAAATTAAAAATAAAACTACCATATGGTCCAGCAATCCCACAACTGGGTATATATACAAAGAACATGAAATCAGTATATTGGAGATCTGTCTGCACTCCCATGTTTACTGAACGCTATTCACAAGAGCCAAGAGATGGAATCAGTGTAAATGTCTATCAACAGACGAATGGATAAAGAAAATGTAGTATATATAGCAATGGATTGCTATTAGCTATAAAAAGAGAATAAAATCTTGTCACTTGTGGTGGCATGGATGAATCTGGAAGACACTGTGATAAGTGAAATAAGCTAGGTTCAGAAAGACAAATACCACATGATCTTACTTTCATGTGGAATACAAAAAATTGATCTCATAGAAGTAGAGAGAAGAATGGTGGTTACTGGAGGATGGGGAGAGGAGGGCGGAGGGAAGTTGGGGAGAGGTTGGCCAGTTAGACAGGAATAATAAGTTATGGTGTTTTATTACATAATAGTGTGACTGTAGCTAATAACAATGGATTGTATATTTCAAGTTTGCTTAGAAAAGATGATTGGAAATGTTAGCACTACAAAGAAAGAATAAATGTTGAAGGTGATTGTTGAAGGTGATGGATATGTCAAATACCTTGATTCGGTCATTATACAACATAGACCTGTATTGAAACATCACACTGTGTCCCATAAACATGTACAGTTATTATGGGTCAATTTTAAACAAAATTTAAAAAAATAAAATTTTTTAAAAAATTAATGAATCCTACTACAGGTATCAGTCAATCCTGATAGTGTAATATAATCTGCAACAATCACTGTCTCCACCTTCAGAAGACAAGTGAGTCAGCCCTAAAGTTCAGCATATCCCAGTGACCTGTAATGGTCCTCACTCTAGTCCTGATATTACAATAATGTCCAGGGCTAAAATGTCCAAAATGCCATAACAAGATTATGAGGAGATCAAAATGGGATCTCTTTTAAAACACACACACAAAGTATTTAAATAAGTGGTCTTCTTTACCTACATATTTTTCATCCCTTTTTCTCCCATCCTTATAAAAAATTCAGCCAAATGATGGAAATGCATACACATTCACACACACTCCAGTTCTCTCCTCCACCCTCCCACCCTCCCTGTTGACTTTATTATCATTACCTCCATCTAGAAGGTCTGAATTTCATTTTTTCTGCCACTGGCCAATTAGGCAACCTCTGAACATCTTCACTCTAAGATTCTGTTTGTTCATCTGTGGAATAAGATCAATAATTTAATTCTTACCCACCTTCCCAGAAGGATCACTGTATCCAATGAAATGTGGATATGAAGATGTTTGGGCAGAAATAATAACCCATCTAAATAAAAGCAGTTATTTTACTAAAAACAAAAAATCATTAGGAGAGCTCCTGAACAGAGTTAGGAAGTTGAGGCTTTACGCTGAATTGAAAATTCTTACTAGAATTGAGAAGTTCTGGAAAGACTCAGTGTAGATTATCCACTGCTTGTTGAGTTATTTATTAAAGAACCATTAATTTTCCAGAAATAATTACAAAATCAGTATTTTCAAATGCTCCCCACCCCGTAAAATTTTGTTTTTTCAGAACACAAGCATTGGCTCTTGCCAATTGGTGCCTCTTGGGTCCATTTGCCTGCTAGTTATGGACTGACTCCTCACTTCTGCCTGGCTTCACCCAGTGGGAGACCCTGGAGAATACAGGAGGGCAGGGCAGAAAGAAGTCAGGGTATTCCCTGCCTCTAACTGTACTTTCAGTGACGTCTCCAACAGGGGTTGCATCTCTCTCTGTGGCCCTAGTTCCCAGCTGGGCAGCCTCTGCCATGGCTTCAGTCTCCATGGACAATCCTGGCACTGGGGCTTTGGTACTGCCACCTGCTCCCATTATTCTTCTAGCCCTAGGAGTGGTGGCCGTTTTCTGTTGTTGCTATTGTCTGGATTGCCTCAACTTTCCCTGTTTGTCTTTGATACTCTTCCAACCCCCTTATAACCAGTTGCCATTATTAATGTCTTCTGTTAGACTCCGTGGCATTGGTTGTAATTTATGAATGGATCTTGAGTGTCAGTTTCTCACTTCTGAGCAAGAAGGGAAGAATTACAAATGCAAATTGGGGATCCCCAACATTACACAGAAAGAAAAGTGGTCCTGAAAGGATATGGAAAGGGAGCTATCAACAAGCCAGAAGAGAAGCAGAAAACTCCATTCAGTGCTCCTGTGATTCGTCCTCTTTCTCCCATAGTAAACTTATATTTTAATCAATGCTTTTAAAAAATATAATGTTTAGAAGCCAAATGAATACAAAGCAGAATGGTAGGGAGAAATTTGGAGGATGCCTCTCAAACGTCATCACCTGAACATGGCCATCTGCCAGCACCCAGGACACTAGCTGTCTCTTGAACACAGGGGACCCTCAGCCAGGCATATTTCACTCAGTGGCTGAGCCAGGCTGTGTTTATAATCTTAAAAATACAGCAGCTTAATCAAGTCAGCCTTACTACCTTAGCTATCATTTAATTGCCTGTGGTTTATATCTTGCATATTCAGTGGTTATGTGATTGAAAACTTAACGATTGAGCCACTTAAGAAAGGAAAAAAAGAAGACAAATATTAATACACATTGCATGAGAAATTCAGATTAAATAGAGTAATTTTACATTTCATCAGATTTTTTTCCAAACTACTGAATAAAGCTTGTGCACACATGCTGGGGGAATATTCTTTCCAACCTGAGGTTAACAGTGTACTTTTCTCCCATCAATAAATCTGCATAGCAGTGCTTATAAAATCATCTAACTAAATGCACCTCATTAACCTATATTTATCTGTGTTGAGTATCTGGTGATCACTGATGTTTCTAGAATTGATTATCACCTTCCAGGTGAGTCTGAAAGAACCCTGGGCTGCGAAAACTTTAATAGATCTGTTGACATTTCCAAAGAATTTTGAATTCCAGTTTCCCTTCCTTGACCACCAGTTCCCAATCATTTTACTTGTTTCCCTGGGAGTTCCAAATCGCTTTATCTTTGCCCCCAAGCAGAATCTGTGACCTGACAGACACATTTGACCTCCCTAGAACTGTCCCAGAATTTCTACAGTCCATCAAAACGTGTGATGGTCTCAATGACAGATGACACTTACCGTAGTCAGGAAGTGAGTAAAAATTAATTGTGCTTTCAGGAACTGTGAGGTGAGAGCAGGCTAAACAAAAGGCAGAGTCCATGAAACAAACACCCACTGGCTCAGTTCATGGCCACTCAATCTTCCTGGGCAGTGTTCATGGCTGACTTAGCAGACGGACGCTCCGTGAGAGTAGGGGCCCTTTCTGTTCCCCACAGTGCTCAAACATCACTCATTGAATGAAATAATGAAACTTAAATAGTATGAATATAAGATAAATATATTATGTAACATAAATATCTGAATGGGAATACTAAACACAGACTACAAACTTTCCAATCCAAAGAGACTTAGAAATCATCTACGTCCCTACCTTCCCTATGGAGGTAATTACGGCGTCAAAATTAGCTTCTAGAATCAGACAACTTGCTGCACATATAAAAGCTATGTCTCTGGGTGAGCGAGTTAACATCTCTAAGACTCAGTTTCCTCATCTTTGAAGTGGCGATAATAATGGTAGATAACTTACGGGGTTGTTGTAAGAGTTAAATGATATAGCATATATTAAACAAAAAGAAGAGTGACCAGCCCTCAATATCTGTTAATTACTGTTACCTACGTCAGCAGATAATCAGGTCAGGGAATTTGGTTTCATTTAGTTTAGATTTTTTTTAAAACATAGAAACTTATTTTTCCCAGACAAAGTCTTGATAGAGAAAGACCTCATAATATAAAGCAGATTGAAGCAGAATTACCCTGGTAGATACCAATGGGAGTGAGGAAGCTTAGAACACCAGTCAGTTTCCTTCCTGTACACTGCACCTCATTAACCTATGAGTGACCCCGGGTTCATCTCCAGTAAGACCTGGAGGAAAATCAAATACTGTATTTGCCTGGATCACTCCTCTCATTCCACAGACAGGGACACTGATGTTCAGAGAGAGGAAGCTATCTGCTTAACACCACACAGCAAGTTTCTGACCCAAGTTTCCTGAATCTTTCTATCCACCTTCCAACACCTCCAGAATCTCATAGCTGGCAGGGCATTCAAGAGTGAAACAACGTGGTCCTCTCCCTCTGTAATATGCCTTGTTCATGTTGGATGTCTCCCTTATCAGGGATTCTAATGCTAGAGAATTCTGGCTGAAATCTGCCTGACTGCAACTTTTGCTCATATGCAGTTATTTCAGTACATTATGCCAAATAACATCCTGAGATGTGTAAAGATAAGTTAATACCACACATTTAGCAGTGAGGAGACATCCAGGTCCAATGTGAGGACCTGCCCTTTTTAGTCTTTATAGTTATGCAAATGAAGCAAAATGAAAAGTCACACCCAAGTATCCATTGACAGATGAATGGATAAATAAAATATGGTAAATACATACAATAAAATATTATTCAACCTTAAAAAGCAAGCACGTTCTGACATAATCTACAGTGTGAATGAATCTTGAGGACATTATGCCAAATGATATGAGAGCCAGTCCCAAAAAGATAAATGTGTACAATTCCACTTAAATGAGGTACCTGGAGTAATCAAATTCATAGAAAGAAAAAATAGAATGGTGGCTACCAACAGCCTGGGGGAGGATGGGATGGAGAGTTTTTTTTTAATGGG
This sequence comes from Macaca fascicularis, assembly GCF_037993035.2. Classification (NCBI taxonomy): domain Eukaryota; kingdom Metazoa; phylum Chordata; class Mammalia; order Primates; family Cercopithecidae; genus Macaca; species Macaca fascicularis. The sequence continues at coordinate 48,326,958 of NC_088394.1, forward strand.
TACAGAGTTTCAGTTTGGGAAGATGAAAACGTTCTGGATGGACAGAGGTGATGGTTTTAGAGCAATGTAAATGGATTTAATGCACTTAATTGTACATTTAACAATGGTTAAAATAGTAAATTACATATTATGTATATTTTACTGCAATAAAAAATACTAAGTTTCTTTTTCAATCCATATCACTGGAATACACAACGGGAGAAAAGTACAAGTGCCTCTCCAACAATAAATCAACTGTACTTCTACCCATGACTGCAGTAGGGGTTAAATGAAGTGTACTAGTTGCCCCACAAAGACTGACCAATGCACCTTCCACCAGCTCAAGTCCCCATGAGGAAGGAAAAGCAGAAAGAGCCTGGTCCACTACTAAACCACCAGAAGGCATGTGCCAGGGTCACAAGTTCTCCAAGCAAGAATTGGGGCTACTTGTTTCTCCCTTAAGTGTATGATGATTTTTACCATCCCTGGACACATGACTATGCAGGAGCTGGATCAGCCTTAACTGGTAATCATTTTTCGGTGTTCATTATTGTAAGACTGTTTCTCCAGAAACAACAGCCCCCCAGCCCCTGTTGAACTTCTCTAGAGAAGCATAATATAATTGTACACCCTTCCTTCTCTAAGTCCAAGTGATCTATCAAAGAACTCTTAGAATTTAACCTCTTCCAGGAAATCTTCCTGGCTACTCAGAGAAGAAAAAAACGAGGCAACCCAGTGGATATTCAATTTGCTTTTCCTCCCAAGTTGCAATAAGGTTTCAATTAATTAGATTCTAAAATGTGCCATATTTGGGTGGCCACTGGGGCTAAAACATGAACAATACAAAATTTCTGCCCCTCAGGAGGCAGGTTAGAAAGGGAGATAAATAAGTCATTTCTAAACAAGAGATTTTAAAACTGAGCTAGGGAGCTAAGGGGAAGAAGCATCTCACAGCCTTGCCCCTAAAAAGGGATTCATAATAGGGCATCACAAGCATATCATACCGGCTCCGTGCTGATCACAGAGTAGAAGCGTGGTCAGTACTCGCTGTTTATCTCTTCTGCTACCTTTAAGTAAGTTTAGAATACGTCCTCCCCTTGGTGGGTCTCCTTCTCGAAAATTTAAATGGCTGTTTTCCTATATTTACCTTTCTCAATAATGTTTAGTATCATCTTAAGTCTTCCTCCAAAACAATATACCGCCAAAAAGGTCTTATCGGAATTTTCATTGAAATTGTATGCAATATGTGGATTAATGTAGAAGAAACTGAATACTATCAGTTCTTCTCATTAAAGAGTCAAGTATAATATCCCATTTATTCAAATCTTTTCTAAACTACAAAGTTTCCATGCTAAGACATTGTATGGTTTCTTAGGAGAGATGTTGCATATTTGTTATTATCTTTATTTCTTGGTGTTTATTATTTGTGTAAATGTGGTTTAATTATTGCTATTTTTAACTGATTATTTCCCAAATTTAGGAAAGCACATACTTATTGTTATTCTAGTCTGATATTTTTATTGAACTCTATTATTGATGTTGATAGATTTTTATTTGCTTTATATCTGAGATGTTTTATGTATGTAATCAAATTATATTATGCATATGTATATATAGATATATTATACAAAGGATTATTATATTCCTTCCAATATTTATACTTCATTTCTTTTTCATATCTTGTTTCATTGGCTAAGATTCCTAAATATTGAATAATATTGGTGATTGCCAACATCTGTAACTTATTGTTGATTTTAATGGGACTATCCAGTGTTTTACTGTGAAATCTATTACCCATTGTTTGTTTTAAAGCTTTCTATATATTTGAATGAATGTTACTCAACTGTAGGAAGAGAAAATTATGCATAGAATGTAGAGCAATAACACTATAATACCCTCAGTTTTCTGACAAGTACATAAGTTATGGTATTTCCCTGGACTTGCTAAGATGAGAAAACAACACGCACTCCTTAGAAAACATTTCAAAAATAAAAAGTTCAAAAGCAATAAAATTTCCCAAATAATCCTTATTTAATTCAGAAATTTAAAATATGTAGAATTAGCCAATGGTTGATGCCGCCAAACAGGAAAAACTTGTCTCCTTGAGAAAATTATTGATTCTCTGAACCATAACTCAAGAGCCACATGCGTCATAGGTCAGACTGTATCAATATGTTGCTCATAACCACCTTAGAGCACCTTCTTTCACTCAGGGTAAAGGCCAAAGCACTTCAATGCTCTCCACGTGATTTGCTCCACTGGGAATTCTTTGACCTCACATCTACTGCTCTCGTTCCCTTGTTAACATTATTCTAGCCACACAGGCCTCCTTGCTGTTTTTTGAGCATGTCAGGCAAGCATCTACCTCAGGATCTTTACACTCCCTGTTTCCGATATCTGGAAATCCCTTCTCCAAGATACTCATTTGGTTCCCTCTTTTAGTGTCCTTGAGGTCTCTACTCAAACATTATATTCTTAAAGAAGTCCTCCCTATTAGTTTGTTTAGAGGCCGATGTGCCTTGGTCTGGTCTTCGTCATGTGTCTAAATTTTCTAACACACTATTGGTTCATATTAAACCTATGGACAGCCAAAACTCTAGGGCCTTTTTTCATATAAAGGACTTAGCCATCCTCCAGTCAGCCATCCTCTACTCTGATTTTGGGGGCTGGAAATAAAGTTAATGCATATGTCAGTCATCTTAATTTGGGCCTGCCTATACATCTTCATTCTCCCATCCAGTGCACAATGCCTTTCTCCAAGCAGAATGTTGATCATAAATATGATGAAAACAAATTCGTTTCCCTCTGCCAAATGATTAAATGTGTAGAACAGCGTAGCCCACTAGCAGAGTCCTGGGGTGTCATGGTCAAGAGTTAATCCACAGTCTTCAAAGACAGATTTTTCAATAGATGATAAAATCACCAACTTTAAGTATCATGTTTATGCCGGAGTCCAAACTATATATTTCAAATATTGGCCTCTCCTGGAAAGTTTAGATTTGTTTATCAAGATGTTCATGTGTTATTTCTACTTGGATATTTGAGAGACATCTCAAACTCAACATGTCTACAAACCTGCTCCTTTCTCAGTGCTCTCAACCTCAATAAAAGGTATTTTTGCCACTTTCTCAAGCCATAAAGCTAAACATCACCCTTGATTCCTCTCTTTTCCTAATTCAATTCAATCCATCTACAAGTCCTGAGGGGTTCTGCCCCCAAATCATTACAAATCTACTCACTTCTATTCACCTCCTCTGCCACCACTCTGGTCCAAGCTGGCATCTTTCTCCACCTGGAAGAGCATCCCCACCCGTTAGTTCTCTTTTGTCCATCTCTAATCCACTTTCAACACAGCTACCAGTATAACTAAAACAAAGCAATACAGACCGAAGAAAACCCCATGTGATTACACTGCTTCCTTGCTTAAAACTCTTTCATGGCTCCCCATTTGCAATTAGATTGAAGTGCAAATCTTTACATTGGCTTTACAGACCAACCTAACCCGAGGCCTGCATCCTTCCCTGCTCTTGTGTCTTTCCATTCCTTCCTCTTCCCTCTACCCTGAAGCCTCCTTAATTTTCAGGCTGTTTCTCAAGCCCTCCCAGCTCATTCCCTCCTTATGGGCCCTCTATGTAGGTTTTCTCCCTGTTCTTGACCAGGCTACCTCTTCTTGGCTTTTAGATCTCAGCTTTTCTTTTTTTTTTTTTTTTCAGAGAGACCTTCCCTGAGCCAATTCTCTGGTCTCTATCACCCACTTTAATTATTTTCAGAGGAGATGCCATATTCAGATGGGATTGTCCATTTGTATATAAACTACCCATCTCCCCCAACTAGAATGAAATATCTTTGGGGACAGGGTCTTTGTCTGCTATACCCCCAGATCCTGGAGGAATGCCTGCCACATAGCAGGTTCTCAATAAATATTGATGGCAGCAGAACACTCATCAGTCTGCACCTCCCCACCTTGTTAAGAAACTAAGTCAAGGGACGTTAAGATATGCTAGTCGATTGCATTCTCTTGAATTACTAGTCTAATAATTATGTTGTTAAAGGAGAAAGAAATGAAATTAGTTCTGCATAACTTATTAGCTCCTGATCATTGCATTCTTTACTTAATGCTAATAAACTAGCTATTTAGTAATATATTTTTCCTTTATTGTTTCTTAAATTACAAAAGCAATGCATGCTCATTGAAAGAAATTCTAATAACACAGAAGCGTATAAAGAAAATAATGATGTCTATCTTCTCTCTTTCTCACTTCCCAGATGTAACCTCTGTTAGCAACTTGAGGAATAATACCCTTCTTTTTTCTATAGATATACATATACATATACATATACATAGATGTATACTCCTATACATATGTAGTCTTAAGACAAAAATAGGATATATGTGTGTGTGAGTGTATGTGTGTATATCCACTTGCCATATGGTAGGGGTCTTTCTATGTCCATACAGATTGGTCTACTTTATATTTAATGACTACATAGAATTCAGTTGTATTAAGTAATTTATTTATTCAAAATATACTTAATTATTCTGTGAACAAAGACATAAAAATGTGGAGGTATTGATAAACAAGAATAGCAAAATATTGGGAATTGTTACAGCCTAGTGTTAGACACATGGAGCTTATGATACTATTCTCTCTACTTTTATGTATATTTGAAAGTTTCCATAAAAGTTAAATTTAAAAAGAAATACTTAATAAACTTCATATTTAATGGTGAGTTACTGAACACTTTCCTCTGAGATCAAAAGCAAATAAAGATGCCTGATATCACCATTTCAACACTGTAAGGAAGTTTCTAAGCACTATAGTAAGGCAAGAAAATAAAGACATACGAATTAAAAAGAAATAAAACAGCCATCATTCACGGATGACACAGTTTCATATAAGGAAAATCCAAATGTATCTACAAAATATTAGAATTAATTAGTGAACTGAATAAGGTCTCAGGACACAAGGTTAATACATAAAACTTAATTGTATTACTATATGCCAGCAACCAAGAAAAAGAAAATAACTTTTTAAAGACATTAAAAATACCAGGAATAAATGTAATGAAAGATAAATAAGACTTCTATGGTGAAAATGACATAGCACTGAGAGAGATTAAAGATAATCTAAACACAATTACTTACTAAACATTTTTATGTTATATGCCAGACACTGCTAGATTGAGGATATAATGATAAGTGAAAATAGACACAGTCTTTGCCCTTCGTTAGATAATCATGCAAATTAATGTAATATTGTAAACGTAGGGAGGATTACAGGGGATGTACACAGGGCTGTAAGAGCTTTGGAAATGCAATTTGACCAGTCAAAGAACCAGGGAAGACTTCTTGAGCTGAGCCCCAAAGGAAGAAAATGAGTTAAACAGATGAAAAAAGCATTCTAAACACAGAAAAGAGCACGTGGAAAGCCTATAGGTAAAGATCAAATGTCAAACATAATTGAATCAACAATTCTTGGTATTGATGGTTATTTAGGTTTTGTGGTAGATTGTCTGCCAAAGAGTTTTCACCAACCTGATGTTTTTGTAAGAAAAGAAGGAAGAAAAAGAAAGAAAGAGAGAGAGAGAGAGAGAAAGAGAAAGAGAAAGAGAAAGAGAAAGAGAAAGTAAAGATAATAGAAAAGAAAAGAAAGAAAGGCAAGGAAGGAAGGAAGGAAAGAAAGTTAAAAAAAAAAAAAAGAGAGAGAGAGAGAGAGAAAGAAGACTGTCTGCCAAAGAAGCTGCAAAGATTTCCTTCCCTTGACCAGTACCCTCTTGCATGGACTCTGGGTTAGGCCATATGATTTCTTTTGGCCAATGAGATAATAACAAATGTTGGTGCAAGCAGAAACAGAAAATGCTGTGCACATTGACGGTTTCTCTCTCTTGCTGTACTTACAACCCCGGGATCACCATATGAGCAAGTTCAAGGCTAGCCCCCTGGAAGATGAGAGACCACATGAAGTAGAGAGAAGCTGTCCTAGCTAAGGCCCCCTAGACTATCCAGTTTGCCAAACACCAGACACATGAGGAAGCCCATCCTAGACCATCCAGCTGCAAGCCAAAATGTGAGCTGACCTCTGACACCAGAGATCCAAACAGAGGTCAGCCAAGTCAGTTCAGAACCACCCAGCCAGTTCATAGAATCATGAACTAAATAAAATGGTTATTGTTTTGGGCTACATTGTGGGGGTAGTTTTTACCAGAAAAAGCTAACTAATGCAGGTCGACTCAAGTTTTCTGGTTTTAGAAGCAGTGCTTTAAGGAATGTCTTTGCATATATATCCTGGTGCACCTGATAGACAGCAAGCCCTCATAATTATGACTAAGGTAACTTAGGAAGTTGTGCAGATGAAGAAACTGACACACAGCTAAAGTAAATAGAAATACCAAACTCACACATGGGGAGGAAGATATTTGGAATTAGTAGCCAGGTTTTCAAATCCCAATTTAACATTCATTCAAACCTAACATCCTCATATTGATGGAGAAAAAGCAACATGTTTTTCAAAGTCAAATATTAAAGCCAGGCATGGTGGACTCATGCCTTTAATCCCAGCACTTTGGAAGGCCAAACCAGGAGGATTGCTTGAGCCCAGGAATTTGAGACTATCCTGGGCAACAAAGCAAGATCCCATCTTTACAAAACTAAAATAAAATAATTAGCCATGTTTAGTGGTTCACAAGTGTAGTCCCAGCTACTCGGGAGGCCAAGGCAGGAAGATCACTTGAGCCCAGGAGATCTAGTGAGCCATGATCATGCCACTGTACTCCAGCCTGGGCAACAGAATAAGACTTTGTCTCAAAAAAAAAGAAAATTAAAGAAGTTCAAATTCGGTTTGCTGGGTTGTAACAAGCCTACATTTTTTAACCTGTGTCCTTTAATCTTGACAACAAACTTGAACTTGTCAGGCTTTTAGGAAAAGAGTTCCAACAAGAAAGACCACTGGGAAGGCTGAATTCAATTTCAATACAGAAATATTTCTGTCCCCTAGGAACAAAATGTAATTGACATAATTTCCCTGACCTAATTGCTCTAATACTGGCCACACATTGTAAAGGGTTAAACAAAGACTACAAGATCTCTTTGGTAGGGGATGGTAAATTTTATTTTTTTTGCCCAGTCTGAGGAAGTACAAAAATATTATTTTCCTGGAACTTGGAAGGAGAGTTTGGCAGACAGTATGAATTTCAGGAAAATATTTTTGCCATTAATTATGTCATAAGCAAAAGAGTAAAATAAACTGTTTATTATCACATATAAAATGCTTTTGATCAGTCAACTGAAAAACTAATTTCATTTTCTCATTACACTGCCTCAGGCATCCTTTAACGTCAATTTTTATTATAGCAAAAGCAAGGAAATTAAAATGATCAGTATTGTGCAGAGAGAAACATTTGCTTCAAAATTTTTAAAAGTAAGAATAACAAAGCACTGAACCTCTTTATCATTCATAATAATCACAACTCATCTGCAGAGGGGGGAATTCTACTCCAAGGGTCTAGAGGGCCGTCTAATCATAACCCTCTTTGAAGCCCATGGGACCCTCAGGGTTGGTCAGTACCAAGACAGATGCTAGGGTTCGTGTTATGTGTCTAGAAAAAATGGAGTTAAATTTTCAGCCCAACTGGGCCTCCGTAGATGGATCAAGGTAGAAGGGGACTATATTAACACCCAGAGAAGCTAAAGAAGAATGCTATGCAAAGGGTTGAGGAAGGATGGGCTTGATTTCCGTCCATTATCCCAGCAGTTGATGTTATGGAAAGAAATAATTTTAAAAAGAAAAACTGTTAGGTGACAGGTTTTCCAAACTTGGCCCGGTCCCTTAAAAACTCTGTGGGGAGGGCGGGCGTGGCAGGGCACATTCTCAGACTGAGTGTCCTGGCTCAACACAGTGATCTGAAGCACCAGCAAGACTATGTATGTGAAAGCACTTTGTAAAGTGATAATCAAAGGCTGTTTAACAATGACCATTAGCATCCTAGAATGGCTTGGCTGGGGTGGACCTGGGACTTGGGTGCTTCTTGTGGAGAACTATTGACATTGAATGGCTTTCTTGCTTTTTAGCTATAGAAAGAGGAAGGTATTCTGGTGAGGGGGATGATGGAAAGAGGAGAAAGAAATCTTTGGTAATGGTGTGACGACAGAGTCTCTGGCCCCTCATCAGCCTGAATGATCTGATTGACAGCCCTATGGAAGAAGGAACAGGAAAAACTGAAAGAGCCATGGCTCCATGAGACGTGGAGTGAAAGTCCTAATCCAGGGCATGGATAGTAAGGTTGCTGAGGGTCCCTAGTCCTTTCTGAGCTACTGCTCCATGCATAGTGTGGAACAGACAGCCTGACATGGTTACACTTCATGAAACAGAGGTGGTGATGGAAATCTTGAGAAGATGGCAAAGGCAGGAAGAAATGAGTTCACTTGCTCTTGATTAAACAAATTTTCCGCCCCAAACCTGGGCATGCCCTAAAAAGCTCAGTTAGAGTTCCCTGAGAATGATTGTTACAACTGTAAGACTAATGACCTAAGGCCAAGCAACTTGTACACTCCAGCTACCCGCAGACACTGTGGAGAAGGCACTGTCTTCTGTAGAGAGCATTGAACAGGCCTCCCCACTTTCCCAAGACTCCCAACAGAGAAAAGGGATTTCAAGCCTATGTGATCTAAGCAGCTCTGCCTGCCAGGTGAGAGAAAATAAGGGTCAAATAGACTTTGCTTTCAAGGATAAGTCAATCTACCAGGGAGTCCAAATGTAGCAAGCAAAGAGAAAACACTATGTAACTGTGTGGCTCCAGGTAAGAAGGAGGGACAATGTTGGGGAGGGTCTTCTGAGAGGAAATTTGGCTTAAAGAAGGATAAAGCACATTCTAATATACAACAGCTTATTCTTTCTGTTTCTGAGTTGTTTCACTTAAAATAATGACCTCCAATTTGATCCATTTTGCTGCAAAAGACATGATTTCATTCTTTTTCGTAGCTGAATAATATTCCATTGTGTATATACACCACGTTTTCTTTATTCAGTCATCCATTGGTGGACATTCAGGTTGATTCCAATCTTTGCTCCTGTGAATAGTGCTGCAATGAACATACGAGTGCATGTACTTGCGCAGCATAAATTTATGCAAATAAAATTTAAAAATCTGTATGTGCAAACTTTCATAATAAATCTAAGACAGAGAAAAGACCTTATTCTATTCTTGATAACAATTTATTTTATTTTCCTTTTGTCCCACTTGCCCCTGAGAAGTCTGTGTTGACTGTACTCTTACCATGAACTCTAAGGAAGTAATTGCCGATGAGTCACTATATCCAGCCACTCAAGTGATAAGGCCAGTTAGATGTCCTTATCTGTCAGCTTTGCCTTCCTCAACACTGGCTCCATTCTCGGGCACATTCTCCCATGTGTAAGTAAGGTGGCACCAGGAGTTCCAATTTGGCATGCTTCCAGCATCAAGAGAAAGAGGTCTTCTCTTTTCTAACAGTTCAAACACAAGTTCTAGAATCCAGTCCCTTTGGGCCCGGATGACCTCCCTCGCATGGGTCAGGTGCTCATAAGAACCAATTGCTAGTCCAGGACAACACAATATCCTGATTGGCCAGGGGCGGGTCACCTGACGTTTCTGAGCTGGGGTAGAATTAGTTCCTCCACAAAATAAATCAAAAGATGACCCTATACAATTGACAATAAGATTCCACGCAAATTGTACAGAGGAAAAATCAAGAAAAGATTCAACGGAAAGATGGCATCTGAAGAAGTCACCCATCAAAGGCCCTTCTTGCTAAATCAAGCCTGTTTGATGACAGCTAGTTGCGTGGAGTTCAGGGTTTTCTCTAAGACCAGGTCAAGACTCAGATCCTCCTAATAGCATCATAAACTCTACTCCTTAGGCCATTCATGAACAATTAGACATTATTATTTAGCAGTAAACTAATGATGTACTGGAACTGTTTTCAAATTTGGAAGTGCTTGGGTTTGTCTTGCCTTCTTAAGTTAATCATGATATGTATGGATACATATGGACTAAAACTGAGTCCTCAGTTTTAGTGGTTCCTCAAGAAAAATAAGAGTGCCCTTACTGGGAAGGGATGGCATAGAAGCAAAAGTCAGCAGATGGTTCTGTAAGCACCGACAGCTACGTTTAACCTTTTCCAAGGTTTCCTTAGGGCTTGGTTTGGAGCAGGCAGGAGGTCTCAGGGCAGATCCTGGATCTCCTCATGCTTGTGGCATTTGACAGGCACAGGCAGGTACCAGGTAAGTACAGGACAGCCCTGTTTTCCTTTAGCCAAGATAACCTAGCCAGATGAAAGGACAAGGCATGCAGCTGCCTCTCAGTAATCCCTCAGCCCATTTGGTAACCATCTGTCCTTCTCATTTCCAAATTTGGCCCAAATTAGAGGGGCCTGTATTTGCTTTTTTGGAAAATGTTATGATTTTTTTCAAGTAAACAGTAGAAAGTGTATAAAGCCATGAGATTTATCGAAACTGCCAAACTGTCTGGACTTGATCAAACTGGTTCATGCTGGTTTAAATGTGTGTTCTATTCTCTCCATTTGATTATCATAAACAACAATTCCTATTTATTTATACAGGACCAGAACTTCTCTTTATGTTTTTCTCATATTATTTCATTTGATCCCACAAGTGGAACAAAGGTCAGTACTACTGTCAGGCAGGCCTGGTTTATGGATGGCAGCATTGGCAACCTAAATGATTAAGCGTTTCTAGAACTCAATTTGGTGGCAGGCATGCGGGGTTTTGAGCCCAGCTCTTCTGGTAGAAGACTGTGTTCCTTTTGGTGTATCCTGTCATAACTGGACTCAGCCCACAACCATAACATCACTCACACACCCTCTGGCCTTATTCTTTACCAATTCAATGTTAAAAAGAAGAAAAGAAAGAATAAATTTAAAAATCATTCACTCATTGTCCACACCTGGAATTTGTGCTACTTACAACCTGGATAGCCAAAGTCATTATAATCAATTGACAGTTTTATTGTTTCTATGGAAAAACCAAAAACCACTGTCCTGGATACTCTGTAAAGATACACAGATGAATAAGAAATGTTACTTATCTTCAAAATCTTAATGTCTAGCTGTGCACACAAGGCAATTTGAGAAAAATATTAAAAATCTAAGTAAAATTTAAAATTTTATTTAAAAAAATGTAGATAGATAGATTGATCCATAGATGCATACAGAGAGGTAAAAGAGCTTGAGACAAAATAAATGAAATGGTGGCCCTCTACCATTTGTGATAAAATCCCACACAAATTGTACAGAGGAAAAATGGAGAAAGGTTTCAATGGCAAGATGGCATCTGACAAAGCCACACTTAAAAGGCCCTTCTTGCCAAATCAAACCTGTTCGATGACAGCTAATTGCTTGAATTCAGGGTTTCTCAAAGATTAGGTCAAAACTTGGACCCTCCTAAATGCATTATAAACCCTAGTCCTTAGGTCATTTGTGAACAATTGGACATGTTATTTAGCAGTTAGTTAATGATGTCCTGGACTGTTCTCAAATTTGGAAGTGTTTGGGCTTGTTTTAGTAGTTAATCATAAGCCTCAGCAGTTCATAATCCTTGTTCTTTATCTTTCCTGCCCCTTTCTCACTATGCCTAGCAAGAGTTTATATTCATAGCCAAAGCTAAATACTATAAACTGGTACTAGTATTTATTGGAAATAAAGTTAATTTAGCTATTGGCAGAATAGAGACTTACCTCAGACCCTTAGGGTTGGGGATATCCTTAATAGCTCTCTGTGACCTCTATTCTACCCTAGTGACCTTTGCTTCATGGTCATTTGAACCAAGAAAGGAACCCATTTCCCATGGACAGGCAATTGGAAACAGTATTGAGCACCATGGACTCTAAGAGGATGCACCTGGATGGGAACCAGCACACAGAATCAATAAAATAATTGGAAGTTTTAAAATTCCATGCTTCAAAGACTTCAGTTTTTTCCCCTCTTCTGCCCTGTTAGAAGATTCCACTTGTGCTTGTAAGATTTGTGACTGAAACTGCCTTAATAAGTTATTTCTCTTGCGAGCAATGAGTTGATCCAGCCTTGTTGGTACATCTGTTATAACACATCGCAGACTCTCGTAATTATTCTCTTATTTAATTCTACACATTCTGATTAGCTGTGTCTGTTCCAGACAAGCAGTAGGAGTGTGCTAAGGGCCCTTCATTCAAAAAGAGTTCTTCAAAACAGTATGAAGTGAAATTAAAGTAATTATTAAGTCAGAAACTAAACACAATTCCACAATAGGCAGAGGGCTGGCAAATAGCTAGCACACTGCAGTCACAGGAATGTGTTCAGGGCTGCTCTCTGAAATAATTCCTGGTATCGGGTTCTTGGTAATGACACAGATTGAATGAAGAGGAAGGAAAACAGATTTGAGGGCCACTTTAAGATTTAAAAGGAGTCTTCTTCTCAACACTGATAGGGAACTCAAGAAGAAGCAGTGTTCGAGAAGAAGACATGTGTGCAATACTATGTCTAGAGAAGCCTGTCTTCTTGAGCTCATCTCTTTAGCTCTCATGCATATTCTGTGGACCAAGAAGTTTTTAGTATAGAAGAGAATTAAATTCCAACTTTTCACCATTGTATCTCTGGCACCAGAGTAAGCTATAGGGCATAGTGCAATAGACTTAAATTAGATTGCAGCAGAACATGTGTACTGACCTTTTCTCAGAGCAGATCTATTTGCTTTATAATGCAGTTCAACTTGTAGGAACTGATGTACTCCTACTTGGAGTAAAGGTTAAGAAATATGTGCATCTTAATTCATCTGGATTTCAACTCTGCTCTAGTCTTCTGCTTACTATATAGACCAACATGTGTTGGCCCCAACAAAATGGAGAAGGCAATATGGTTTGGAATTTAGTAATGCATGGGCCCCTCTATCGCTTAGTGCTCTGGTTTTCAAAGTGTGGTTTTAGGCAGGAGTATCAATGTTACCTGGGGTCTTGTTAGGAATGTAAATGTTGAGGTCCTGTGCCAAACCTACTGAGTCAGAAACCCTTTGTTTCAACAAGCCCTTCTGATGCATGCTAATATTTGAGAACTACGTGTGTGTGTGTGTGTGTGTGTGTGTGTGTGTGTCCCCTCCAGGTGCTTTTGATGTGTAGCCAGAGTCAATAGTCATTGATCTAGTTTCCAGTTTCCTAAAAAAAATGGAATGCAGCACCACTGGTGACACACAAATGTTAAGTGGTAGACAAGTAACTTTGCATGATCTGAAAGGTGTGATGTAAAATGGCAGTGGAATGTAATTTTAAATAATACTGAATCTCTTGGTGAAAAAGTGAATCTTTTTCTATCTTTGTCACTGTTCAAACAAACTTTGTTTGAAACTCTACCGTCTCTCTAACCCTTGTTAATCACCCTTTTAAAATAAAGACAGAGCAGGACCCAGGCTCAGAACCTCTAGTATTCAACAGCATCAAGACATGATATAATTAATATTATTAAATGTTATTTGTGTTATGTTTATGGGTTGCTTTTTATTTATGTCAAATTACACTGTTTTTCATTATATGATAGTGATGTGTATTTTTCCTTTTAATTAACTTTTTCTCAAAGAAATATGAAACAATTTAAAAATAAATATTTAGCAAGTCATTCAAATAATATATGGCTATCAGGAACTCACTTACAAGACAAAGAGGGAAAGCAATTTCCTTGGCAGTGCTCAGTCATTACACATTGTGCCTAATTTCCAGCACTGGCTCTATCTCTATCTCCAGGCCTTGACCCTCAGAAAGATGACCTGAAGCCTGAGGTATTTGCCATCAGTGAAGAAAAATTTCATTATGGTTATTACATAATTTACTAAGATAGAAAAGTGACTCATACATTTCAGAACAATGTGTCATCACAAAATTTGAAATCAAAAGGTTTCTGAATTACCCAGATAATTAAAATGTCAAAAATAGCCCATTTCTCAAAATTCAGGGTAATTGAATTTGGGTTGATCTTGAAAAAAAAAAAAACTTAGATTTTTTTCATTTTCATAAAAGCAACGAGATTTTTCAACACAATATTTGGAAAAAATAGAAAGAAGAAAAATATCACATCATTCATTTTTATACTCTTTAAAGAGACAGTTGTACTATTAAGATTTTGGCCAATTTTCTTCCAATCCTTTCTTCTTCGTTTAATTGTGACACGCACACACATACACACACACATATACACATACAATTCTGTGCCTTACTTTTAGCATGAGAGTATAACATTTTATTTTATATTTTAATTAGGATTTTATTGTATAGATAATAGAAGAATAAATAAATCACTTTTTTAAAAAGTCTCTATGTCCACAATTTCAGTACAAAAAGTCCATCTCTTAAGTTGCTTTTGGCTGCAATAACGGAAAACCCAACTCAAATTGGCTGAAACAATAAAGATATGTATTATCTCACATAGCAGAAAACCCAAAGTAGAGTAGATTATTCTACAATGACCAGTTTGACGGTGACAATAAGACCTGGGTTTCTACATCTTCCTAGCGTGAGCTCCATCCTCAGACTGGTAGTAAAAGGGTTCAATAGTTCTAGGTATCAAGGCCAGCTTCCTATGGGAAAAGAAAAATAATATTTTTACTTAGACCTGTCTTAGAAAAGAGAAAATTCTCTGCAGAAATTCCCAACAGACTTCACTTCTGACCCAGTCATGGATCAGGGAAAAGAACTGCACCTGATTGCCTTAACTCAAATTCCTTAGGAGGTGAATCAAGTACCTTTCCCTCCAAAAAAAAGGAAAACAGATAGGGAGGTCTTTTTAGCATATTGACATAGCAAATAGTGTGGTGCAATGTTTAAAGAAGATATTTAACATTTCTCAATGGCTAATTGATTTTACATAGTGCATAAAATCTAATGAGCTTCTAGTTTAGCTCCTAGTCCCTCTGTGTTTTAGTCCATTCTGCTTCTCTATCTTTATTTACTCACTATTTCCAAGATAATTTTACATTCTAATCAGTCACTACTTTCCCTTGTTTCATAAGTACACATTTTCTTCCCCAATGATGTCCTAATCAGGTTTTACTTCAACTCCCATTCCATACCCAACTCTTGATACTTTCTTATATTTGTAGAGCATCTCTTAGGTAAGCAGAATTTCCCCTCTACATTTATGGGTTTACGTCCTACAGTAAACATATCTTGCATTTGTCTGTGCAACATTTACTCCCCTAGTGTCTTGCTGATGGCACCCCAAATTTCCATGGAGAAATACACTTTCCCTACTTTCAATCCACATGACTCAAATCTCCAGTCAACAGAGAATCATGATCAGACAGCAACAATGAATACTTCAAGGACGGACAATTGGGTTGATTGAAGTCTATTAGCCTGAATTCCAGGACTTTTAGAACTGTTGGGAAAGCACATTTGCTTTGTGTTTGGGTTGCTGATGGAATTTAAATCTGGAAATCCTGGCAGCTATCTTGCCACCAAAGAGACAGCCTGCCTGGGAATGAAGCCAACATAAGGTAAAGAAGATATAAACCAATAGGTGGAGAAGATGAGACCAAACTCTCAGAACAACACTGGATTCCATGGAGCCAGCCATGCTCGAAACACATTCACCTCTGGACTTTTCAGATGTGAACCAAGGTGTTCCCTTTTTCAGTTAAGCTAGTTTGAATATAATTCTATCTCTTGCAAACAAGAGAGCTATGGTTAATACGGCTCCTTCTCTCTTATTCTAATTCTATTCATCCTTCATCATTCTAATTCTATTTATCTTTAAAGGATCAATTCAAATGGCATCTTCTCTAAGAAGTCTTCCCCAGCCACTCATCTTTACTTCTCTCTCTTTTTCTGAACAATTTCATCTGTTTATTGCCTATTTGATTTTTTTAAAAATGAGATTCAACCTTAAGTACAATATTCCAATTAGGGGCCATGTTTTATATTTCTTTTTTATTCACCTCAAAACCTGAAACAGAGCTTAAAACATAGTAGGTACTTCCTAATTTATTATGTGACATTTCTCAAAAAAATGAACTAGAGATGCTTATTATGCATAGAGTTCTTGGGAAGCAGTCAAGATGCTATTGAACTTTGAAAATATCATGTTGTGAGTTTCCGTCATTTGTCTGCTATGACCCAAGGGGACATATCTATTATTTGGGTCTCTGAGGGAGGTCTCTCAAACCAGAATCCCTCAAACCCAACTGACTTCTACATACTTTCAAAAAACAAAGAAAAAAAATGACGGCCAAAATATCATTCATAGATTAATAGAGACCAGCAAGGAAGATGACCCATCAGGAATGATCGTCATGTGAGCTTACTAATACTGAATCCCCAAATCAGGAAGACTTAATTTCCTAGTGTTGGCAGCTCTGAACAAGGGACACTTCACCTCCCCACTTCTTCTAGGGTAGAAGGAGAAGCAGAGAAAATATGCTCCCTGTGGACAGCTCACTTCCAAGATAAATAAAGTCAGAATGGAGCCAACTATACCCAATTATTCCATTAACATTTACAATCAAATGTCATTCCACCTCCCCAGGCAAAGGATAGAGAGGGGAAGACCATAAGTGCCATACCTAAGGAGTTCCCTCTGCCTTGAGGGAAACATCAAGAGTAGAGAAGAAGCATTACCAGCCACTTGTTCTAGTCATACTTTAGAGGCATGTGACTGATGGTTGCTAATGGTCTCCTCTTATGTTCCCAGTGATAAAAAAAAAAAAAAAAAAGAAGCTACAAAGAGATTGTGAGGAAATGATCTAAGAGACTGGGTAATATTATCAAGGAGAAGTAGACATGGTGTTACTTTATTTAAAAAAAAAAAAAACTCTTTTTTCGTTATTTCAGTCCTGACTTTTTCTTATCCAAAGTTTCTTTCTAAATCTTTTTTTCTCATGTTTTTGGGACTATGCTGAAGTGGAATTTTATGCTTCAAGAAGAGAGTTGATGATTCATGGAAAGTGTAATTGACAAAGAATTGGCATGTTTTTCACTCTTCTTTTTTCTGCATCAACTGAATAAGATTAGTGTCTTACATGGATTATTTTTTCAATAATAGGGAAGGCTATGTTGGCAACAAAAATTGCAAAACAGCAACATCATAAGCTTGCCTAACCATCCAGTGGAAGAGAATTTTCAACTTGAAAAACACTCTTGGTTTAGCAATCCAAGGACCTGAGTAACAATTACAACTGAAATCATTAAGCATCCACGTTTTCTCCTATGGAGAAATTGGATCCTCTAGGGTTCTTAGAGGGAAAAGCAGAAACATTAGGGGAAGACCTTACATAATAACCTTTCTGTAAAGCTTGGATGGCACAAATGATTTTGTAAGACATTCAAGTCACATGTCATTAATCAGAAATGACAGTCTTTATTCACATATATTTGACTAAGCTGCATAATTTTAGACTCCAATAGGTCTAGATAAATGACCCTAAGTATTGTACTATTTCAAATTGACAGTGATTGATGATAGAGGAAAAAAACCAATGCTGAAAAGGGACCCTGAAGTAGACATTGAAAATCAGTCGCACTACTTTGGGGAAAAGAAGTTTGGAAATTTTCTTCTTCAAGACTTTTCCTCTTACTTAACATCTCTATCGCCTTAACTCTCAGTTTAATCAGTTAGATATTGTCGGGATTTCAAACCACAATGAAAAACAGAATCATTTAGTTATTTTTGTGCAAATAGGCAGAAGGGAAGATACTGATTGATAAAAATGTGTCTACTCTGTAAATATTTCCTGAATCTTTTATATGTCAGGCACTGTTCTAGGCACTAGGGCTTCAGCAAATACAGTTTTTGCTCTCCAGGAACCCTCATCTTAGTGGAAAGAGATAGGCAATATCCAAGTGAACAAATAAATAAATGAGATTATTTCAGAGAGTTCTATGTTGTATAAAGAAAATAAAACAGGATGATTTAATAGAAAGTGATGGAGATGGAGATTTCATTTGGGAGGGCAAGAAAGAACTTGCTGGCTGGGTGCAGTGGCTCACACCTGTAATCCCAGCACTTTGGGAGGCCAAGGCAGGCAGATCACTAGATCCCAGGAGTTCAAGACCACCCTGGGCAACGTGGCAAAACACTGTCTCTACAAAAATTAATCTACAAAAATTAACCAGGCATGGTGGCATGTGTTCATCATCCCAGCTACTTGGGAGGCTTAGGTGAGATGACCACCTGAGTCCAGGAGTCTGAGGCTGCAGTGAGCCATGATCATGCCACTGCACTCCAGCTTGGGCAACAGAGTGAGATCCTGTCTCAAAAAAATTTTTTTAAACCCCCAAAAAGCAAGAGAGAAAGTCCTTGATAAATAGATGGCATTTTAGCTGAATAGAAGACAGTTTTTCAAAGCACATATTATGCAGTGGGAACAGCAAATGCAATGGCCCTGAGGCAGGGAGAGCTTGGTCCATGGAAAGAAGAGACAGGAGGCAAGCACGCCCCTTTTCCTGGTAAGAAGGGAGAGGTAGTAAGCCAGGACAGAGAGACCATCAGGGCCAGATTATATAAGGCCTTTCAGGTCATTTTAAGGAGTTCGAATGTTGGGCTATATGAGGTTTTAATAAAGCAGAAGGAAACCTCAGTCTCACCAAAACAAGATCTATAATTTCTTAAACCCTCCTGAGCAAGGCATTGTGTCTCGTATACTACAAGCAACCTCCTTGCAAAGAAAGTTATTGTGTTTTAAAGATAGGGAAACAACAAGCTCTTATCAAGTTTGCAGAGCTAGAAAGTAATAAAGCCCAGATTCAGACTTCAGGCCATCTATTTCCAAAGTACAATACTGCCCACTACCCCCTCATCATATTTTCTTATTTTCTCAAAATATTAAAGGAACAAATACACAACTACACCATATTCTTGACCTCAATGAAGACATGATAATGTTTTAGTAGTGCATAATAAAATAATTCATGAGGTCTACGTCAAATGTTTACATGCGTTTGGAACTTTTTAAATTTTTTCCTAATAATTGTGTGAGGCTATTTCTTACTAATTCTCTCTGGTGAAAATGTTTCCTTAAAAATAGCTTACTGAGTAGAAGCCTGTGATGGGCAGGTGTTATCCAATGGCTATTGATTCAATCGTTCAAAGATTCATGGAGTGGCCACTATGGTTCTAGATACAAGGGATACAATAGTGAATAGAACAGCAAAAAATATCTCTCCTCACGAAGCTACATTCTAACAGGGGAAACATCTATGTGTCATAATAAAACCAAAATTACTTTTCCACCAAAGACTCCCATAGTGCTGGTGTTCCGCCTTTCTTTTCTTTTCTTTTCTTTTCTTTTTTTTTTTTTTTTTTGAAAATAAAACTCATTCTTATTTTTTTATTATTATACTTTAAGTTCTGGGATACATGTGCAGAACGTGCAGTTTCATTACATAGGTATACACATGCCATGGTGGTTTGCTGCAACCATCAACCCATCATCTACATTAGATATTTCTCCTAATACTTTCCCTCTCCTAGCCCCCAGTCCTCCAACTGGCCCCAATGTGTGATGTTCCCCTCCCTGTGTCCATGTATTCTCATTGTTCAGCTCCCACTTAGGAGTGAGAACATGTGGTGTTTGGTTCTCTGTTTTTGTGTTAGTTTGCTGAGAATGATGGTTTCCAGCTTCATCCATCTACCTGCAAATGACATACACTAATCCTTTTTTATGGCTGCATGGTATTCCATGGTGTATATGTGCCATGTTTTCTTTATTCAGTCTATCATTGATAGGCAATTGGGTTGGTTCCAAGTCTTTGCTGTTGTGAATGGTGCTGCAATAAACTTAAGTGTGCATGTGTCTTTATAATAGAATGATTTCTAATCCTTTGGGTATATACCCCGTAATGGAGTTTCTGGGTCAAATGGTATTTCTGGTTCTAGATCCTTGAGGAATCACCACACTGTCTTCCACAGTGGTTGAACTAATTTATACTCCCACCAACAGTGTAAAAGCGTTTCTATTTCTCCACATCCTCTCCAGCATCTGTTGTTTCCTGACTTTTTAATGATCGTCATTCTAACTGGTGTGAGATGTTATCTCATTGTGGTTTTGATTTGCATTTCTGTAATGACAAGTGATGATGAGCTTTATTCTATATGTTTGTTGGCTGCATAAATGTCTTCTTTTCAGAAGTGTCTGTTCATATCCTTTGCCCATTTTTTGGTGGGGTTGTTTGTTTCTTTTCTTGTAACTATCATTTCTCTGGGAAAAAAAAATATTTATCTGCTAAACATCCTGGGCTGAAAACAAAACAAAACAAAAACAAAAAACTACAACAATATCAAAAATCCTTACCTGATAGTGGCAGAATATTCATTAAAAAGTAACAAAATTTGATGTATCAGTTTTCTAATATTGTTACCAAGTAAAAGGGGCTCACTGCCTGATGCTCTAGAAGCCAGTATAATGACACTGGGTTTTTGAGAAAAGAAAAGCTTTTTATTGAAGGTCAGCCAAAAAGGAGACAGGAGTCCAGCTCATATCTGTCTCCTGGTGCCAGCTTCAAGGCAGTGTTTTTATTAGAAAAAGTTCAAGGGCAGATTCTGGGTTGAGTACACGATTGGGAGAGGGAAAGAGGAGGTCTGGAAAGTCCTCAAGCATGCACTGTTATCTCTTCATGCCTCCTCATAAGTCACACATGCAATTTCAGAAGAAGATAGTATGAACCACGTGGTGAAAATTTGGGCTGTGATGTCAGCAAGTTCATTCTGCATAGACTCTAGTCAGCCATATTGGTTCCAATCAATTTCAGTTGGTTTTGTTATCTTTCAAGCAGAGAGAGTTCCAGCATTTCAGCAAGTTGTTGTTGTTCTAATCTGTCATCCTACAAACTCAAGAATCTGTTAGGCGGGGGAGCAGAGCAAGATAGCCGAATAGGAACAGCTCCACTCTCCAACTCCCAGCGCAAGTGACACAGAAGACCGGTGATTTCTGCATTTTCAACTGAGGTACTGGGTTAATCTCACTAGGGAGTGCCGGACAATCGGTGCTGGTCAGCTGCTGCAGCCCGACCAGCGAGAGCTGAAGCAGGGCGAGGCATCGCCTCACCTGGGAAGCGCAAGGGGAAAGGGAATCCCTTTTCCTAGCCAGGGGAACTGAGACACACAACACCTGGAAAATCAGGTAACTCCCACCCCAATACTGCGCTTTAAGCAAACAGGCACACCAGGAGATTATATCCCACACCTGGCCGGAAGGGTCCCACGCCCACGGAGCCTCCCTGATTGCTAGCACAGCAGTCTGCGATCTCGCTACAAGGCAGCAGTGAGGCTAGGGGAGGGGCGCCTGCCATTGCTGAGGCTTAAGTAGGTAAACAAAGCCACTGGGAAGCTCGAACTGGGTGGAGCTCACAACAGCTCAAGGAAACCTGCCTGTCTCTGTAGACTCCACCGCTGAGGACAGGGCACAGTAAACAACAACAGAAGCAGCAGAAACCTCTGCAGACGCAAACGACTCTGTCTGACAGCTTTGAAGAGAGCAGTGGATCTCCCAACACGGAGGTTGAGATCTGAGAAGGGATGGACTGCCTGCTCAAGTGGGTCCCTGACCCCTGAGTAGCCTAACTGGGAGACATCCCCCACTAGGGGCAGTCTGACACCCCACACCTCACAGGGTGGAGTACACCCCTGAGAGGAAGCCTCCAAAGCAAGAATCAGACAGGTACACTCGCTGTTCAGCAATATTCTATCTTCTGCAGCCTCCACTGCTGACACCCAGGCAAACAGGGTCTGGAGTGGACCTCAAGCAATCTCCAACAGACCTACAGCTGAGGGTCCTGACTGTTAGAAGGAAAACTATCAAACAGGAAGGACACCTACACCAAAACCCCATCAGTACGTCACCATCATCATCAAAGACCAGAGGCAGATAAAACCACAAAGATGGGGAAAAAGCAGGGCAGAAAAGCTGGAAATTCAAAAAATAAGAGCGCCTTACAAGAGACCCTGAAGGAAGCACTAAACATGGAAAGGAACAACCGGTACCAGCCATTGCAAAAACATGCCAAAATGTAAAGACCATCGAGGCTAGGAAGAAACTGCATCAACTAACGAGCAAAATAACCAGTTAATATCATAATGGCAGGATCAAGTTCACACATAACAATATTAACCTTAAATGTAAATGGACTAAATGCTCCAATTAAAAGACACAGACTGGCAAACTGGATAAAGAGTCAAGACCCATCAGTCTGCTGTATTCAGGAGACCCATCACACACGCAGAGACATACATAGGCTCAAAATAAAGGGATGGAGGAAGATTTACCAAGCAAATGGAGAACAAAAAAAAGCAGGGGTTGCAATACTAGTTTCTGATAAAACAGACTTTAAACCATCAAAGATCAAAAGAGACAAAGAAGGCCATTACATAATGGTAAAAGGATCAATTCAACAGGAAGAGCTAACTATCCTAAATATATATGCACCCAATACAGGAGCACCCAGATTCATAAAGCAAGTCCTTAGAGACTTACAAAGAGACTTAGACTCCCATACAATAATAATGGGAGACTTCAACACTCCACTGTCAACATTAGACAGATCAACGAGACAGAAAGTTAACAAGGATATCCAGGAATTGAACTCAACTCTGCAGCAAGCAGACCTAATAGACATCTATAGAACTCTCCACCCCAAATCAACAGAATATACATTCTTCTCAGCACCACATCGCACTTATTCCAAAATTGACCACATAATTGGAAGTAAAGCACTCCTCAGCAAATGTACAAGAACAGAAATTGTAACAAACTGTCTCTCAGACCACAGTGCAATCAAACTAGAACTCAGGACTAAGAAACTCAATCAAAACCGCTCATCTACATGGAAACTGAATAACCTGCTCCTGAATGACTACTGGGTACATAACGAAATGAAGGCAGAAATAAAGATGTTCTTTGAAACCAATGAGAACAAAGATACAACATACCAGAATCTCTGGGACACATTTAAAGCAGTGTGTAGAGGGAAATTTATAGCACTAAATGCCCACAAGAGAAAGCAGGAAAGATCTAAAATTGACACTCTAACATCACAGTTAAAAGAACTAGAGAAGCAAGAGCAAATGTATTCAAAACCTAGCAGAAGGCAAGAAATAACTAAGATCAGAGCAGAACTGAAGGAGATAGAGACACAAAAAACCCTCCAAAAAATCAATGAATCCAGGAGTTGGTTTTTTGAAAAGATCAACAAAATTGACAGACCACTAGCAAGACTAATAAAGAAGAAAAGAGAGAAGAATCAAATAGATGCAATAAAAAATGATAAAGGGGATATCACCACCGACCCCACAGAAATACAAACTACCATCAGAGAATACTATAAACACCTCTACGCAAATAAACTAGAAAATCTAGAAGAAATGGATAATTTCCTGGACACGTACACTCTTCCAAGACTAAACCAGGAAGAAGTTGAATCCCTGAATAGACCAATAGCAGGCTCTGAAATTGAGGCAATAATTAATAGCCTACCAACCAAAAACAGTCCAGGACCAGATGGATTCACAGCTGAATTCTACCAGAGGTACAAGGAGGAGCTCGTACCATCCCTTCTGAAACTATTCCAATCAATAGAAAAAGAGGGAATCCTCCCTAACTCATTTTATGAGGCCAACATCATCCTGATACCAAAGCCTGGCAGAGACACAACAAAAAAAGAGAACTTTAGACCAATATCCCTGATGAACATCGATGCAAAAATCCTTAATAAAATACTGGCAAACCGGATCCAGCAGCACATCAAAAAGCTTATCCACCATGATCAAGTGGGCTTCATCCCTGGGATGCAAGGCTGGTTCAACATTCGCAAATCAATAAACATAATCCAGCATATAAACAGAACCAAAGACAAGAACCACATGATTATCTCAATAGATGCAGAAAAGGCTTTTGACGAAATTCAGCAGCCCTTCATGCTAAAAATGCTCAATAAATTCGGTATTGATGGAACGTACCTCAAAATAATAAGAGCTATTTATGACAAACCCACAGCCAATATCATACTGAATGGGCAAAAACTGGAAAAATTCCCTTTGAAAACTGGCACAAGACAGGGATGCCCTCTCTCACCACTCCTATTCAACATAGTGTTGGAAGTTCTGGCTAGGGCAATCAGGCAAGAGAAAGAAATCAAGGGTATTCAGTTAGGAAAAGAAGAAGTCAAATTGTCCCTCTTTGCAGATGACATGATTGTATATTTAGAAAATCCCCTTGTCTCAGCCCAAAATCTCCTTAAGCTGATAAGCAACTTCAGCAAAGTCTGAGTATACAAAATTAATGTGCAAAAATCACAAGCATTCTTATACACCAGTAACAGACAAACAGAGAGCCAAATCAGGAATGAACTTCCATTCACAATTGCTTCAAAGAGAATAAAATACCTAGGAATCCAACTTACAAGGGATGTAAAGGACCTCTTCAAGGAGAACTACAAACCTCTGCTCAGTGAAATAAAAGAGGACACAAACAAATGGAAGAACATACCATGCTCATGGATAGGAAGAATCAATATCGTGAAAATGGCCATACTGCCCAAGGTTATTTATAGATTCAATGCCATCCCCATCAAGCTACCAACGAGTTTCTTCACAGAATTGGAAAAAACTGCTTTAAAGTTCATATGGAACCAAAAAAGAGCCCGCATCTCCAAGACAATCCTAAGCCAAAAGAACAAAGCTGGAGGCATCATGCTACCTGACTTCAAACTATACTACAAGGCTACAGTAACCGAAACAGCATGGTACTGGTACCAAAACAGAGATATAGACCAATGAAACAGAACAGAGTCCTCAGAAATAATACCACACATCTACAGCCATCTGATCTTTGACAAACCTGAGAGAAACAAGAAATGGGGAAAGGATTCCCTATTTAATAAATGGTGCTGGGAAAATTGGCTAGCCATAAGTAGAAAGCTGAAACTGGATCTTTTCCTTACTCCTTATATGAAAATTAATTCAAGATGGATTAGAGACTTAAATGTTAGACCTAATACCATAAAAACCCTAGAGGAAAACCTAGGTAGTACCATTCAGGACATAGGCATGGGCAAAGACTTCATGTCTAAAACACCAAAAGCAACGGCAGCAAAAGCCAAAATTGACAAATGGGATCTCATTAAACTAAAGAGCTTCTGCACAGCAAAAGAAACTACCATCAGAGTGAACAGGCAACCTACAGAATGGGAGAAAATTTTTGCAATCTACTCATCTGACAAAGGGCTAATATCCAGAACCTACAAAGAACTCAAACAAATTTACAAGAAAAAAACAAACAACCCCATCAAAAAGTGGGCAAAGGATATGAACAGACATTTCTCAAAAGAAGACATTCATACAGCCAACAGGCACATGAAAAAATGCTCATCATCACTGGCCATCAGAGAAATGCAAATCAAAACCACAATGAGATACCATCTCACACCAGTTAGAATGGCGATCATTAAAAAGTCAGGAAACAACAGGTGCTGGAGAGGATGTGGAGAAATAGGAACACTTTTACACTGTTGGTGGGATTGTAAACTAGTTCAACCATTATGGAAAACAATATGGCGATTCCTCAAGGATCTAGAACTAGAAGTACCATATGACCCAGCCATCCCATTACTGGGTATATACCCAAAGGATTATAAATCATGCTGCTATAAAGACACATGCACATGTATGTTTATTGCAGCACTATTCACAATAGCAAAGACTTGGAATCAACCCAAATGTCCATCAGTGACAGACTGGATTAAGAAAATGTGGCACATATACACCATGGAATACTATGCAGCCATCAAAAAGGATGAGTATGTGTCCTTTGTAGGGACATGGATGCAGCTGGAAACCATCATTCTTAGCAAACTATCACAAGAACAGAAAACCAAACACCGCATGTTCTCACTCATAGGTGGGAACTGAACAATGAGATCACTTGGACTCAGGAAGGGGAACATCACACACCGGGGCCTATCATGGGGAGGGGGTAGGGCGGAGGGATTGCATTGGGAGTTATACCTGATGTAAATGACGAGTTGATGGGTGCTGACGAGTTGATGGGTGCAGCACAGCAACATGGCACAAGTATACATATGTAACAAACCTGCACGTTATGCACAATACCCTAGAACTTAAAGTATAATAATAATAATAAATAATTTTAAAAAAAAGAATCTGTTAGGCATTTATTTCTTTAACTCTTTGGAGTACGATTTCAATATCAATTATAAATTAACATTTTTAAAGCACATATGGCTAAAAGTGCTACAAAAAAAAAAAACTACAGAAAAATGAATAATACATAGTCCTTGCCTTTTATGAGCTTACAAATCCACCAAGAATTGGAAAGAAAAAATAAAAAACGGAGAATATCAAGGATAAGGTGAACACTGGAGTTTCCAGTGCCAAGATTCCAAATCAGAACACTGGAATTATTTCATAGAGGAGCTATGCTTAAATCTCACTGGGTGGCATAATCAAATACGGAGAGTATTACCTGGATCTCATGGCATTAAAAGAGTAAGCTCAATACGGGAAACAGAAGTCAGGTAAGAGAGAGATGTCGTCTTAAATTATCTACTATGAGCACCATTGATAGGGATTTTCTTAGCTTTTATTGGGCCTACAAATCTTTGTTTTTCTTCCTTTTTGAAGGGTATTTTCTCTTGATAGAGAACCCTAGGTTAATGGGGAAGTTTTTGTTCGTTTGTTTGTTTGTTGGCATTTTAAAGATGTCATTCTATTGTCTTCTGGCCAGCATTGGCCTCTGGGCTTTCTACTGAGTGTAAATTTTTGAGCCTGTATATAAGAGCTGTTTTAAAGTCTTGTATGTTATTTCCATCTTCTCTGTCACTTCTGAGTCTATTTCTATTGATTGATTTCTTGTAGTTATGGTTCACATTCCCCTTTTTCTTATCATTTCTATTATTTTGTAATTGGATTCCAGAAATTATCAATGTTATAATATTGAGTTTCTAGATTTTGATTGTCTTCAAAGTGTGTTGAATTTTGTTTTACTAGGAAGTTTCATGTAGATTTGCTTGTTCTTTTTGAGATTCGTTTGTAAATTTTCGTTATAGAGGGTATAGAGTAGGCTTTACTCGAGGGCTACATCCCACTTCTAATGAATTATTTCCATGTGGAATGTGAGAAGTTGAATGTCTCCCAGTCCAGTGTGAGATCTAGGAATTGTTCAGCTTCAGTAGTTTTTCTGGGCTAATCTCATGAAGTTTCTTACTGTGTACATGCATTTTAGTACTTAACCAAAAGGCTCAAGAACTCCTATGAAAATTTTGAGAGCTCTTTCTAAGCATACCTCCTCTTCTTCTGTACTCTGGCCCACAAATTCCAGTTGCCTAGGCCTCCCCAGTCTCCTTCTCCTGAACTCAGGGGGTCTGATTTGCTTTCATTGGGCTTTCCCAATTTATTATAATCCATAAAACGTCTCAAGCAGAAAGTTTTAGTGATCACTGGTCTCCCCTCATTGGTCTCCCTTCTGTCAGAACTCACAATCCTGTGCTATTTATTGACCAGTGTCTGAAACCACAGTTAGATAGCAATTACTTTCTCAGGGTCAGAAGAGGAAGTCCAGCACATTAATATGAGAAAACAGTTTGAAACACAGGATAAATAATATTTGACAGAGAAAAAGGTAGATAAGAGGATCTCTACAGGAAGCAGTACAGAATTCTGGTAAAGGAAATAATTTTTAATGTCTGATAGATCTTCGTTCAAATGCTAGATTTGCATTGTGAATAGGTAAAGGAAAGATTAAATGAGATAATGCATGCCAAATCCATAGTATAACAGTATAATAGAGAAAAACCCAAACAATATTGTGAGAAACAGCAATGGAAAGAATAACTGGATAATATCTGAAGGATTCAGAGTCTTGTGGAATGCCTCAGATAGTGAGGAAATAAAGAATTTCACATGCACACTAAAGAAGAAATTGGTGTAACATATAAATGAGAGATGACTTTAAAATTTTTTAACTAGATCATTTTTCCCACATATTTCTTCTGATCTTGTTACTCACACTAGTGAAATATTAGTAACATGATGTTTCAATGATGAGGAAAATAAGAAAACAAGCAAAGAAAACAGCTTCCTAAAGAATAAGCAAGTGGAGATCAAGAGTCATCTCTCGTTCATGTGGCACGATTTCTAATTTAAATCTGAGACCCCATAAATAGCATTTAATATAAAAAGTACACACTAAAATCTATCGTTTATTCACGTATTCACTCAGTGAGTGTTTAATAAGCATCTACTCTAGCTTACAACTACAGACTGCATATGAATAGGCATTCTAATCCCCCTTCACTCTTGTCCAGTCCCATGACAGAAGCTATTATACAAATGCCTGATCCCTGCTGTCCCAGGTTCCCTGGCAACTGGGTGTGGTCATGTGATAAAGATCTGATATGAGAGAAAATTAATATTTCCCTTCCTCCTTTCGGTATTCTCATGTGAGAACTTGATACTTAGAGTACAGACTCCATCTTGCAAATCTGAGGTGACAACTTTGAGTATGCAAAACCAAGAAACTATAGATAGCAGGATAGATGAACAGAAAGAGCTAGAGGTCTATGTATACCGTTAAACAACCAAGTCATCCGTGAATCACTGACCTCCAGAGCTCTTGTTATGTGAGAAAAGTAAAGGTCTTCAGCTTTTAATCCAGGGTTAACTAGGGTTTTCCTTCATTTCAGCTAAAATCATCCGCATACCATCGAGACTACCAAGATGTCAAGTCAGTCAGATACTTTTATGGGGACCTTGAAACCGGAAGCTAAGGAATGCAGGCAAATAGCAATGAAGTTTAAATACAGATTTTTGGTAAAATACAGGGTTTTAGGTAAAAAACAAAATGTCCTTCTGGATCAGTCTTGGAAATCTTAGTGGAATAAATAGGATTTAAGCTAGAATTCTTGTTGAACATCTAATATAATTCATGCAAAGTAGCAATAAGAAGTACCACAAAGAAGTACAAATAATTATGTGTAAAGTTGGAAAGGGAAAACTGTATTCTTGGCACTTTTCAAGGCACTATGGAGCACAGAAAGAGAAAAATATTCACTAACCTCAGGCAACTTTAAGTCCATACTGGCAGTTTATCAATGCCAGTACATTTGAAGAAAGAAAGATTAAAACATGTCAATTTTCTGAGTAAGACTATAAAGGGCTTATTCCCTTGAAGGTGAGATCTGAGAAGTCAGTTCGACAGTTCAAACTGGGCAGTTTCTGGGAAAGTTTTATTGAGCTCTCAACCAGTGGTCTCCTGCTTGCAGCCTTGGTCTATGGCACCTCAGTGAACTTCCCTACCATCCAGTGGGGTAGAGCCACCTACTCTGCAATCAGGTGTGAATCTCTTCCTACATTCTTTCTAGTTCTCTTTATTCCTCATTAACCAGTCCCCTGACACTCATTAATAACCATTTTGTATTAAACCTTTCCGGTTCAAATGACTTTATAGCTTCTGTCTCTTCAGTGGACCCTGGCTGATACTCATGCCATTCTATGTCCACATCCCCCGACATCTTACCCACTGTATTACATTGTTTCTTAGTTTAATAAATGCTCTAAGAGGCACTAGGTTAATTTTGTTTAACTAAGAGTTTCCTAGGTTTGTTGGACCACAAGACATTTTTATAGCTAAGCACCGGTTATTCAAGTACCTTAAAGTACACTGGTATTTAATGGATCAGTTTTGGAAATGTGGCTTAAGGGACTTATGGCTAATCTAATGGTTTCCTAAGAAGGTGAAAAGTGCTTGCAGCCTCCAAAGGCACTAATTTCGATTTACTACATTATTGAATATCTACAGTGTTCAGGACACAGCATCACCAGAAAGCTTATAATAAATGGAAATGTGAATGTCAAAAAATATCAAGGGGAATTTTAGGATGCTGTGGAAAAAGAGAAGAGTGAGAAATTCAATTTATGAGAGGAAGTATTGGGAAAAACTTTCTGGAATCAAGGATATGTGAATTCAATCTTCCGGAATAAGCAGATTTTTATGGAGATGCGTATACTGGAGTGGGCCAGGGTAAGAAAAATAGGCAGGTGGCATAGGAGGCAAAGACCTGTGGTTATTAGGACTCCCATGCTACCACTGACAAAAATCCAACTCAATGGCTTAAGTAGAAAAAGGAATTTATTGGCATGAGTAATTAAGAAGTCCAATTCATGCTGTAGGCACAGCTGGATCCAGAGACTTAAATCATGTCACCAGATTCAGGTTTTTACTCTTCCATTTCCTGGTTTCACTTTTCTCATTTGGACACCATTTCCACTCATGGAGTGTCTGTCCTAGAGTTAGTTGTTGTGTTCAATTCTGAGCAACCTTAGAAAAATTAGGGATTATCTTTTTCCTAAGAGATCTGGAAAAAAAAAAACTCACATAATTCAGTTCCATAAACTGTGACTGAGTCACATGTCCATCTGTAAGCCTATTCTTATGAGCAATAAGACGTGATGCTCTCAGTGGCCA
Source organism: Macaca fascicularis (assembly GCF_037993035.2). Classification (NCBI taxonomy): domain Eukaryota; kingdom Metazoa; phylum Chordata; class Mammalia; order Primates; family Cercopithecidae; genus Macaca; species Macaca fascicularis. The sequence continues at coordinate 48,357,416 of NC_088394.1, forward strand.
GGCCTGGTTCACATATCTATCCTGGGGCCAAAAATGGAGACAGCAACATCCATGCCACATAAATGAAGTAACACCAGGAGGCAGTTACCAAAAGAAGAATGACTACCAGACAAGCAAAAAGAAAAAGGAGAGCTTATTCTTCCATTGGGAAAGAATAGAAGATGGAATTTTATGATGCTAAACTTGATGCTGAAACCAATGACCCAAAAAATTCAGACTGATCTGCTTTGTAAGTGAAATCATATAATACATGAAAAATAGAAAAGTCTTGCCTAACTCTAAGGCACACACATTAACCTTCTCAGATTAGCAAAACTGAGTAAAGATCTAAAGTCAGTTTCCCTACATCAGAGGAGACATCAGGAAGGTTTGGAATTTCCAGAATGCCTGGAGAAAACATCACTGGTATTTTGTGAGCAACTTTAATGTTCACAAGGAGAGAAGGCACTAAAAATAGAACAAGAGATGGCATTGCTTCCAGACAGTGGGTTCATACAGCTGATATTAGATACCAATGTACAATGCAAAAATAAGGACACCAAATATTACCCAATTTTAATGGTTTTTTTTCTCAATTTCTCATTGCCTAGGAGTCTTAATATCACATTAACCAACTAAACCTGCCACAATGCTGATGGGCCCTGGTGAGGAACTGCAAACAAGATCTGAACATGCTTAATAAAATGACCAACTCTCACTGATTTATAGCCAACTAATTACCTGGCAAATATCCAGTCTGTGTTCTCCCTGCTGGAACTGATAGCAGGCTGTCAATGTGAGAAGGGACAAAAAGGCAGTTCGGAGTTGAAAAATAAGAAGAAATGTTTGATGTATTATAGTGGACACTGTTACTCTCTATCAAGTTGTCTTGGGATGTCTAGAATTACACTGTCAGCCAAGTGCATACTGGTATTTTTAGGGAAATCTAGAGTTACTTAGAATCCCATACACATACAAAATATTGGAAAGGGGTGATAAAGGCTATTTGTAAAGTTTAGCTGTCAGGAGAAAAGAAAACACAAAGCATACTAGGGCTATAGAAATCAGTTGCCTTACTGCAGAGATCCCTTATTTCTTACAAAGAATGTGCATTTTTGAAACCTGTGTCTATGGTTATTATTCATCTGGAGAGCATTGTGTCACAAATTTTCTAATGCTCAAGAGTGAAATTTAAATGAGAGATTTCTGGTTAAATAAAAGACTACCCAAGCAACTGACCACTAAAGTTTGGTACTTTTGCAAGTACATCCACATACAGTTAGTATACACACCTCACTTAAGTAGGCAGAAGCTAGCTACCAGTGACTTGGAATTAAGAGACTGAACAAAAACAGAACCTCTCACTGACTGTGTGCTCAAAAGCAAAACAAAACAAAACAAAACCGAAAAACCATTTGACCTGGCCTTTCTTGACCCAGCTGTCAAGGGGATCATGACAGGGGATCATGGTGCTTTTCCAATTTAGCCTCATTTATCTCACATATCAATGTTACATCTAAAGATGAACACAGGGCATCCGTGCACAGGGATATTGACCAAGAATGCTTGGGGCATTGGCTAGTTTCTGAAAATTAAATGATAGGAAAAAAATAAGGCGTCAGGCATATAATAGGTCCCATAGATCTGCAAAAACAATAGCTACAGCTTGTTAATTTTCTTAAAAGGTCCGAGTCCCTCATTTATTATGTTTTCCTCCTTTCCAGGGAAAATGAATGTAGAATATATTCTAGTGTGGAATCTTCCCTCACTCGGCTATGAGCTTTGTTCAATCAGCTCATCTACTTCTCTACCACTCTACTTCATCAACATGTAATACCCTTTGTCTAGTCCCTCAAGAAATGATGTATTTTCAAATTCATAGTCCTTTATTGTAAGCAATACAAATGAACACTAGTAAAGTAAATAAATAAATACAAAAGAGGAGGTAGTAGGCTTATTTATGGAATGAAGAGTGGAACACTTGCAAGGACTTGGGAAGGAAGGACCAAGCCTGCTAAGGAAATCCCACAGTGAAAATTCCTAAACCTTCTCTAACAAGTGTTTTCCAAGTCAACTTGATGATAGGACTCACTTAGAAGTGTTTGTTAAGACACTGATTTCTGGGTCTAACCCACACCTGCTGAATCAGAACTTTGGGCTGGGGGGTATGCTGGAATCTGTACATTTAATAGAAAAGACCAAGAAACACTGAAGACAGTGCTAATTTAACTCCACTCCATTGAACTTTAGGCTCTGCTCCAATTGGCAAATTCCAGGAAGGGATAAGCTGATTGGCTCACCCAGGGACAGGTGTCTGCCCCGAGTCCATCAGCTATGGCCAGAAAGACTGTGTATTGGAAAACACTGTCCAGTGTATCAGGGGCCAGTGCCAGAGAAATCACCAAGAACAGGGAATCACTGCTAAGTAGTGTCTATTACCAATACAATAAGCCAAATCTATGTACATTTCACTATCTAGTCTTTAAGTCTCATTTAGGGTTCTGAAATATTATATCAACTATTTTTTGAAATTATAAAATGAGGCTGTGCTGGAAAATTGGAGGAAGTATCCCGGTGGCAAATCCAACCTCTGTCAAGAGTTTGCATGGAGCAAAAGGAAAACAGCCAAGACATAGAGGCTTATAGTGACGAATGCTACATCTAGGACATCTAGGACACCACTTATACTATGGAGGGCTACCCCTCTTCCCAACCTCCAAGCCCACACCCTGAAATATCCCCAAACTGGAGTGCAATCAAGTCATTAAGTCAGTGTACAAGCTTGGGAAAGCCCCAGCACCCCACTCCTGGATAACTTTTGGGGGTTACCATCCATGTCTTCTGCTCTTCCCCCAGAGGCCCCATGGCCACTGATTTTGCCAAATGATGGCAGCTTAACAGACAGTCTTCTTTGTCCACAAGGTCTTAGTCACTGTGAAAATTCAATAGATGATTTTGCTGCAGGCATATTTTCAAATGCCAGGAAAGCATCTGACAGTGTTGGATGTTTGGAGGGCTATTGTTAGGAAGATTAAGTACTGCCCTATGTTCAATCATTTATTCAACAGCCACACGGGGAAGCTAACAAGAGGAGGCAAGTGTGATATGGATGTTTGGTGGGTTTTGCAATGGAGAGTTTTTCTCCTTATTTTATGCATAAATCCAAGGACAGGGAATCTGAACAAGAGGCAGGTCATATGACCTCACTTTGAAGAATAAACTATTGGAGTTGACCCTAGGCAATGTCCTCACATAAAAGGCAGGCTGAGAGTAACAGAGAACACCTTCCCAAAGCCATAAAACTAATTATTTTGGCCTATACCAAAAGTGAGTTTTTCCTTTTCCCAGACTCCTGATAAATGCTTTGTTATCAGCCAACTCTCTGAAAGGAATTTTCCTTACAAAAAGTATGTCACATGCACTGTTAATGTCACCCAGCATCCACTCACTTTTCTTCTGACAACATGAGTCTCGTTTTTCACAGGAGAAGCACTTCTCTCTGTTCTTAGCCCATGTACTTCTAGTGGAGTTGAACCCATCCTCAGTTCCAGGGATGAGCAGATGACTTGAGCCTAAACAGTTAGATCAGTACCCTACACCAGCTCATCATCATTGCTTTATACTTGAGCACAAGACCCAATTAGACTCAGCTAAACACAGAGATTTTATTGAGATGGTGAGAGAAGAGACCATTCTCTTTTCTGCTGAAAATGCTAGCAGTACGGATATTGTGAGCTGGACTTCCAGAAGTCATTGAGTGAAAACAGAGAATGAAGAAACCCCAGTAGAAGTCAGAACAAAGACATAGAGATGAAATGAGTGCTGATGACATGTCTGCACTGTTGGCACCAGTTGTGTCTGAAGCTAGTTATATCCCTGGACTTCACAGTCATACAAGCAAGTAAATGCACTTACTTTCCCTCAGCCAATTTGATTTGGGTTTTTATCACTTGTAATTAAGAGTCCTAATTAAAACAGGAATAACAGAATAATGCATTGTGTTAATTCTGTTTCTTTTAAAACATTGAGCATGTGCTTTGGGCTTCTGAAGAAGTAGAAGGCATTGTCCTTCTGAGGTGCTAAAGGAAAAGACAGTGTTTATACATGCACAAAGTATAGAGTAACATCTACTTACAGCAATAGAAAGGGCTTTGTGTAGCAAATGAAATACAGAAGGGCTGAGGCGGTCCAAGGAGAAAAGTCAACATGGAAGGCAGAGGTACGCTTTTCTTGGAGGAGAGATAAGCTGGGTCAATGTCAAATTTGGTTATTTCTTCCCTCCTCAGTCAGATGGGCTTGGATCAAAGGGTTTAGGCTTGAGACAGCAGTAAGAGTCGGCCAACACCACAATCCTCTTAGATGCCACTGGGAAATCTAACAATTCAGCTTCCCCTTCCACGTTTTTTGGTGTGTTAGATTTGGAGGGCTCTCCAGATGCTCCAGGGTTAACTCAGATAAGCTATAGTCATCTCAATATCCCTCTACAATAACTTTGAAAATGCACTACTCTTGAACTCTGCATCCTATTATTGACTTCACATAAAAATTATCTAGAAGTCAGTCAACCAACATCTTTAAGCATCTATTGTGGACCCACCTTGTGATGAGGGGAATGTAAACATTCATGTGTAAAACATGGACCCTGTATTCCATGAGCTTTACAATCAGTAGTGACCTACATAACAAATTAGATTACCAGCAAATGCTTGTATATGTATTCATTAAAGTGCAGTGGTTAGTATGAAAAGAGAGAGGATCAGAATGTAACCTCCCTACATGATTCAGCCATAAGAAAGAATGAAATCACGTCTTTTGCAGCAATATGGATGGAACTGGAGGTCATTATCTTCAGTTAAATAAACCAAGCATAGGAAGTCAACTATCACATGTTCTCACTTGTAAGTGGGTGCTAAAAAATGTGTACACATGTGCATAGAGAGTGGAGTGATAGACAGTGGAGACTGGGATGGATGAGGGGATGGGAGAGAGGTAGATGATGAGAAGCTATTAATGGGTACGACGTATGTTAATTGGGTGATGAATACCCTAAAAGCCTTGACTTGACTGCTATGCAAACCACGCATTTAACAAAATTGTACATATACCCCATCAACTTGTACAAATAAAGTCTTAATAATAGCAATTATCATACATTTTAAAAAGCTACCTGAAGGCAAAACTTGCATTTTAGGCAATTTGTTCCCTGCTAGATCCAATACAGAACCTTACAACGGCTCACACCATATATTGCTGGGGATTATACAAGATTGACTGAAGAAGATGTCTGAGAGTAATATTTGGAAGATACAGCCCAGAGTGATGGGCAATGCTCTGCTTCTAAAATGTGGAAGATTTCATCGTATGGTGAAAATGCCATAACTGTCATTGCAGACTGCGGTTTGATTGGTTTGGCTGGACTTCTAAAGCCTTCTGTATATTCACGAGTGAGTGAAAGATGAGAGGCTAAGTTTCCGGTATATTGGACTCTGAAAACATTTCTTCTTTCTACCCCTCCTAGTCTTGTCCCATTCATTAAAAATCAGAAATAAGAATGAAGATTGGACAAATAACTGCAATGCATTAATTGCTTTGGGTAAAGGAAATCAAAGGTCTTTAAGAACAAGTGACTTTCCCCTGTAATGGGAGGTTTCCTAGGTCCTCTCACTCTCTCGGATACTATATTCTACCCAAGGCCTGAAATATCATTACTCCTTCACAGTACATCATCCCAGCATATTTTGGAATGTCCCTTTTGCTCAGCAGTGTCTGGATGGATTGACAATATGTGTGTTCAGCCTACCTTTCTATATGCCCTATGTTCTCTCCTATCACAGCCCTCACCAAACTGTTTTGTAATTTCTTGTATCTATAATTTGCTGGATCTGCCGGCCTCTGCCCTTGTTCCTCTACGGTTTACTCTCAACCCAGCAGCCAGAATGATCTGTCTCAAACAAATGGCAAATTGTGTCAGTCTACTGTTCAAAATTCTCCATTGACTTCATTTCTCACTCACAATAAAATCCCAAGCCCTAAGAATGACCTAGAAGACCCTATACCAGTGGTTCTCCTATTAATAGGAAATTAACAAAACCTAGAGAGGCTTAAGAGAAACAAACAAGCAAGTAATGTCATTCCTGCACCCAAAACTAATTACATCAATTCCTGGAGCTGTTATTTTTCTAAAAGGTTCCCAGGTAATTCTTTTAAATGTTATTATTATGGAGAATTTTGAACATACACAAAAGTAGACAAGCTAGCGCTTTGACCTCTATGTATCCATCATCCGGCCATCTCTCAACCCATGACCAATCCTGCCCCCTCCACATTCCCATCCAGTTCCCCTGTCTTGTATTACTATGGAGCAAATTGAGACATCATCACATTATCCAGATAGTCATTATCTAGATTATCAATATCTATAAATATTTCAGAGTGCAACTCAATAAATTAAGAATTCATTTTTCTTCCAGCATAACCACAATATCATTAACACATCTAAGGAAGAATGTATAGCTATTATGATCCACTGCAAGGATAGAGAACCATTACCCTACACAGTCTGCCTTGGGACTTCCCACTTAGACCTCATCCACTGCTTTTTCCCTCTTTCATTCCCCTCAAACCACAGGGGCTGCCTTGCAGCATCTCAAACACTGCATTCCTGGGATCCTGTAGCCACCTTTTCACTGGCTAGGATGATCTTCTCCCAGATAGACACACAGCTTCATCCCTCATCCATTGTCACTTTTTCAATAAGCCCTTCCTTGCCTACCCTATTTAAACTTGTAGCTCATCCCCTATCCACCCCATGCCTTCCTTCTCCCCCTTCCATGCTTATTTTTATTCATGGCATTTATTGGGTGCCCAAATACTTGCTGAATAAAACTGCATTTCCCCATCAGAATATAACTCCATGAGAGAAGGCTCCATGTAAATATTTGCTAAATGAATGCGTAAGTGAATGACTCAATTGGATAATATTATGCTGGCCTGTAAGCCAATGAGATGATGGGATAAAGGGTAAAGAGTCAAATAAATAGATACTCTATTTTATAAAGCTTAGAGAAAAACAACAAAGTTTGTAAACATGACAAGGTGAGAATAATTAATAAGTAACGCATTCACAGCAAGCTATTAATGGAAGCTAGAGTGTTTGAAATAAAATCCTAAGTACTGAGGTTAACATCAGAAAGCACAACAGTTCTCTTCTATTAACAGTCCCTTGGGCTGCTTGCACCATAGAATTAAGCCAGGTTGGTAAAAAGTGGTACGATACAATCATAAAGAAACAGCTGTAAAGCATAGGTCAGACTTAGCAGTACATAAATATGTATGCAAAAAAAAAAAAAAAATTAGGGTGAACCAGTCCAGAATCAGGTAGGCAAAACCCCAAGCATCCTTGCTCACTAAGCATTCACATTCTCTTTCTCAGGAACTCTGATCCTGGAGTTCACTGTATGTGTTGTTGCTCTCATTGAGTCAGTAGCCTTCTTGGCCATCTTCCTGGTGTAGGAAACAGCAAGATAGCTGAGAATCTCTGAAAGGCTGAAGCTACATGCTCAGGTGTAAAGGTACTAAAGCCATACTTCACTGCCTCCCTCCTCCAGGGCCAAGGAAGACATTTGGAAGCATTCTCTTTGGAAACCATACCTAAGACAGGTTGTTTCAGTTCAGGCTTGGAACATTAAGTCTTGGCTTCCAATATAACAAGAGAGCTTACTCTCACTCTCCCAGGCTGCTAAGGCACAAGATGTCCTGTTTGTCATCTGGCAGATAAATATTCAAAGGCTCCATCATTGTGACAACAGAAGATGGGCTTGCACGAGTAATGGTCTCCAGCCTGGCACGTGCTCCTTTCATTAGGAATCATGGAAATTGAAGAGGGGTTCAGACAATAAAGATGCTTCTCACTCTCAATGCTAACATAGCACATATTGGAAATCTCTTGAAACTACTGTGTCATCAAAGCTTAGCAATTAGCCTCCAGAGTAACAGGCAAAAGTTTAGCAATGGATGCCACCTATGAGCAGGAGCAAAGGAGGGCATGATTTCCATGCCCGTTACAGGTGTGTTAGAAAACAAAACTATCACAAAGTCATTTGTTCTGAAGTTCGCTTCCTGTGCTCTATTGTTCCCTGCTTGAAGAGTTGCCATGCTTATGAGCACAGACCTGTTTTGTATATGCAATTAAAAGGAAATGAAGTTTCACTTAAAACTCGAATGAATTTTATTTTTGGTTGTTTTATAGCTTGGGGGTGATAGGGACATAGGCTTATCTTTCTATTAGAAAACGTAAGAGATTATACATATAACAGACACTATAGATTCACTAATTTCATCCAAAAATATTAAAATAAGCATTATGCTCATGTGCCAATTGCCACAATTTGGCCCAATAGGACTCTGCTTTGCCGGCTTGGAGAAAGCTAGAGAACTGTGTATTTTCCACAGAACATGCCCATTCTTCTCTTCTCTTTCGTATCTGCCAAAATATTCATTCATTCATTCATTCATTTGAGTGGTCCAATGCAGTTGACTTCTCAAGTCCACAGGTGATTAGAAGGGGTGCTTGCTACTGAAGGTGAGTAAGGGCAGCTGATTCCCCTAAGGATACAAGAAAGAGAACCCGGCCTTTTATATTTGCAACTTCGCCAAACCTTGTGTAAGTTTGTAAACACCATAAAATATGTTACGATGTTTACAGCATATGTCTCTTATTGTTAAGAACTATTGTGGAAGTATGAGCAAGTCTACTTCTTAAAATATTTTTTATATAATAGTTACGGCATTCAATTATACAATAGTAATTGTGAATAATTATACCAAACCCCAGTCTGTTTTATGACTACTTCTCACGCTGAGCTCACATACTCTGTATAAACACCATCTGTATCAAACATAAAACTCTTAGTTGTTGTAAGAATACAGGCTTACAAAATGTAGCTTATTAGTTCTGGGGCCAAGCGGTTTCATGGCTATTGCCTAGGCTTCCACAATCCACATGAATCCGATGATCTTCTCCAGCTGTGTTCTGTTTCTTTGACTTGAAGCCTTGTTAGTTACCTTGATAGCATAGGATCATGGCAGAAATCATGGCCCACGTGCCCGGAATGTTGATACACCTCCGCAGTTCTGTTCAGCATTAAGTGCACTTACTTTGTGCTACAGATTTCTGCTCATTTCCTATACGTGTGGTACAGATTTAGGTCCTTAAATTTGGCCAACAGGGATGCTTCCTAAATTTCCCTTCACAAAGTGCTATCAGGGTCTTTCAGTGTCCCTTCCAAGCTGTTCCTCCAGAAATCTCCAAATGAAGTTTTCCCCCTGAAGAGGCCCCCTCACTATGTAAAAAGTTTTAACAATGAAAGAGAACAGCAACTTTTAAAAGATGACTGATCTCTGAACAATCTTTGGTCCAAGAATTTAAACCTCTATTGTCAGCTATCTAACCTACTCAAGACAGCCTGACTTTGAGAGGACTGAACAAAGTACACATTTTGTCTCCAATAGATAAGTGATTCTTCAGCAGGAAACAAACTTCAGATACAACCTACAAATAAACAAAAATAACTTCGCAGAAATTTAACCCAATCTAAGAAAGATAAGTTGTGCCCATCCTCAAAAGTCATTCTGCTCAGATTTGTTGTTTGTCTTTAGCCATTGACTGAGCCTAATCAGCATATTTCTGGGTGTTTGATGATCTAGAAGTCAATATCATTGTCACCTTTTTAGCATCTTTTTTTTTTTTTTTTTTTGAGACGGAGTCTCGCACTGTAGCTCAGGCTGGAGTGCAGTGGCATGACCTCAGCTCACTGCAAGCTCCGTCTTCCAGGTTCATGCCATTCTCCTGCCTCAGCCTCCCGAGTAGCTGGGACTACAGGCGCCCACCACCATGCCCGGCTAATTTTTTTGTATTTTTAGTAGAGACGGGTTTTCACTATGTTAGCTAGGATGGTCTCGATCTCCTGACCTCGTGATCCACCTGCCTTAGCCTCCCAAAGTGCTGGGATTACAGGCGTGAGCCATCATGCCTGGCCTTTAGCATATTTTAATCTTGAAAATGTTCCTTATTAGAAGGCCTGATCTCCTTGCTAACTAAGACTTTAGGATTTAAGCTAGGAAAAAACATACTTTTTCTTCTCTGTTTTTTCTGTTACAAAATTTCTACCTCCAAGCAGTATAAGTAATGGTTTTGTTGCATGCAAAAGGATATTATTGCATTTCCCCCATGGAATTAGTTTCTGATTTGGAAGGAACTACAACTATATTCACATTCTTTGGCCAAAATATTCTGAGCATCATTTAAAAGTTACAGGCTAGGCATGCCAGCATTTGGACACAATTTATAAAAGTGTTATTATGAACAAAATGGTGCCATTCCTTCCAGGTAACTGTCCAAATATCCAAAGATAGATGTCTTAATTTGGCATCCAAAAAAACACACACGGGGTCAGACTGTATGTAGGTAATTTCTGCAGATGCTATTATTTGTCCCCTGGGATCCCACATACGCAATACCAATTACAGAGGAGAGGAGTAAGAATAGGCAAAAAGGGTGAGGGCTGCAACAGCAGGCCTGAATGATTTGGACTAAAATCTTATATCAAATTTGCAAATTACCAATTAAGGCAGGTTTAGAACATGGCATCATTTTCGCTCACTATGACAAACTGGAAATTAAGGTTCTCTCTGCATGTCAGAAGCATGACAGTAATGACACAACAAGAAATGCTATCAGAAACACCTTTCCTGGTAACAACATATCCTTACACACAAGGCAAACTGCCTGGTAAGAAAAAATAGGCCAAAAATCTGAAAATAAACATAAGACCTGGATCTCAAAAAAATCGCTACTCAGTTGCCTCTGGATAAGTCACTCAAATACCTTGCAAATGAAAGCCTCAAATACCAGAGTGCTCATACCTGGTTCTGGATGAATATGTTCAAAAATGTCATTCACTTCTACTCAATCTTAGCAAGTGACCATTTGCAAGGTAGCTTTAGTGCTCTGTTCATTTAAAACAAGGCAATAATAAAATCTTGTGGACTCGGGACGTATCTCCTTTGACAAATGAGTGGTAGCATGCACTGCACTTAGTAAGAGGCATGTGGTCTCAGAAATTGAGTGGTAACTCATGAAGCAGTATACAGTGTTGTTGCTGCATAATTCCTGGGAAGATACATACCCTATACTGTCTTAGATTTTTCATGCTCAACATTGGAGCGGTTCATTGGATTCCATAAATAATATACAACAATGAACACCTACCTGATGCTCACCCATCTCAAGCTTCCTTAAATCTTGTTTCTCTTTTTAAACATATAGAAGGATACTATGCCTTGGCACTTTTGTAGTACCTCCAGTCATAACACTTGAACCCCACAAATCAAAGCTGTTTGCTTGAATATAAAAGAATGACAGAGAGGTAGAGAAAATAGACTGGAAAGCATTCACACCAAAAAAAGTGCCATGTGGCATTAAGCCCCTTTGAGAATGTTGGCTACTACTTGTGGCACTCACTCTACCTTACTGCCTGCCTCGCCATGAGGAAAGCAGAGTAATGTTTCTGTTCAGTGTTGTGATGGATGTGTCATCTAGCTAGCTACACATACAAACATATATTTACACATCTTATATACAAATATATGATAGGCATAAATCTGTATCAAATACATATGTCATACACACACGAATATTTGACCTAGAGCGAGGACATATCCATTCCATTTCTGGCTATCCCTCTTAAAAACAAAGAGATATTGAAACAAGCCGCCACCACCCCCTTTGTGCCTCAGTTTCCTAATTTGTTACATGAGGTTAACTCTGCCCTATCTAGAAAGGGAACCAAATGAAGTAATACACAGAAAACTGCTTTGAAAAGTCCAGAGTGCTATACAAATGCCAGGGATAATGATATGTTTCACAAAAGAGCATTATTCCTTTGCTAAGAAGGGTACATCCACATTCACATTTTCTATCTGTGAAGGTTCTTCTTTGAAATTAAATTGAGACCGTAACCAACATCTCTCCCAGTGCTGCCTGAGGTTTTACTCAGCAACAAAGCAAGGGCTTCTTTCATCCTTCATCACATTTGAGTTCAAGCACCAAGAGGTACTTTTTACCAGTGGTGAAAATAGCTTTCTTTTCACAGCAGAAACACAGAAATGAGCTCTCTCGATGCTAATGGAAGGATAAGGCTTGTTCTACAGTTGCCACCACACACACACACACACACACACACACGAAAAAAACACCTTGATTTGATTTGGCTTTGTTGATGGTGTGTTCCTGCACCAGGAAGATGGGAGTGGCATGAGAAAGAGGAGAAAGTACATGAAGCGATGGCTTCATTTATGCATATGAATAATGAAATATTGACATACATTTTCAAGTGGTCATCTTGTTCCATTTTTTCTTTCAGCTTTCAGTGCCCCCTGGACGCTCCCCTCTAAAAAAAGTAGATTAAACCCTTCAGCCTTCATGCATTCAATTAATTCTCATCATACCTGCCTTATTTGGATGCCTTCAGTGCTTTTTGAGTTCATCATAATTCCCCAGCAGATCTTCTACAAATCTGACCCCTCACTTCCTCTCCAGTGCTTTTCCTGCTCACCTCCACAAAAGCTGTGTGTCCAATTTTGTTTGATTTTCTTCTGCTGTTTTGAGGTGCCCATGCTTTCAACCTGAATGGATTTTCTCTGCTCTCCCCTTGGCTGGAGCTGTCTTCTACTTCTACCAGGATAACTTTTCTCTTGGCCTGTTGAGATCCTACACAACCTCCAAGGCACATCTTAAATGTCCATAATTTCATGTAGCTTTCCAATAGCAGTCTCTCCCCTTTCTAAATACATTTTAATTTTCTCAGATTAGAAACCACACCTTTAAAATGGCTCTTAGAGGCACACAAATCATTGTGTCTGGTGGGTATATTTTCCACCCCAATAAAAAAATGAAAGCTCCTAAAGTTCAGAATGGCTTTGTTATTTTATTATTTTATTTTTTAAACATTTATTATGAAAAATTTCAAGCATATACAAAATAAACAGAAGGCACTGTTTGTTTTTGCATCTCTCTGGGACCTATCACAGTGTTTTGCATGTAGCAGAGGTAAATTTAAGTAATTCAGGCCTCAGGCAAATGGAGCTGTCTGTCTGCATATCTGACGTCATTGTCTCCTGGATGGTTAAGCTTTTCCTCAGTAACACGCACTGACACACAACCCACACACCTGTAGGATCACAAACTACAAGGATTAAATCCTCTCATTGGCTTTAAAATTCAGGGAAAGTCTTTATTTTGAGGTCAGTTCAGATAATCAGTAAAGCTAACTATATTCGAGGGGATGGGGAGAAAACATTTATATATTTAAGAATATTTTCTAAGAGAATTCAAGTCTGGTTGTATATCTGTTTGATTTTCTTAGTAAGGCACATTTTTTTATAAATGTGTAATACCTGAAGAATAACATACAAATATGAGGGTTTTCTATTAATACCAGGTTTTCTTCACTTTGCATTAACATTTTTCAATGTCTTCCCTTCTCAAAACCTCAGATTCCTAAAAGTCTATTTTAGATATTTTTTTTAACTTGCGTCTACTTAGCCCATTTTTTGCTACTACTGAGTGTGTGTGTGTGTGTGTGTGTGTGTGTATTTGGGAGAGCAGTCAGATCCTTAAAGCAAACCAGAATTCTGGAGTGATAGATTACATGTCCATGCTGTGTCATATCCAATTATCTCAAATTGACTGTACACTGCATTATTCTGTTAGTGCATGGAAGATCAATAAATATGGGGAAAATCCAGCCCAGCTCTCCACTTTCCCATCCGATTCTAGTAGGTCTGAGACGGATCATGCTACTGTGATGTGTACGCCACAGCTAAGGCAGGCAGGTGGTGCATAGACACCATTCAAACTTGGCCTATTCAATCCCAACTCCTCTAACTCTCCATTCATGCATAGCAAAACACCATCTGGTCCTATTTTGCCTCCAGCAATCACAGCTGACCAAAAACGATAATAACAGCTGTTGCAAAACAAAAGCCAAACAAAGGGGGTGGGGGGGGGGGGAAGGAAAGGTTATATTGAAGTCCAGTGCTGAAAAATGCTCCATGAAGTGAGAAATGGGAAAGAAACCATTCAAATGTCTAAAGCTCACTGAATGGACACAGTGGAGGACTTCTACTTAAACTTGAGATATTAATCCATCTGTCTAGAAAGCCTTCAAACCTCCGTCAGGTGGTAATATATTGCAGAAATTATGCTCCATGAAGGCATTTAAGCTTTTGTTCTTTGAGTCGGGAACTCATGACCCCATGTCAGCTAAAAATGAAAATGCCTTATGTTCTTTCATCATACAGCAGTACAGGTTAATGCAAAAAGGGAACATGTTTAGCCAGAGTAATAAAATAATGTCTACATGGCATTGGGAGAGACAAGGGGGGTGTGTGTGTGCGTGTGGTTGTGTGTGTGTGTGTGTGTGATGGAGGTGGTCGGGGTGAGGGGGGTGTCTGTAGACCACTTAAGAGGGAAGGCATTTAGGCCACTTAGGTGTGACACTAATCAGATACCACATTTCTCATGTCTATTTTTCATTATCCTGATTTATTTCTGACCTCTAACAAAAGAAAAAGTGCACCAAGTACTTACTTAAGTCTTAGGAATAGAAACCAGTCATACGTATAAACTGAAAAGTAAATGGATACATAACATGCTTTGTGAATCCTGAAAACAATAATATGGTAACAAGGTTGAGGAATTCTTTTCATGATTCTAGCCTTTTGACATTTTAAATATATAGTTTTGTCTGGTAATTAATTTTATAAACTGCAGTCATTAAGCTTTTTTTTTCCTCTGGAATTGACCGTCACTGGCTTAGCAGCATTTAATCAAATGTGATAAAACCTAAGATTTATAAAAATCATTTAATAGATGTTACAACACCTGCTTCTAACTGCAAACAGTTGAAAACAGACTTCACTTGCAATTAAGTCTTATCACTAGTGACATTTTTTTCCAAGCAATACTTCATGGGTTTTCAAAATGACAATTACAGAACTAATACACAATTACTGTCACATGTAGTTTAGCAATTAATTTTGAAGACATTTGTCTAAAGGTTTCACAACAGAATATAAAATGGTTATTGTTATGTAATGTTAGTTTCAATTCACAGAAAATCTTTTACCATTCGAGCTCTACTTCTGCCGGGTCTGATGCTAGCAGATCATTTCTTTGTGGAATACAATCACTCCCTTGTAGCTGTAATTAGGCATCATTCTAAGGCTGTTTGAACACTGATACCTGTCAACTAATACATCTTATGAAAAGCTTCAATTTAGACATAAATTTTTCTACAGCAAGAAATCCATAAATTTATAATTAGAATCTCTTGCTGTTCAATATTTGTACATAATACAGAGTAGGAGAGGATTATGAAATATTGAAAGCTGAATTCATTATTCATAACCCACAACATACAGTAAATATTCTCTGAAATACAACAACTTTGAGGGATCCATATTCCATTATTTTTGAATGTCTCACACACAGCAGCTATGAAGCGCACCACGCACACCCTCATTCTTTCCAGATTAGGATTCTGGTCAGGGTTGACACTTGCTGTTTTTAATTTTCATTTTATCATAAGCAGTTTAAGACTGTTGCCAGTGGTAATTTGCAATTTTTATCAAGACCTCTTCATTATAGCTTCTGACAGGACAGATGCTGTAATTAATCATGCAAGACAACTGGGGATAGTGGTCACACTGCTCTCAAAGAGGAACCGCTACAGAGCAAGAAAAGGGGGGAATAAATGGGCACCGAAATAATTATTTTGGCTTAAGAATTAGCATTCACCATCCATTTTAATAGTAATAACACCACAATACCCAGGTAGTTCTAGCCCCGCCCCCCGCCAAAAAAACGATTACTTTTTTCTCGCTATACTTACCTTGTACTTGCATCTTTTAAAAAAGGCAATTACACAAATATTCCCAATGGGTTGTTTTGCTTTTTTTCAAGGATCTTCATTTCAGGCTATGCAATTGTGTATTCTTGGCCATAAATATCATATTTCCAATTGAAAAATGGAAGATGATGCTTGGGCTGAAATGAAACTTGGTATGTGGCATATTTCCCCATCTTACATGTATTCAAGGAACCAAAAATGAAATCTGACATATCATTTTATTTGAAAAGTGAACAGTTTCCTTGTTGTTGCATCAAAATACAGTCCACAGTTTTTACTGAAATGTGTTTATTCTATAGCAAGATAAAAGCATTTTTGTTTTAGTTAAGCAAAATACAAACAACTTAATTGCTGCTATCATAACTCATAAAAAAGTATAAAACAGCATAAAAACACAATAAGCAACGTAGCAATGAATGGTTTATGTCACCAGTGTTTACGTTAAAGCCTCATTTAGGAAAACTTTACAGCACATGATATGAAAACTTACAACTTTGAAAGAAAATATTTACATTGATTATTCAGATGTGGTGTGCCTTTTAAATAGTCTACTGGTATTACATCATAATAAAAACTCTTGCTTTTTCTTTTTAAATCTTAACTTTTGTAATAACTGTTCTCATTTAAGTGCATTTCCCTTTTAAAAATACAGTGTTTTTATTTTTCGAAACTTGTCACTCAAAACACGGAATATAATATTCACATTTCTTTTCTTCTAATTGGAATGAATATAATGGGCTAACAGTGGCCATAGATATTGTTACAACATATCCTGTGGTTTGATTTGGAGAAGTCATGGATAAAAAGTGTGATTAAGTCAATAATTGAATTTAATCACTTGCATTTTTTTTCTGGAGAGATTTAGGAAAAAAATAAGAGCTTTGGCAAAAGTCTGTGATTTACATTATTTTTTTTTCATGACAAAAAAATGCCATCAACTATTCACGTCATACAAATGTTTGTATGAAACTGGATCTTCATATTTCAGGTAGTTACAACTGTGCTTTTTATTTTTAGGGCTTCAGAAGTTCAGATAGCCTGGAAGTGTGGTTTACTCACTTCTAGAGAAATAAGGCCATTTTCTATGACTCAGAGAGGCCAGTTTATAGTCATTAATATGTCCCAGGATTCATTAAACAGTTTGATTCACATATTGTAGGTATAGCCTGAATAAATAAAAAAGGCATCACATAAAAGAGCACAGCTTTTCTCGTTTAAAAACAAAGTGATTTATAGTCAGCTAGAAGATGTTACTCAGCTACACTGTAGTTCTTATTGCCTATCTAATAGACACTTGAGAGGACCGTTTGATCTGTTACACATTTCTGCATAACCAACACCAACTTACAGATTTCAGCCACATATGCTTTACCCTCCTATGCCACTCTCCTCCGTATACGCAAATCCGTCTGCCACATGCGTCTTCAGAAAATACTGACCTGCGATAATACTTGAGTCTGTGTCTGAGACTGTATTTGCGACTGGTGCTGCTGAGAGGCTGGCTGGGGGCTCCCGATGGCAGGGATGGGGGATGTTATCTGAGAGGCGACGGGAGAGTGCTGCCGAGGAGAAGGCTGAGACTGGTGCTGCATGTGTTGCAGCTGCTGCAGCTGGAGGCGCTGCTGCAGCTGCTGCTGCAGCTGCTGTTGATTAATTTGCTGCTGGAGATGCTGCTGCTGCTGCAGGTGCTGCTGCATGTGGTGCTGGAAATGCTGCTGCTGCATCTGCTGCTGGATTTGCTGATGCATTTGGTGCTGCTGGAGTTGCTGCTGCTGCATCTGTTGCATCTGTTGTTGTTGCTGCTGCTGCTGCTGCTGCTGCTGCTGTAACTGCATCTGATGCTGCTGGGTTTGCACCGAAGGGCTCACTTGGGTGGAGGGTGCTGAGCCAACCATGGTCGTTCCCATGGAGCTTATCAGTGGAGCCCCAATGTTCGAGGGCATGTTGGCTGCAATGGTGACTGATGTGACAATCTGGTTCATGGGGAGTCTCATGGTTAAGGGTTTGGGAGCGATTGACCTAGGGAGGGATTGCTGGAGAGTCTGAGGTGATGCTGACACTGTTCCATGTTGAGACAGTGGAGTGTTGAGAAGGAGGGAGGATGTCAGATTGGTCGACGCCAGGGTCTGCTGAACAGAACGGATGGTCTGGGCTTCTGCTGACTCAGCAGCAGCCTGCATTTTGGGGGAAAAAATTCCAGACTGTTACAATACATAAGTATTTAAAATATTTAAGCATTTTTAGATATTATAAATTGATTTTTTTAATGGCCACCATTATTCATGCCCTCCTGTATCTGTACTCTTTGTCTTGTGACTTTTTCACTCCTCCCAGATGTGGAGTCAAATCCCCTACCTCCTTGAGTCTGGGCTGCTCTAGTGCCTTTGCTTTGGCTGACAGAATGCCCTGGCAGTGATACTGTCCCAGTTCCACGATGAGGCCTCAAGCCTACCCCTGCCATGTGCATGATGACAGATATGTGGCCCAGTTACCCACCCCAAGAGTCAGTTCACTGCCATCCAGCCAACTGTGATCAATGTGAATGAGTCCAGCCCCTCCAACATCCAAGCTGACCCCAGACAGAAAAGCAAGACTAGCTGATTCTACTATGCCTGGCCTAGATCTGAAGAACCAGCCAGCTAACTGGCACTCTCTGAAGATAAATGCTCATCTTGTACCACATCACTGAGCTTTGGGGATGGTTGTTACACAGCACTATTGTGGCAAAAAGATAACTCATACACATATTTAACAGCAATAATTCTTCTGCATTTAACTCTGTACTAAGGACCTTACCACTGAGTACCATATGTTTAAAGACAACAGAGTACAGGCTGCCTGAGTTCAAACGCAGTTCTCTGACTTAACAACTTTGTGACATTGGACAAGTTAATTTACTCATCTGTTCCTGTTTTCTTATCTGTAACATTGGGTTATACGGTTTCTTTCTTTCTTTCTTTCTCTCTCTTTCTCTCTCTCTTTCTTTCTTGTTTCTTTTATTTTTTGTGAGATGGAGTCTTACTCTGTCACCCAGGCTGGAGTGCAGTGGCATGATCTTGGCTTACTGCAACCTCTGCCTCCCAGGTTTGCGCCATTCTCCTGCCTCAGCCTCCGGAGTAGCTGGGACTACAGGCGCCCACCACCACACCCGGCTAATTTTTTGTATTTTTTAGGAGAGACGGGGTTTCACCACGTTAGCCAGGATGGTCTCAATCTCCTGACCTCGTGATCCGCCCGTCTCGGCCTCCCAAAGTGCTGGGATTACAGGCGTGAGCCACCGCGCCCGGCCAGGTTATATGATATTTTTCTTGTGCAGAGGTCGTGAGAATTAAATGAACTCATATGTTAAGCATTTAAGAAAGTGCCTGGTCCATGGGAAGCAACAAATATTAGCTATTTTTATTAGTTAACAATTACTATTACCAGAAAATGGCCACTGGAATACTTGAAAGCCCTGTATTGTGTGGTTATTTATAACAAGGTTCACTCAAATATAAGAAAACCATTATTGGTTTCCTCAGAGATACCAAACTGAAGTTTTCACAATTTTAGAAATGTTTTAGTTCATCAACTATTTTTGAAGATTTCCAGAATTTATTAAAGGAGTCATACATAAGGGGGAAATGTTCAACTTCATGGGACCAAATCGCCTGTTAAAAGATAAACAGCAGATATAGGGCTGAACATAGAGAGAAAGTACTACTTTTTGTGCTAAAAACACTTCACTGCCTCCACAAAAGGAAATTCTTCCACAAATGCAACAGCGGAATGATTCATTCCAAAGACAATTTTTTCCTTGTATTCTTCATTTGATTAGGATGTTTTGGGGGGAGTGTTGCAGGGGCACCTAGGAGACATCAAGCAGCCATCTACTATCTTTAATAATTGTATATTTCTAAATTTTTATGACTCTGATTTATAAAATCCTGCTGTTGGAAAGAAACCGAGATGTAACCTCATATAGAGTCATCCAGTGTGTAGGAATAGCCACCTCTGATGTTTTCTGTTTGAACACATGTCATTATCGTAAGGCACTCCCCTTCAGTGGACAGCTCTCCGCATTATAAAACTCAGTGCGGCTGCATGTTCCTGAACGGTCATGTTCTAAGGTCTTAGGGTAAGAAGCAACCTATAAATATTCAAATTTGTCTTCAAAAAACCATTAAATCACCCATAAAGTAGAATACACCCAGTAAGCATGTACATAATTCTTATATACTCTAGTAGTTAAAAATTAACAAGCTAGTCTTAAAGAAGAAAACTCAAAGAAAGTCTGTATTTCAACACCTGGGCAGCTCAGTTGCACAGTTGTGCCTTTAAGATGCTGCCTTAATGGTAAATGGAGATGGGTGGATGATTGCAGAGTTCTTCCTTGCCTGTCTTCTTGCTCCTTTATGGTTTAATAGTAAGCTTCCATGAATTTCTTTGGTTGTTGTAAAGATTAAAAGGGATAGCAGAGTCATATCTTAAGGGGGGAGGTCTGAGGCTCCGCGTGTAGAGGCATAAGTTAAATGTGCATATGATGCAACCCTATTGATGTTTCTGATGCTGGGGCTGAACTCTCGCTCCCTGTAAGCTCACCCCTTGGATGAGTTCTCCTCTCTTGGGCACAAAGATCGACTTAATTTCTCTTATATGACAGCCCTTAGATTTGAGGACTAAGATCATATGCCTCCAAGTCCTTGCTTCCCTGATTCTTTCAGTTATTCTAACCTGATGTGATTTTCAGTCCTCACCATCGTGGAGGCAACGCTCTAGAGAGACATCAGTTGATTGTCATCTCTCTTTACATTGTGGGATCCAAAACAGAACCAATTCTTTAGAAGTGGTCTAACAATCACTGTACAATTCGATGCTGCTTCCTGTGCGATCACTATATTAGCAGCTACTTCACACTTTGGGTTCAGGTTGAAATTATTCTAAACTTATACCTAAAGGACCATATTCATTGCCTCACAGTTATTTGAACAGAGATTTAGGATCCTCTCAAAGTGCATTTACTGAATTAAAAAACAAACAAACAAAATCCTAGTATTTTAAATTTATTCCTTCTAAATTCTATCCTATTGATTTTTTTTTTCCTTTTTGGTGTCATTGAATTTCTTCTGAAAATATTTCTGAATCCTGATCCTAGCATGCAATGTATAAGTTTTAAGTTATCCCTTCTAAGTCACTCACAGACTTCATGAGCCCAATCATGGTTAATACTCCCTGAATGCCTTTTGAGATACTGGATCTTGGTTTAAATAAATCCATATACAGTCAATTATTCATGCTCTAATGCACAAAATCACCTATACCTGCTCTGGATAAATGAATGAATAAATGATCCACTTAAGAAGTACATGCACACTGTTGCTCTATTCACTTCACTCCATCTAATTAACCACCAACTATACTTTAATTCTTAACATCTGCAGCCCATACAGTCAGCTGTTCTTTGCCGATGTACAAGTCTGAGTACAACATCAGTATATCTTCCAGTACATGTCTTCCAGAGTCTGAGAAAGAGGTTTCGCTATTGACCTGATAAATGTTTTCTCTATCTAATGAAGTGGGAAGTGTCCTAATAGCCATCAACAAAGAGAGGAGGACCTCTGTTGATCTGATTCTGAGCAGCTGCAAATGCTAGATCTTGATACAAGCACTTAATACAGATAATATAAAGAAGAAACAACTCAGGTGAAAAGAGAAAAAAGGGAATGAACCCTTTTAAAACGTCTTTGAGACCCTAGGTTGTACTTGAGACAGCAACAGTGACAATGAAATTGTATCTCTACTTGTCAGAGAAAATTTATCTAGAGCAAAAATATATTATATCAAATTATCCTTTCCAAAACCTCTAAAATCTATAAAGGCAAGAGAAAAAGCTAATTAAATGTTAATATAATGTAACAACTCATATTCCTTTGGATTAAGGTAATTACAATCTACAGTGATATTTGCTTGGGATATTGGTGCATTTTATAACACACCAAGGTCCACTGTATACTCTCTGTATAATACATATAGTTTTTGTTTAGTACTTGGAATATAATGTCATTTTAAATGATCATGAGGTTTATTTATTTATAGGATATGGAACAGTTTGGTCAAAAATGCAACGCCCCCCTATCATAGTCATATAACCACAGGAGAATTTATAATATGATGTCCAAAAATGCCTGACAAACATACCTCCCAGTTTAAGCAGAGGACATTAACACAGGTCCCAATCCCTGACCAGAAGAAAGCATAAGAGCCTATTTAAGATTTATATATATAGGTACATACACATATATAAAGATCAGGGAAATCTTTCAGAAACAACTTAGACTCGGCTGCTTAAGTTAACTCATATTTTCAGATCATCATTTGGGTAATCTCTAATGGAAACACCTAAGTTTACAAGCTGTTCAAGATGCCTTTCCATCGGCTTTTAGGGGAGCTGCAGTTATGTTTTCAATGCTTGAGGGCTGTTTTCCATGCTGTAACTATTTCGGACCCTGGCCGCCCCTGCCCAGGTTTACCTTAGAAACGAGGCTGGCCCTGTATGCTGCCAGGGCCTTCAGGTATTCTTTTTTGGCAGCTTCTGTTTTCCTTTTATATACCTATTAAAAGACCACAATTAGCACCACCTTTAGCGTATAAATTCTCAGCTATAAAATAACTGCTGCACAAATTAGGTCACATAAACACAACTCACATAAAAAGGTTGGTCTCCTTGGCTTTGATTTTTAAATGTTAGCGTGTGCACACGTGCGCACACACACGCACACATGCACACACACACACACACACACGGATATTAAAACAAAACAGAACCCTGCCACCCTCACTGGAGCACAATTTTTATATTTACTATTGCAAATAAGAAAAAGAGTTCCGGTTGCAATACGGATTCCTTGAGAATCACTTTTTTCCTGAGAACAGTTGAAAACCTCATGCTAAGGCAATAAATAAGGTAGCAAGAAGAATAAGCTTTGCTGCAAATGGCTTACTTTAGAGAAAGTAATGAGTTTCTCCATCAATGTCTTCTTTCCCTCAGATACCTTTCTAAACTATACCAAAACCAGAGGATAAAAACAACGGGTAGAATGATGAAGACAGAAGAGAAAAGAGCAAAGCATTTCAACCTTGGTTTTCTTTTGGAGCAAAATTAAAAGTCAGAAATCATCCAAGCTAGGAGATTTCCATTAGTGACCCCACTGAGTTACATAAATAAAATTCCAGCATATTAAACATGATTTGGGCTTCTCCTTTTCTTAAGTGGTCTGATAGTTGGGTGTTCGATCAACATGCATCTTTCTCTCCAGAGTTTAAAAGTTAGGTGTGGCACTTTTCGAGTCCCTCAGAATTATATTTCTGGGACAGAAAATCACTCTGCTGTCTACAGTAATAAACTCAGTGCAAACTAACAAGAAATTTCTAATGTTGCACCATCCCAACAAAACAAGCTCCTAGGAATGAGTTCCTGAAATCAGTTCATGATTTGTAAATAAAAATCAAGGACTTTCCACTCTTCGTTCCTGAAAAATATTATTCTATTTTATCACTCATAAGGGTTGATCTATTCTTCTGTGCATATGTAAAAGTTAACTTCTATTAATGGTAATTGGAGTTTCATGCAAGGAGCAAGTGGGGGGACCGACCCCCAAGGAACCCATTCTTCTTTTCATTTGTGTGGAGGAGTTGCAAGGGGAAGGAGAGGAGACGAAGCCCCTAAGGAAGTATCTCCCACCAGCATGGCTAATTTCTGAATACCTCTCATACTGCCTTGCTTTCAAATGAACTTGGAATAAAATTTCAAATGCCCAGTGACAATAATGAGACACGCAGAGGCAGCTTCAAAGTTTGGAAACCCACCAGGACAGCACAAGGGTTCAGAAAGATGATCAATGGAAAGGCAAGCGGGATGGACCTAATCCCTTTGTAGTGCCCTTTTTGAACAAAAGGGGAAACATTCCACATTATTTAAAATGAAAAGATTATCATCAAAAGTTTATGCTTGCAGGATACTGCCTGGATTTCTTCCAGCCTTCCTCTGAATGAGTTCTGAACATGCACCCATAAGCTGACAGAGAAATCAATATAACTGGAGAGTTGTTTAGATTTATACGTCTAGGTTTTTAAATTCCATCGCTTAGAAAAGGCTTTCAAAAGAAGCAATCATATTAAGTGAACACATGCACTCAGAAAAGGTGTGAGGAATATTTTAAATGATCATGAGGCTTATTTATGGAACCTTGATGGGTCTTTGTCTCACCTGCTTTTGTTCTTCTCCAAGGCTGTCCCACATAGATGCTACAATTTTTGAGACCTCTCCAAAGGTTGCATTGGGGTTTTGACCTTTAATTGCAGCCTGTGTGTCTCTGAAAAACAGGGCATATGCTGACACTGGCTTCTGTGGCTCATTGGGATCTTTCTTTTTCTTTTTCTTTGGAGTCTTGGGCTTCTTGCCAGAGTCTGGAGCAGCTCTTTTCTCTCCAATGGCCTGCAAAGCAGGAAGAAAATTCACTGCCTAGAATGTACTTGCAGAGAATGCAACAAGACTTAACTCAGATCCATAATTGTTCTTTGAAGGTTTTGTTAGGCATCATCAACAGATGAATCACCACCAAAACCGGGGGAGGGGTAAACTTGCTTGGAGTTAACCAGACAGCAGAGATTAGCATTTAGAACATCGATTAATGAGACCCAGAAGTATCTTCAATACATTCACAACATATGCTCTAAATAGCAATTATAATAATGAAAAACAGTACACTCTGTACCAGGCAATGCTATATAGATGCTATACTACACATGTATACATCAGCAAAATATTTTGTATTTTCAGAGGTTTTAGAAGTAAAACCTAAATAATATTCAGGATGTTGATCATATTCAAATATTTTAAATGAGGTCCCTAGCCATAGTCACATGCCATATATGTGATCTGTCTGAATTGATTTGTTTTTTGAGGCTGATTTTATTATTTTACCAGAATGTTACTTTGCTAATGGCTCTCCAGAAACTCAAATGGAAATTAGCTCCAATTTCTATACTTGCTCCATAAGGACAAGGTCATCTTTATTTTCTAAAATAACAATAATTTTCTAAATATTAACAGCAAATGTAAAAATGTCAAAACAACTTTAGTGGAGATAAAAGTGAAATTGATACTCTCCATAAAATTAAAAACCTGTAAAAAAAAAAAAAAACCAAAAAGGAGCAATAGTTGATACTTAAAAATCACAAAGAAGACTAAAGAGAAGATGTTTGTTATTTGTGGCAAGTAACCCTGCTCACAAGAATGCTACCACAGAGACTCACACATATTCACCAGATGAACTCTGAGAGATCAGAACCATAAACTGATACGGGTATAGTTTCCTAGTTTAAAGATAACGCAGCTCCATATTCACCCGCTACCATCATCTAAGTTCACTGATCATTTAATATACTTATCAGAGAAGCAGGGAAAAGATTTGTAAATGTTTTATTCCCCTGGATCACAATATCAAAGATAATTTTGCAGTTAACTTCACCAAGAATCCTGCAATGTTTGACAAAATCTGTTCTCAAAGCCAGCCTTGGGCAAGATCAACCAAGATAGATTCAAGTTACTAACAGATTGGCTTTTTAATGGCTTGAATTCTAATTCAAATTTTTCCTAGAGTATTATTTACTTTCTAAATGAGGGTCATTTGGAATTTTTCCCATTTACTAAAATTCTTAGTAAGGAAATTTTCTTAGAGAGCTCTGAACCCTCAGGGAAGAGTTAAGAAACCGCTGGCCTACCTCTAGGGGAGCCTATTGTTTGCACTATTTAAGTGATAACAGCATCCACACTTTATCTGAGCAGTTTATAAGCTTCAGATGGTTTTAAGTCATATCTCTCTTCTCCTCCAAAATGTCATCTTTCATAACTCACACAATTAATTCAATAATTCTCTAGAGCCCATAGTCTTTTTTCTAAGTTTTCAAAATAAGTGAGACTTGTTTAATTCTACTTAATGAACGTGGATTTCCAAGACAGTCAGATACCTTTCAGTTAGAGCTTCACTTGGAGCCAAGTTTAACTTCAATGAAAAACATTATTTAAACAAGAAAAACTATATACAGACACACACATTTTTCTAGTTGAGTCCAACAACTATATTCTTCTCCTGGAAGAAAATCCGGCACTGTTAGTGCCACAATACCCTGACCAATGGCAAGATGCTATTACTTTCCAGAGGAGCTTTTTTTCCAAGTGAGAGGAGTTCAATTTCATTCTCTGTAAAACAATATTCAAACGTCAAACACCTTTGATGCCTTTCTTGGATAACCATGATGTGCCCTAATCATTATTACTTTTTAAGAATAAACCAGAAACGTGGAGTCTCACAATTTAAATAAAAATTCAGAATTAATTCTCCTAAGGAAATTTTTGTGTCATTGACTTAAAAGGGTTCGGACAGAACGCTGGAGAAAAAGATTTACCCCAAAGAGACATAATCAATGATAGTTTTAATCTTCCTTTCTCAGCTAAGGTTCAGTGAAGATAAATTGGCTTTATTGTCGTTACACAAAACCTAGACCCTCGCTTAAAATGGAGCAAGCTAGGAGTCCCATAGGAGGTCCTCTTTAAGATGACAATTTCTGTTTGGTACAGCGGCAAGTATGAAGATCCACGGACGTGTGAGTGGAGGGAAAGGAATCCCTTTGAATTGTAATGGCTAAGCGGTTACCTAACCCCATCTGTTCATATCCCTCAAGAGTCTTTAACCATTACTTCTCAATCCTCTAGACTGAAGTTCTGTGAATGTGAGAAGACTGTCAGTGCATTTACCATTCCCGGGCCCAATGGGGGTGCTAACATTATAGACTAAACCGTTCATCTCGAAACCCCTTCGATTTCCGCAGCATCACTCGAAACTCCCTCCCTGTTCCTCATCACTCTTAATCTTCTCTAGCTCCTCTTCTTCCTTTTGCTACTTAGAAATAAATGATGCTCAGGGTTCTGTCCTTGACAGAAGTCCTGATTGATTACTTTCACATCTTCTCATCCATGTGCTGATGGTCCCAAAATCTATAATTCCAGTTCCCATGAACTGAGTTCTAGACTCCAGTGTAAGCACCTCAAATTCAACTCTAACATCCCAAACTCTCATGTTCCCCATGGGGGAGAACACTCCTCTCTTTGTGGGTTGCTCCTCTCATTTGCTGATAGCCATTCTGGCTCTCAAACTAAAATCCAATTTGTCTCTTCCCCAAATTCCAGTGGATCACCAAATCCTTAAAATGTTTATGATTCTCACTCCTAAAATGCCTGCTAACCTGGTACCTCCTGTCCATTCCCTCCCTTGATGAAACGAAACATAACAAAAGAGTCTTCTAATTCATTGCCTTTTCTTCGGTCCTTTATAAGGCATTCTACATATATAGCCAAAGTTATCTCTTTAAAGCATAAATTACTTATGCCATTCCTTGATGCAAATAATAAATTGTCTCTCAGCTACCAACAGAAGAAAGACCACCACATTTAAGCCATTTTATTCTTCAACTTCTATTTCTCTCTTCCCCCATATCAAACTTCATTATACCTATAAATAGCATGTACTTCCACTGTTCCTCACGAGCCCCCACCAAAATGCTGGCCTCTGTCTTCTGCCTCACAAACTTTTATTCATCCTCTTAGACCTAATTCAAATATCACTTTCTCAGTAAAGTCTTCCTCAAATCACTCTCCCAAGCAGAATCGATTAGAATCTCAGCACACCAGATACATCAATTATATCACTAATCACATCTGGAGCTAGTTTTAAACATTGCTATTCATCTCCAGTGGGGAGTCTCATGAGCAGTAGTTCTCTTATACATCTCTATATCACAAGAACCAAACAAAATGCCAAGCACAGAGTAGGTATACAGCACGTAATTAATGAGTGACTAATGAGTAATTATGTACTATTACAGTACTCTTTTTCATTATTCTAAGCATTTGGAAAAGTCATACCTGGAACGCAGCTTTTATTTCAAACTATGTATCATTTAAAATTATACATTTCCCATGACGAAGGTAAAAATGTAAGACGATGAGAATGAACTCAGAGATAAACATCACTGAAGGTTCAAGGCTGTCAAATGTGGCAGCAGCTTGACTGACACACTGGATGAAACTTGCTCACATGGACATTAATTTAGAACCAGAGCAGTTTAGAATTTCTGGAATGTCTAGAATTTCTAGAAATTTGTAGCAGGGAGTCCAAGCCCTCCTTTTGCAGATTAGAAAAATTGGGCCTACAAGAGTTAAATAACATGTCCAGTGCCTTACAGCTATACTAGGAGAAGCTAGATCTCTCAATTTCCAGTCCAATATACTTTCTACAGAAAATAAATGAAACAGTGAAGAAAAACAACAAACCATCATACATTTAAATGCTACTCCAAATCTATGAAGAAAAACAAGGTAACACCATGAATGAAATTCAAACAGCATGGGGTGATCCCATATTCTCTGGCAGGTTACACACTAAGGCAGTTCTAACTTACTCTGTTGGCTTCATCAGCATCCTCTTCATTGATGGAGCTGGAAGGGGAGGGAGTGGCCGATTTGCTTGCTGGAGGTGAAGGAGATGTGTGAGGCATACTGGCACCTCCCAAATTCAACCCCAACTGGGCGCTGAGCTGAGACTGGTTGATGGTGGTGAGCTGGGCAGGAGGCATGACCCCAGAACGCACAGCATCGGTCATGTGGACGATGGACCGCATGATCAGGGAGGGATCCTGCCGGTACTGGGACACTTGTGTGTGGCTCTGATCCTAGAAAGGCAGCAGCAAAGGGGGAAAAGATATCAGCTTTTCCAGATATCAGGGAACTGATTAGATTAGCATCTCCTTAGATAGGTTTGAACTGTTGCAATGTTGATAGGTCTGACCTATTGCAGGATGATGGTCTCCGTTCATTTATTAAATGTAAGGACCCATGCCAAGAAGTTGAAAGGTGAGAAGCAGAAAATCCAAGTATCTAGTCCAGAATATTTCATTATAGAACTGTCAGTGGATAAGGAAGGCAGGAAGGAAGGAAGGAGGGAGGGAGGGAGGGAGGGAGGGAAAAAAGAAGGAAGAAAGGAAATTAGCAAAACTAAATATAATCTTTAGCTCTTGTTTCTGATTGAGGAAACTGGTGGCAGAGACAGGAATGAAGCAGAGACTCCACCCATTCAGGCTCATCCATTAGTTTACCATCCTTCCCACACACATAGCTGTTATGAGAGAAGGCAAAGCCATTCTTTATTTTATTCTCCCAGAAATGCACAAGACATGCAGAGGATGGGCCAGCAAAGCACAGAGCTTTAGTTTCACAGAGCAAACATCTGTTTGCTTTAGGGCACCCTTTCTGTGAAATCCTCTGTGGTTAACCAGACGGTCATTCCGATTCTGAATTACATTGTCAGCGGCATCTGGAAGTCATTCAATGTCTTTTGGTTTGGATATCACTTTTTTCATTTAAACCTACTTTGTTTTCTTTTGTTCAATCCACCAAGATTTAATGTACTAATGAGTTTTTTCGTAAATACGTATAAGAAAAAAATCATTAAAAAAAAGATGGTAGAGATCATCAGAAATAGCTTTTTCTGAAACTTATTGCAGTTACTTTACATGAAACTTTCTCTGTTCTTGGTAGTCATACAGAAAGGCCTTAGAGTTGTTGCTGCTTGTTCTCTATTTTTTTTTTTTTAATTCCAAAGAATCAAAAAATGAAGACACGCTTTTCAAATGACTTACTTTAAGACATGTCATTTGGAGTGAGTCTGTGATTTTGCTGAAACCAAATTCTCTTGACTCACAGTGACCCAGAATCTAATTTTATACACAAGCCTATGAATTCTTAACTGTTCCTTTTTTGAGTCCTTCTGATAAGGCTTATTTTTGCTCTTTAAAGAAGCAGAATGAATTGTAAATAACTAAATTGGAGCATTTGGTTTCTTCGTATTAAATATATAAATGCCACTCAGTAAGAAGATCTATCAAAGAAAACTAGTTAAATAAATCATGGTCTACCCATACGTCAAAGTGTTATGAAGCTTTTAAAAATAATGAATTAGATTTATGTGCATTGACCTAGGGCAGAGTTTCTCAATTTCAGCTCTCTTGACATTTTGGACCAGATAATTTTTATTGTAGGGGCTTGTCCTGCATATTGAGGGGGCTTGTCCTGCGTATTGTAGGTACTCAGATGCATCCCCAGCCTCTACCCACTAGATGCTAACGATGTCCCTCCCCGTACCAGTCATGACAACGAAAAATGTCTCCAGACTTTGCCCCTGGCAGGGCAACACCACTCCCAGTAGAGAACCACTAGTCTACCCAAGATACAGTACATAAAAGGCAAGTTAAAAAATTACTATACGACAGCCTCATTTCCTTTGAGGAAAAAAAAAATGTGTATCCTAACATTAACAATGGTTACATTATAAGGGGTAGAATGGGAGGGGCAAGTGGGGGAGAGTTGCAACTTTTTCTATGTACATGTGTATGCCATTTTGATAAGCTGTGACCACAATACAAAAGTAAACAAAAACTAAAACACTTTAATCAGAAAAAAAAAGAAGATAATGCAAGTGGTTAAAAGAGTCCGTCAACAAGTGTTAGAACATTAAATACATACATTTTCCATTTCTTAATAATTTCTGAATAATTACTGTGAAATCCTGGAGGAAAGTGTCACGAGTATCAGAACACCACACTCCCTTGTATCACTGGCAATGTTCTCCTTCATTATTCCTACAATATTACGTTCTACTTGCAGGTGTCTTTCTGCAGATTGTGTGGATTTTATGTTATCCGTTTATCCTAATTATTTTTTTTTTGATTGGAATTCTACCACATTTACTCATTTCTCCTAGAAAATCTGAGCTATCTGTTCAGTCTTCCATGTTCTCTTAAAGTTTAACCACTGCTCCCTGACATAACTTCCACCCCCAAACTACTGGTAATTATGCCATCTAGCTTATTCTAAATTTTCTTCTTCCTATATGTCTTTCAGAATGCTTTTATTTTTTGTTTGTCTGTTTGTTTTTAGATGCAGTCTCACTCTGTTGTCCAGGCTGGAGTGCAATGGCACGATCTCGGCTCACTGCAACCTCTGCCTCCCAGGTTCAAGTGATTCTCCTGCCTCAGCCTCCTGAGTAGCTGAAACTACAGGCGTGCACCACCACGCCTGCCTAATTTTTGTATTTTTAGTAGAGATGGGGTTTCACCATGTTGGTCAGGCTTGTCTCGAACTCCTGACCTCAAGTGATCTGCCCACCTCGGCCTCCCAAAGTGCTGGGATTACAGGCATGAGGCACTGCACCTGACCCAGAATGCTTTTTAAAAATCTTTCCATCTTATTTAAATCTAGATGTTTTAAAGTATCCATAGGCAAATTCCAGGGCACATTTAATGAAGTATTTTAATTCTGACTGTATAATACTAAATTAGTTAACTGGTATGGCCATGGAATGTGATCATCTGATTTCTGCAGTGTTCTCACCAGCAGAGAATTACTTTGCTCTCTTTGCTCCAATGCCTGTGAAAATCTGCACATATAGGTGCTCGACTGACTCACCCCACACCCAGAGCATTTTTTAGATGGCTCTCACGGCCAAACACAAGGCCAAGAAGCGTGTCTCCTCGGCTTCAGCAGCCCTTCCTGAATTCCATCTGCAATTTACGCCTTTATTATGGATCTTGTTGCTGGGGAGCTCCTGCTGATGGACAGCCCAGGTTCACTGTACTAAAAAGGAAGTTTTACTGCGCGTTTATTACTATGTGCCAGCATTTGTGCTAAGCCTAATATGCACTTTCTAATTTAATCCCCTAGATTGCTTTCTGCATTAGATACTAGTACTATACTCATTCTTAGACACATAAGAATGATTCCCCAGGCCCCCAGGCTAGCTAGTGAATGCTTGACAGAAAACCTGGGCCCTAGAGAGCCATGGTATCTTCATGGTAGAGGTGTGTCCTGGCAGAGAGAGATGAATGAGACTCTGGGATCTCCACTGCCATCATCCTCTTTTAACAAAATCAACTCCATTTCCATTTGTTTTATAAATTGAGGTTCCTCATAATATTTCATTACAAAAACAAAACAAAACCAAGGTTCTTTTGCAGGGTGACAGTATGGAAACCATTCCTGAAGAGTACTGGTGGTGGGGCCAAGGTTTTGCCAAAACTTAGAATCGTCACATAGTCTTCAGATCCAAAAAGATGCCATCTCCCACTGGACAAGATACCAAGGACCTCTAGACTATTTTTAAAGTAACCTCTGACCGACATAATTGATGCATCAAAATGTGCTACCACTCACCATGGTTCACAGTTAGTCGATGATAACTTCCTATGAGTGAAGATTATAGTATAAGAAGATCAATGGCTAAAGTGTCTCTTTGGAAATTCAAGCTCCTTTAGGGCCACCAATTATTAACAACTGCCTTGGGGAACTTAAGGATCCTCAACAGCTCCAATCACTTTCCATAAAAGTAACCTTTAAAAGATGTTACCCTTGATCTTAGGACTACCACATAAGAAGAGAAAGATGTCAGCTCAGTATAAAAGTATTGAGCACCTACTATGTATCAGGCCAGAGAAGGCAATATATCAAACCTTATATCTTCAAGAACTAGGAAATTACCATGTGATTATTTTACACATTAAACAAAATCCTGAATGGATGAACAAATTTACTACAACAAAGTGTAGGCCAGAATAATTTTTATATACTCCCACCAAAATTGCTCACAATTTTTCCCAGTAGTAGTGACACAATAAGGAAATGTATAACCATGAATATAGCCCAGAGAAATTTAATGTGCTTTTGTTAATATTACTTCTCACTTAGAAAAACTAAGTCCTGAAAGATTTACCAGTGATCATTTAAAGGCAAAGCAGCTACTGGGTTATAAGAGATTGCCCACTATCATAACCAACAGTAAGAGTTGAATGCTGGTAGCTTTTTCAACTCCTTTCACAATTACATTTTATATGTAATCTTCCTTTATATCATTTCCTAAATTTCTCAGTATTTGGGAAAAACTCATTCTCTCTTCCTTGTCTTGTTTTGTCTTCTAATTGGCGATATTAGATAAGAGTTTCTCAACCTGAGTGGTACTGACATTTTGGTCTGGATGATCCTTTGTTGGGGGAGGGATATTCTGTACATCATAGAATATTTAGCAGCATCTCTGGCCTCTACCCACTAGATACCAGCAGCCACCCCTGCCCTACCAGGTTGTGACAACCAAAATGTATCCAAACATTGGCAAATGTCAAAATCCCCTTCATTTGCAAACTACTGTATGAGACCTAAAATATCATAAAAATCATCTTCTTAGGGGAGGCAGGTAGTGAATGTTCAAAGCTTATGTTCTGTTCCTAAAAATAGAAATCATCCACATAAACAAGATTCCAATTTTGATAAATATTGGGAAGAAAATAAATAGGTTATACAAAAAAGAGTTATTGGGGAAGGATGGCTACATTTAATTGGGTCAATAGGAAAGGCCTCTCAAAAAAGATGGCATTTGAGCTGATGCTGAAGGATGAGGAGAAGCCAACTGTGAAGTGAAGGAAAAAGTATGTTCCATGCAGAGGGAACAGCATGTGCAAGGTCTGAAGTGGGAGAGAACTTGACATCCTTGAGAAATGAAAAGGTGGACAGGAAACCTGGGTGCAGGGTAGGCAAGGTAAAGGGTGAAACACAATAGGCTTGGAGAGATTGGCCTAATTGTGTAAGGTGGGGAAATCATGGGATGCTTCCCCAAGGAGATGACCTACTATGCTGAGTTATAAAGGGAAGTAGAAGCTAACCAAGCCAAGGCATCCCAGACAGAGATGAACATGTACCCAAACCTGGGGCAAGGGCAAACATACCACCAATAAGGAAATGACAGTCCAGTGTGACTGGGCCAGGAAGAGCATGGCCGGCTATGAGGTTGGAACAGCAAGTCATGGCTATAAAGCGACAAGGTTTATTGTCTGGATTAGGAAGTCTAGATTATTATTCACAGTGTAGAAGGCTGCCATTGGAAGTTTAAAGCATAGTATATACCTAGTGGGACTATTCATTGCAATAAATATTAACTGACCATACCTCATAGGCAACCAACCCACCTAAATCAATTGCGGACATTTCTATTTAGTTTAAATATAAATGTACAGCCTATCACCTCAATCTTTGTCTCGAAGAATACCCA
Source organism: Macaca fascicularis (assembly GCF_037993035.2). Classification (NCBI taxonomy): domain Eukaryota; kingdom Metazoa; phylum Chordata; class Mammalia; order Primates; family Cercopithecidae; genus Macaca; species Macaca fascicularis. The sequence continues at coordinate 48,391,554 of NC_088394.1, forward strand.
AAGACTAATTTTTGCAGTCACAGAAGTTCACTCAGAATGGGTGGGCCATGGATCTCATAAAATGCTCTCACTAATAGAAGGGGCACTGCCTTCTATCTATTGGCCTGTATGATTCATGCCTGTGGTGTTCAACAAAGCCTTCTGGTTTCTGTATGTCTTGGTGTGGGTAGGGGAGTGCTTGGCTGAGGCTCGCCTCTCTCTCCACCTGATGAAAGAGGCTCTTTGTCTTTTTTAAACAGGAAAAATCCAATGAATGGATATTTTGGGTAGCAATCCCTCATTTTCTTAAATTGCCTGAAACCCAGTCTATTATTGAACATTAATCATTTGAGTGAACGGTTAAAATTTGAATAATGTTATATTAATAAGGAAACTTTAGATCACTAACATAAATGAAAAATTAAAATCACTCATGGCCAGTGGAATGTCAAATAAACACCAGGAAAAGAAAATAATACTGTTATAGTCAGTGTGGATACTGGGGCCTGCCTAAGGCTCTGGGCCTGAGCTCTGCTTTCTTTAACTTAAGAAGGCTAAAAGAAAGGTGTGAACGACTTAATTAGCCCCAAACGGAGTCTTTCTCCTGGACTTAATCAAGATTAAAAGAGAATTGAAAGGTGAAAAACTTCCTTACTGTGTAAATCACTATGTTATAATATCGTGTTTGTACTTCATATGAAGGTATGTCTTAGGGTAGGAGGATATGAGAAGAGAATGGATAAAACTTGCTCTAATTTTCTTAAAAGAGAAAACTCTACATATTTAAATCTTTTTCACTCATTTTTTCAGGCCGGGAGCAGTGCCACATTTATCTTTGTGCTGCACACTTAGTAGTACATAGTTAACATACTATGGTCTTGCTTTGTTTTGTTTCTTTTTGCAAATCTAAGATACAAGCTTTCACATTGACATTTTATTTTAAACATTATACATTATTATTCTATATTACCTGTTTATACTTATTACAATGGTACTTACTTCCACTTGGGTTGATTTCATCATTAAAAATTTTTTAAATTCTAATATGCAAATATGTTCAATGCATCTTCTATCTATACTTGCACATAAATATTCTCCATAACGATCCAATATTAGGTTTTCAAAATAGAGCATAACATCCAATTAAGAAGCAACTAACCCAAATATATTAGAGTGTGACTAAATATATTTTCACTGTGCCAGTTTTTTAATCAATATGTCTGGAGAAATGAAGTAATTAAATAATTATCAGCAATAAAAATTACTTTGTATTCATAAATATCAGAGTTAACTGCAAATAGGAAATGCAGGCCAGTAATTTTATGTTCAATTATTTAGTTATGTCCTATAGCAATGTTAAAATTTTATTTCCAAATTAACAACGATCAAATAGTTACGCATAACTACTACGTTTGTAACTCCAATGAACCCTGACACAGTCATGCCAAATGCATACCAATGATAATTACAGACCTGCGTGCCACAACCTTTATATTCATCAAAATATCTGCACTGAAATAGATCATTTTTACTTAACAACTACTCTCAGGGTTGTAATCAGACATACCTACCCATGAAAGTTTTGTAAAAAACAGTGTTCCCTAAAGTTAATTAATAGTTTATTGACAAAATAAAATTTTCAAGAGTTTATTATGAACACTTAATGGTAATTTACTCATGTACCTGTAACTGCTTTTGTTTTACCAAAGGGACAGCTCCACGCTTATTTGATTCAGTTCTAAATTGACATGTTAAAGAGCAATTCCACTTTCATAGCTGTTGATACTTTAAGCCTCCTCCCCTCCATTTTAACTTAGCAGTGTAAGTATGCTCTTAATAACAAGTAAATATCCTTTCATTCTCCTTTTATTCATTTATATATTAAACGAATGAAGTATTTATTGAGAGCCAAGTATATTCCAGGCCCAGGGATGACACCAAACAGACCCAAGGAGCATTTGCCTTCCTAGAGCTTCTATTCTGGTAAGGAGGAGACAAGTGGGAAGCAAGCAAAGGAAACCATTGCAAAGGACGACAAGGGCTGTGAATAAAAGGAACAGGGGTAATGGTATACAGAGTAATTCTCACTTCTCCAAAAAATATTTGAGCCATCATGTCAGTTTTACGTGGGAATCTGAGTGCTGTAAAAGGGTATCTTTGCTGTCTCTGAACCATCACTAAGTACTACAGTACTTAACTATAGATGATCTATGTTAAAAAGAAGATACAGGGAAGTAAACCATGACCAGCTTTCTCATACCACTTTCCTTTAAATGTTATAAACCAAACAAGTAATCATGTATCACACTGCACAAGGGTTAATTAGGTTTAGTGTAAGTTTGGAACACAGTCCTACTTTGACAGATGATCCTCAGGTTAACTCAGCCCTAAAGACAATTCCTATCTGTTTAGAGTCAGTAGTATGCACAGGACAAGAATAAAGAATATTTATTTTAAGCCCAGTATGGTACAAGGCTCTACAAAAAAGGCAGCTTGTAAAAGTGTCTGTGGCCTGGGTATTTTTGGCAGACAATTGTCAAGGTATAGTAATAGCTAAATTAAAGTTGGCTTTTGACAATAAGCTTCTTTCAGGCAGCAGTCAGACTGAATCTCTGTAATTCGTTGAGGGGACACTGGTAGTCAAAAAAAGAAAAAAGAAACACAAAACAATTTCACAAACAGTATAATCAAGCTCTAATGATTAAAAACAGGCCAGGTACAGTGGCTCAAGCCTCTAATCACAGCACTTTGGGAGGCCAAGACAGGAAAACAGCTGGAAGCCAGGAGTTCAAGACCAGTTTGGCCAACTGACAGCAAGGCCCTGTCTCTAGAAAAAATTTTAAAAACTAGCTGGACATGGTGGCACACACTGTAGTCCCAGCTACTCAGGAAACTGAGGATCACTTGAACACAGGAGATCAAGACTGCAATGAGCTATGATCACACCACTGTACCTCAGCCTGAGTGACAGAGTGAGATCCTCTCTCTAAAAAATATGTAAAATTAAAAAAAGAAAAAGATATACAGCACTTAGTAGGTGCTCAGTAAATATTCGCTGAAGGTTAATATATGGTTTCAGTTTTTAATTTAGACTTCACGCAGATAGGTCTTATTCCATTCAATGTGTATTTTTGCCTCTATAAGTTGTGACTTTTATATCGTTAATTTATAGAAAAATAGCTTTTGATCATAACTTGACCAAAGTTATTCAATCTGTAAGATAAATTCGTAAGCATTCAATTTGTATGAGAAATTGCTTGTCCCCCCATGGCTAAATAGTCATCATCCTGTGGACTTTAGCTCCGCAGCCTCTATTGACAATGGCAATGAACGCGTTCATAACAATAATAAGGGCTTGTTTTAATAGAACGTTCCATGCATTAAACACATTAATGACCCATGAAATAACTGCTTTATCTGTAACACATTAAAGCAACATTGCTAAAAACAATGCATTAATTGAAAGTCTACTATTTCTCTTAACGTAAGATTTTTTGAAGTATAAAAATGGCATGAAAGTCATTTTCTTAAAAACAAATATAATAATTCAGCTTCAAAATTAGAGCCATGCCAAATGATGGTATAAAAACTTCTAAAATAAGCTTGGTAATTTTAGATGTAATATTCTGATAAATTGCCATTTTTCTATCAGAAATGATATCTGTCTGGATTATGACTTAAGAGTCTTATGAATATTTTAAAAGCTCATAATTTTCTTCTCTGCATAAGTGTCTCCTATAGGACCTTTTCCTCTCTTTTTCTCTCCCCTTTAACAGGTACGAATACTACCATACTCAAACACTTTCCTTACTTCCATCTTTTTCAATTTTCTAATACTCCATTTGATATTGCTAGAGCACCACTATAGCATTTTCTGTAAATATGTGTGATCACAATTAAATCCAAGGTAGTATCAAACAGAAAATGTCAGTCCTCTAAATATGGAAATATAATATATGAAGAAAAGTATGTGAATTATCAGTGTGTTTTATAAATTCTCTTTTGGGGGGCATACAAAATATCAGACCAGAGACAATTATTTTACTGCCTGTTTCTTAGATATCAAAGAGAATTTTGAAATTCATCAAAGCTAACCTTCTGTTATGTACAACAGGCTAAGCTGAAAAGAATGTTAACAAGTTCAATTTTCATTCAATCAGCACTACTGCTCTCTGAAATGTTTCATTGCAGGAAAGAAATAAAAATAATCTATATGGTAATTATGAGGATGAATCCCCCAGTAACTTTCAGCTACATGAAAGGTCAGTTCTATTCAAGATATTTTATCAGTCCCCTGCACATACTCCTGTCCTGTCATTTTAAATCTGAACAGCATTTTATTTTCCCATTTACAGCTACCTGCAGAATTAAGTACTTAAGCCAAATAAGAAAAAAAAAAGAAATGTTGAATGCTGGCAAAGGCTATAATAGCATAGAGATAAATCGTTCATCTGCTCTCTCTCAAGCCTCTAGGGCTGCAGATTTTTCTTCTCCTGGTGCACTGTGGGTATTCAAAACTTGTTCAACATGATTTCATTTCATTTCAGGCACTGCCTGAGAAAACTAAATTACAGAATCAATCATACAGAAGGTCAGAGTGAGACTTCATTACAAGTATTGCATGCTTGCATGAATATCTTTCATTTATGACTGACCCAATATGTCACAATAGCTGTCTAGTAAAAATAATCCACTTTCTGAAATTGATGTACTACTGATGTCAATGCTACTCAGCAGGCCGGGCAGATTATAGAGAGGTGTTAAAAAACACACACACACACAACCCTTTGGAACGCACATTGTAGATTTTTAGAATTGCAATCTTTTGTGGATTAAAACAATTTCCAGATGATCATCTGAACTGACAATAACGCTTAGAGGTGACAAATTTTTAACCAAAATATACTGTTGATTTTGACTTGCCAACCGCATTCTGTTTTAAGATACACGTATTCACGACAAGCAAATCAAGGTTGTTCTTTGAAGTCACAAATGCATCGACATTCAATTTTTCAGCAATTCGCTTTTGAATACTGGGGCATTATTTGCATATTTTGAAATGTGAATGCTAATCACTGGACTCTTTTTAATCCCCCTTTTTTGTTCCTGCCTTCTGTTTTTAAATATAATGGCATAAATTTAAGGAAGATAAACATGTTGTGCTTGTTGCCAACAATAATGCAGCTAATCAGTAATGTGACAAACTGTCACTCTTTCTAAAGGAAAACCGATGAAGCTCTGAAGAAAAGCTGGTTCAATACAACATCAACAAGCTGGCTTTTCTTCTTATATGATAGTCTTAATTCACCATGGCAATCCTTAACAGACAGCCATATTCATTTGGATAATAAAACTTCTTACTTGCATAAGGTATGAAATATCCAACACACACTCAGAAGCTGAATGCGTGATGTATAAAGTATTATTTATTATTTTTCTGGTGACCTTCCTAAGGGAAATCTCTGAGGACGCTTTTGTGGAGTGTTATGATGTAGCCAGCCAACTCAGTACCGGGAGGGAGATATAGAAGAACCTTGACATAACCAATTTTTAACCATGCCTCTGGCGATTCTGAATTCAAGTTTATAGGTGAACATGTCAGGTAGTACATAGAACAAAACCAACGACACATTGTATTCATCATAATTCTGTCCCAGTACTTTTATTTTTTCCAACATTTGTGATTTAAAACCCCATGACATTTCTTCAAGGTGAAATTCTACTAGAATTTTCAACAAGATTAGTTTGTTTCAAGCCAAAATAAATATCACTCAGGTTCAGCAAAACTTCAAAAAGGCACCAATAAATGTGATGAGGTCCATGTAAATACCATGACAACAGCCTGCACTTAGCTAAAGTACCTATACTTTTAAAAATCAATGAAATAATTCAACTGCTTTAGTGATTAGCCATACATTACAAAAGAAGCATTAAACATTGAGTCCTCTTTCCCAACACCAGTCCGTGAAAGCATTGTTCTTTAAGTGTATGTGAACATCATAATTATTTTATGATTCCATCTTTAGTTCTTTCCAATATAGTAAATTCAATTGACCATGAAATGAAATTTCATAGTCAAAATGCCTCCTTTACACTTTTTTATGGCAGCAATAACAGTTTTATAGCTTTAAGGCAAGGTAATTCATCAGATGTTTAATTTAAAGGCAGATTCTTATATTATTAATAAATATTTACCAATTTAATAAAGTACACATTTTAACATACATTTAACTATTTCTGCAACTTAAACAAGCCTCACAGAGCATCTATGAATGACGGTGAACCCTGGCAAACTTCCTTGGTGACTAAACACACCCATTTTATTTTTATTATTTTCTTAGCAAAACACTGCAAGCCTGGCTGTGGAGAAACAGAGAATAGAACCCTCCATTCCACTGTCAAAGGTAAAAAATAGAAGAAAGTCCCCAGGAAACAATTATTTGTGATGTCGAGTAACGTTTATGAATACTTAATGACTATTTCCTGACTGTTCACTGAATTCTTTTCTGACAACAGCAAAAAAAAGTACAAAATAAAAACCCCGATGTTCAGCTCAAACACAAAAGATCACAGGCAAAGAAAATTATGTTACTGCAATCCTATTTGGGAAAGTAATCTTATATTTCAGAGAGCACATTGAATCTTTGCACCACTAATCCACTACATATTTTGCAATCATATGTTGTTATCTAGAGAATTAACAATGAAACCAATAAACATCACTGGCACGGTCCTAATGTGCAGAGAAATATGTAAACAAGCAAGAGGATTTGCTTTTTGTTTTACCAACACATCTGTTTCTTTTTATCAGGCTTTTTTTAAAAAGCCCTATAAACTATTAATCTTGTTTTAAAAATGTCGACTTAGTACCTCACCTAGACAGACACAAATGCATTATATGCTATGATGGAAAAAAAAAGAAAAATCCCAGCAGAAGAGTTTAAAATACTTAAGCAGATTTACTCTAGTGATTGCTGACTATAATTGCACACTAAGAAAAATAGAACCAAAATTATTGCATTAGTTATCTTGGCTCTCTGGAGTGCCTTATTCGATGGTTATGACAATAAACAACACAATTAGGTGTATTTCACACAATCGCTTGTTCTATATTTTTCTCTGCTGGGTATAAGCAATTATACTTTTTCCCTTTTTTGGTATCTCAGTTTGGTATTTCATTTGCAGTAAGAGTAAATCATGTATCGTAAGCATTATAATTCTAAAAATTCAAAAGACCTAGGCACCTGATAAGGACTTCCATTTCTAAAATCTTGCCTGGGCAAACTTTCAATGCAAACACACCTTTGTGTTAAACCAACAGCAAGGCAAGATTGGCTACTTCCAGACCAATGAATTGGACTTTAAAAAAAAAAATCATTTTAAATCACCAGAATCTTTTTGGATCATCTTCTTTTTGGTTACTGGCAACCAACCCAATACCCTTTTGTTCAATACCAGGCAGCGATCCAGTACCTGCATGTAAATAGCACTAGGATCAATCCACTAGGAACAGGCAAGAGCACGTTTCAGAACATGGACTCTCAGATCTTTACCATGATTTGTGCAAATGATAAAAAATAATTTAAGTAATAAATGTGGGGCCTACCATATGTAACCCACTGCTATGAAGTACGCCATCTTGTTCCACGAGATTTCTTGAGATTGTAATGGAAGGGAGATCCAGGCTTTGAGGGGGAAACTGGGGTGTGAATTCACTTCCCTGGGAAGACAATGGATCGCTGAGGGCTTGAAAGGGTAGCAGTACATCCGGCATGCCTAGGGCAGGGTCTGACTCCGGAGGAGGTGTGATTGGTGGAATTTCGAATTCCTCGTCCCCAAGGCTTGGTGTATGGAATGTCTGCTAAAAGGAAACAAAATATAGATATCTTCATATTCTGTTCCTATATCTTATTCCTCCTGGGAGGGAAAGAGAAAGACATTGCATGAAAACACTACATACATATCTAAGCCAAATATTTATTTCTCAAATGAAAACATCTTAAACACAGATTTCCGTATATAAAGTTTTGCTGATCATTCTGATTAAAGATTTAAGTCTCATTATCATATGGTTTTAATGGAGTATCACTATTAACAGTTTTTTAATGCCTACTTAATTAGCAACATCTGTCTTTGTTGTTAGTTGGAGCATATAACAAATTGCTACTTTATTGATATGTTAGTGAAACAGCTCAAACCGCTGACACTATGCACATGCTTTATAAAATGCTGATGATTTTGTGGCATGCGCGCGCGCACACACACACACACACACACACATTAATCCAGAAGTGAACATTACATATATTTACTTTCTGCCACAACATATAAAACAAGTAATATTAAATTTGTGGTCTGCTTTTTTAATTTCCTCATTGGTATATTCCCAAGTGCAGTGACTACTTCTATGGAAATTGTTACTATGTGTAATACAATGTTTTATATAGGGATTATCACAGCTCATATTAAAAGATGCCAGCGCTTTTATTTAAACTATAAGAAGGGTTATTTTCTTTTACATGAACATTTTAATATGCATTAATCTGAACATTTTCTACCAGTCTTCTACATTTTAAAGATGATCTAGAAAGCATAGAGCTATATTGATATAGAAATACTAATTAGATTTGATGCTGTTCACCTACTTAGACAAGTATTATATCTCAAGACCTAAATAAGTCTTAATGCATTGTTTTTCTTCACTGGTACTGAGATTCTTAAAGGCAGTGTTTTAAAATAGGGCCTTGTGATATAAATCAGGGTTGCTCTACCCAACCACACTAACCATTTTGGGGGGCATTTTTTTTGGCAAGAGGTTCTGAGGGAGTGGCAAGGTCTAGGTTTTTGGGTTTTTTTTGTTTCTTTTTCTTTTTCTCTATTTTTTTCTTTTTTTTTTCCTCTGGTCAGGTGAAGGGTTTGGGGGACTACTCGTATTTTTTATTCCTAGCTCAGAGGGTCAAATTTATAGTTCATTTATTATTAATAGTATTTGAAAGAATGAACTGGTGCAAGATAATTTGAGTCTGCTATTAACAGTTAAGAGGACTAATTAAGTGCTGAAAATCATCATTCTTCAAGCTATCAATCATGATATAACGTAATGACCACTTGAGAGAAAAGAAAAACTCAAGAAAAAAAAAAAGCAACAAAACACATTTCTTACATATAGAACCTGTCAAATGTTATTTGTATCTCACCAGAAAAAAAGAGGTCACGAGCTATGGCAGTCTATGGTGGGACAACTGAACATCTTGAGGTTCTTAGCAGGCTCAATATATGCAAAACATCATAGCAGAATAATACATTGGAATGCTAGACTAAAATATTGGATTTTCTGACACATGCATTCTAATAATGACCCCAAAAGCTGTCAGTTTCTAACTGTGGAACCCCTAGTTCCCAAACACAAAGGGATGAATTGGCCACAAACGTGGTTGGCTAATGAACATAACCCTATGGTTGCATTTGCCGTTATTTTGGCACTAATGTGGTCTAGTAACAGATGCAACTGTAATTTGTGACTCATTTGCTACCCCATTACTGCTTAATGAAATCTAACATATCACATTAACAATACGGATAAACACTCATTCTTGATATGTGGCATTTGGCTGTTTTCATTACCACTGTAATTAACACTTGAAATATTATTTCAATAAATATTTAAAGCACTTTAAAAATGGTCAGGGTAATCATGACACAGACAGAAAACATAAAGCAAATGTGTGAATTTCAAACTCAAGAGTATCCTAGTCCCTGTAGTGTTATCTACAGGACAATATCCATGAGAAGGGAATTGGTTTCAGGCACAATTTAGACTTTACAGCATGCAAACCTAAAGTCTTCCTGAATTAGTTTACACTCATTAAAATGTTAAAAAAAAAAAAAAAACAAGTAAATTTACTTTTAATGCAGTGACTGGGAAATTAGGCACATGCTATAATGTAGCATTAACATTTACTTGGGCTTTTTTGTTCAAGAAAAGATGTAAAGAAAAATCATTACATAAGATTACTTCCAAAACTAACATAAAACATGTCTATGCTAAGCAGTCACAATTAGGCAATTAGGAAGGTTTTTATTTTTGTTAAGGAACAGAGAGAGATGTCATATGCAATATGTCCCTATGGTGTAATTTTTTTAACGACAAATTAATTTCAATTTAGGATATTACAATATCCTAACCTAATATAATAATCCAATGAAATAACCAAGAAAACATTAAAATGTTAAACTACCTTTAATGACAGATAATATATTAAAGTTAAGCTTTCCTTAGAGAAAAAAGGAATCCAAAATGCTGGATATCTAAGATTATAAAAAAATAACCATACATGGCATCAACAACAACAACAAAAAGACACACTGACTTTGGTAACTGTGCCATCTGACCAATATTAGATTAATCATTTAGAGTTTATGCGATTTTTTTTACAGATATTGACTTTTCAATGTTTACCTTGAACATGTTAAAGTAGTATGTACATGGTTAAATACCATCTGTACTGAAATGTTCAAAACATTTGTTCCTTTTGATAAAAATGCAAATCTGGAGAACTGTTGTATCAACATATAACAGCCAATGTCTGACACGGTGAATTATCACAGCTGGAATTAAATTGTCTCTGAACAGCTGCTGGCAGTAGAGCTTTCATCAATGTTTGATTCAAATGTAGGGAAAAAAAATCCTACAGAATGAAACATCATGTTGTCCTTACAGATGGGGTTTGTGTTCATTATCACAAACAACACAGCAGCCAGTGCCAAACAATATTCCCTTATCTAAGCTGTCTTCTTGGTTAGAGAGATGATGGTCACTATAAAAATGATTAATCTAGGAATACCCTTAATTCTTGATTCCCCATTTATTCTAATAATTTCTCAAAGTTAATTTCTTTCATAACACTTGCCTCCCTTTACCAAGATCATTTATGAAGCCATTATTATTTTCATTCTCTGGGGTCAAGCTAGTTCAGTTTCCTGTATTTGAATGTATCTGGAAAATGAGGACTTTTTATTACATGAACCGCAAGAGGAAATGTTCCATTTGGGTCAATTTCACTTCTGTTTGCTCTTGTTCTAAAATCTTAAATCTCACACAGTCTACCATTTTTAGGAAATCATTTTTTATCTAATCAAGATTGAGGTTTTTCTGGAGGGCAGGCCAATGAGACCAAACAGCAGTCCAAAATCAATAATAGGAAATGCAGTAAAAACAGCAGCAAGAAGACGATGCTTGTTTCATCTGCACCCGTAAACTGGACAGACCCAGAGACAATGAGGTGCTGCATTTAGATTCCATCACCCAGTTTCCAAAGCTGCAACCAAGTCTTGGAGCATGCCAGCCACTCATTCATTCATTCAATAAATATTTATTGAGCACCTACTACTGCCACGCACTGTAACAGGCTGTGGGGATCTAGCAGCAAATTACAACTCTCATTTCACATCACCCCAAGCCCCAAGAAACTATAATACTCTTCTGTCACATGGTTTCCCAAACCATGGCAACTTAATGACAGTTAATTATCCCTAGATATATGTGAAGGTAAAACAGTTTCCATTAAAAGTCACTTCTAGCCTGGTTTCTAAAAAGGTAACCACTTATCTGCTTAGATACCAACACTGTCTGTGTGTGTGTGTTTTAACATACATTCTTATATATTTATTTTTTGTTTGCATTTTTTTAAAATTCAAAAGATTTGTATGAAGTTACTATCATTAGTAACAGTCTACAGAAAAGTGATAAAAGACTTATCAGGTTTTCTTTTCCAATAAGCTTTTCTCGTTTCTCCTCCAAAGTCGTTACCTTGTGCCACATAAGAGAGAGAGAAATTTGATACTTTGTTTTTCCCTCCAAGCCTATTAAATTATCTCAATAACACAAAAAACAGGAACAAACACATTAAGATAGTCACCTACCTCACTGGCAGTGAAGAACGCATTGTTCGCCTCAGCCATATTCATATAGTTATTATTATTTCCAAACTGAAAGAAAACAGATTGTTTGATGTTAATATGGGGCATAATAAAGCATTCTGGCTGTGATTTGGAAAGAATGCTGGTGTTGCTAAATAAAAGAGGGTTTTATCAGCCCAAATGCGAAACATGACAAAGGTTTCAAGGCACTATGCTGTACTGTCAGCTGGTTCCCTCAAAAAATAAAGCACAGAGTTAAACTAACTCAATAACTCTATAAAATAGTTTTGTTTCTCATCAAGACTAACTGTGAAGGGAGAGGATTACAAACATTAAGCCAACTGGTCACCAGCGTGTGTTGTTTATTGACCTGGCATTTGTGAGAGGTGAGAGGGAAAAGAGTTTCCAAGAAAATCACCTTGACACATTTTAAAAGCACGTAAGGATTTTATAGCTTACTTTTCAAGAACAGATGTCACAAGTGTGGGTAGGTTAAAATGTGAATTAAAGGGAATAAAATTCAATTCCCAGGACTCAAATTCTATTTTCTAGTGAATGGGGTGTGGCATGAATATAAATAAATTATAAGTCTAAAGAATATTTTTAAAATCTCCAAACAGAGCTTAGAGCGATATCTATATCCATCAGAGTTGCTGAAAACAGTGATATTTAATCTCTCAATGTAACATTAAGTGCAAAGAGGTTTAAAAATAAGCAGGATCTTATGAACACAGCAATTTTTACTTCATTCCCTAACACAATGGGCCATTCATATCATCACAAATAAGACCGTATCAGCATTTCAGACTTAAGCTCTTTACTTCTAGGGACCTGTTATCAAAATGTAAAACTTGGATTTTGGCAGAAATGTATTTTCAGGTTCGAATGGTCTAAATCGGCACATTTTGTTGCTTTAAACATTCTGTTATCAGTCTGGCAATATGGAAAGGCTCTGTGATCATAATAATCTAGAGCTATATTATTTTCATGATTTTTAACTGGTGAAAGAATGTCCTTTTTATAAAGTTTATTATTTCCTTCCTTTAATACATCAAATAAAACATAGGTTTGGTCTCCAAAGGTTGAAATATATGTATATCTATTCTCTAATATAAATAAAGCTAGTAATTATTTAAAGATACAATTTTCCCAAGGAGAGTGAGAGATGGGTGGATGGAGATAAACGGGTAGGTACATAGATAGATACACAGATAAATATAGAGAATACATAGAATATGGAGAGAGACACATAGATATGGAAGACTCATATAATCCTCTTCCTCAATAAACTAACACTTACTTCTTGGGGGCTCTCAATCCCTGACTCCTAAGGACTTGCACCCAGAAGCAGGATTGGCATGCTACACTTCATCATGTCAGGGATCCGAGAACTAAGCAGGATTTATATGAAAGACTCTAATGGTTCCAGAGTATCCCACAACAGCCAACACACCGAAATACACATACAATGAGCCATCCAAAAAGCTCTCACCGAGCACTCAGCTTCATTTAGGTAAACATCTTTATAAAGATTTCTGAAAGATGAATTGGCGCTTAAGAAAGACTTTTATCTGGTTTCTCTGAAGGCATGTGATATCAAAAACATGTGCATGGCTGCACATGGGCACACGCACACTCACACACATATTTTCCCTTGTTTTCCTACAATGTTAAATACATGCAAGAAAAAGTATTATATTTTAAGTATTTTATTTTCTATCATGAAATTTTTGATGAATGAATGATGCTAGAGTTAAAATCTCAGGTCTCCATGTAAATGTTCCTTTTGGATATTTATGAGAACCTGGGCTCGAGATGAGTATTCTGTGCACCAGTCCTGGCCCCTCCAAACCACCTAACAGCCTATATCACAACTTCAACGTTATTTAAATGTAGGTTTTGTTGGGGAATTAGAAATCCATTTAAAGCAAACAGCTCATTATCAGAGAGTATTTTTTTTAAGATTAAACTTACTTATTATCTAGTAGCACCTAAAACAACAAAGAAAAATAAAATGGCTATTAAACTAAAGGCCTAAACAATTGAAAAAACAAATTAAGCTTAGAGTGAAATAAGAACTGGGTTAGAAATCCTCTTCTGAACAGTTAGTATGCGAATGTAATTACTGAAGAAACTACAGCTAATCAGCTGTGAATTGTATCCATTAATTAGTATTTGCCCTGGAGAAATGAGAAAAATCAGTAACAACGCTGGCACCGCGGCGCACACTGATGAGCGGTGCAGGCCACACGACGTTTAGTCAAGCAGGTGGCTCCAGTGGTCCAGGTAATTTGAAAAGCTCTCACCTGAAGTACTGAGCTAGAATTACAAAGCACTCCTTGCATATCTTTTGTATCTATAGAAGGCCTTAATTAATGGCTTTTAATTTGGAGACACTTGCGGATCAGGCGGGAACAGTTACAAATCATTTCAAATAGAAGTAAAGGTTTCTATTCTGTATTGGGTAAAACAGCCACTCTACAAAGGGGTTTTAAATATTGACTTGTTGCAGGCAATTGGCTTTCTCCTGTGCAGGCACCCGGGATCCTAGTTCAGTGTAGCAAGGTAGTTGGATAATATACAGGACACCCAGTTAAATTTATCAAATAAACAGCAAATTTGCTTTAGTATAAGTATATCCCACACACTATTTGGGGTATACTTATATTAAAAGAACTATTTTTTATCTAAGATTCAAATTTAATTGGGTGCTGTGTATTTTTATTTGGTAAATCTGGCCACCCTACCGTGGTGGTTAAACTAATCAGAATGAAAGGGTGGCATTTTCATTTGATTACCTTACCTAGTAATGCTAGCTTGATCTTATTTGTTTTATTTTAAAATGTGACCTATGAATCCTGCTTTAGTCATTTGGTGTAAGAACAGATCTGATTCTGAGAGAAAAAGTGCTCCTTTGGGGCAGGTCTCTAATATAATGACCTCAGAACAATTAACTTTAAGTGAATTGTGTACAATTAAATTTACTTTATGTTCTAAGAGACAGTGACATCAGTAAACACATTATAGTACAAAAACCCTGTAGGTCCATGGGGAAGGGGCCTTAACTGTGTTCACTGACATCTCCCCCAGAACTAACAATGCCTGGAATATTACAAGCACTCTAGTATTTGTTCAAGGGAGAGAGGGAGAAAGGTGGATCACACATAAACTTCAATGCCTCCTAATTGCCCATCCTAACTGAAGTCATTTTCACTTACTTTTTAAAGATAATAGTAATAAGTATTCAGCCCAGTGACACCCTCTACATACTTTATTTCATTTAGTTTTCCAAACTGGGACTAACTGTAATCTATTTTCCCAATACCCAGTAAGATAATTATCATCCCTATTTTATAGATCAGAAGACTGAAGCTTCTAGGGCTCAAGTAACTTGCTCAAGGTTATAGATTCAGCCACAGAAGTCTGGCCTCCTCCCTACCTCATGATCTCTATCACCTCCATTCCAGTATCCGTGAAAGCTTGAATATTTCACTCAGTGAACAATTCAGTTTTACTTTTTTATCTATTTTACTCAAAGCTAGAATTTCCCAGAGGTACCCAAGTCTAGTAAAATGCTCCTCAAGAAATCGTTCCATGGTCCAGTAAGTTTGGGAAAGGCTGACTTCTCTTCGATGAGTCACAATGCTTGCTATAAAGTTAAAGGCTCTGAGAAGTCCTGCAGTTCCTTCATCCAACAAATATTTATGTGCCTATTATGTACAAGGGGCTGTGCTAGGCACTGGAGGCAATATGATGGAAAAGATGACAAGGTTTCTACTTGGATGAAGCTTACATTTTTCTTTAAGGGGGAGACAGGAAACAAACAACAAGCTGTGGATCACTTCCTTTTGTTTCCCCTGTAATATCCTGCGAAACCACAGTTTGGGAAGGCTTGTTCTAAGCCCTTTATTGACAATATTATTTTATTTTCCCTGAATCTTTCTTAGGAAAGCTAATATCCTAATTTTATACCATGGTAAAATGTATTTGTTTTATTAATAGGAATCAACTAAATACGAATTTTTAATTATTCATTCTAAGTCACCTTAACTTGGTCTATTTCTAAACTTTCTAGCTCATAACCCTCCACTGATGTTCCCTCAAAGATCCCCTACTCAACCATACATGGGGCCATCTATGCAATTTCAAGAGTCAAAACAAAATATTCTAAATAAACTAAATGAATATCAGGTGAAGTAGTTAATTGTTCTAAAGGTCATATACAAACATTATTAAAGAAATCAGCCAATTCCAACTGTTTTAAAGACACATAAATGGTCACTGGGAATCAGGGGCATTTGGCATTTATGAGGCACACTCGTGGTGATAGGTCCTCTTCCTTGCTGATAGGCTATAATAGATGTGATCCCCAAAGATAGAGTCCCCAAAGATATCATTATAAAGCAGAACTAAATTACTCTGTGTTGAACTTCTGTATCTTAATAATTTCATAAAATAACATCTTCATTATACTTGGAGGTAGACTTGCTTTTGCTGCTTGATGAGTAATTATAGCTTGGGCAAATACAATTTATGAAGGATGTCAATTAAAAAGGAGCACCATAGGATTTTTTAGAAACTTATTAAGGACCATCGTGTTCATGGCCTGTTTGACCGTGTGAAGTGCCAAAGTAAATTAATGCAGATTGTTAAGTCTAGCTAGTCCAGCAAAGGAGCCGGAAGAAAGTGGAACAGCCCAGACAAAAACCCATCTGTAATCACAAGACGAATACTTCAGCTTGATGCGTCCATACAACATCATTTTCACTGAAATTATTTTGACACCCATGTGAAGAATTGTATAGGCTTCTAATAAAGCAGCATTAACTACAGGGTCTCAAACAGCTAAATGGCACAAACTTAATCCTAAACAAAAAAAGATAATCCTTCGAATTCTCTTTTCTTTTTCTCCCATTAGATTTGTTAGCAGACACCATCCAATTTGATGCCTCACTATGGACATCTGTCAAGTCACTTACACAAATGAACTGTGCCATGATGGATCAAGTGTGCCAAGCATGGTCACATGCTGGCAGAGGCAGGACTGCAAAGTCCACACACACGTGAAGGCTCGGTTAACTACCCCCTGGAAGAGAACTTAGGAGAGATGATCAAGGTTCAACCATTTTCAGCATTAGTAATCTGTTTCAAGACATAAAGCCCAAAGGAGTGAAAACAAGCCAATACAGCAGATGACAATGAATACTGATGATTATCGCGGATGGGTCTGGAGTACCACATTAGGAAGCAAAGTGTGACTTTGTGACTAAAGACCATCGACACCAAAGGTTGGGGGTTCAACTATACTCTAGAAACAAAACATTGCAAACAATAGGCTGTGGGGTATAATATAGGAATCTATATATAATTATATATAGATATGTATACACACAAGCATATATGCACACAATTCTGCTAATTATGTATATACAATTATATAGATTTACACACACACACATACATATAATTACACACACACACGTCCACATGATAAAACTCCTAGATGAGGATCCCCTGAGCCCCACACTCATACATCCAACTGTCTACAGCACTTCCAATTGGAAGTCAGTAGGCATCTTAGACCTATGTCCAAAACTGAACTCCTCATCTCCTCAAAGCCTGCTCCACCCAGTCTTTGATGGGGAAATGACACACTTCTGGTGACTCAGGCCAAATATCATTCTTGAATCCTCTCTCCCTATCTCCCTTCCTTCATCCAATCATCAGGAGATTCTGTTGGCTTATCTTTCCAACTGTACCCAAAATGGGCCATGTGTGCCTGCCTCTCAGGGTCCACTCAGGCCTAAGCCATCCATTCCCTCCTGGACCTCTGCAACTACCTTCCCAGCAAGTCCCTCTGGCTCTACCATACTCCCCAACAGACTACCCTCAACACAGAGACAAAGAGGCCCTCCGAAAATCTAAGTTTAGCCTGGGTAAAATAGTGAGACCCTATCTCTACTAAAAAAAAATTAGCTGGGCATGATGGCATACATCTGTAGTTCCAGCTACACAAGAGGCTGAAATGGGAGAATCGCTTGGACCCAGGACTTTGAGGCTGCAATAAGCTATGACTATGCTACTGCACTCTAGCCAGGGTGACAAAGTGAGATGCTGTTTCAAAAAAAAAAAGAAGGAGGAAAAGAAAGAGGAAAGGAAGAAAATGAAGGAAATGAAGAAAGAAGGGAAGGAGACAGGGACAGAGGAAAAGAAAGAGAAAGTAAGGACAGAGGGAAGGAAGAAAAGAACGAAGGAAGGAGGGAAGGAAGGAGGGGAGGGAGGGAGGGAGGAAATCTAACTCAGACCATGTCACTCTTCTGCTCAAAACTCACCGGTGGCTTCTGATTGATTCGGGGGAGATGCCCAATCCTTACAATTGCCCCTTTCTTCTTACCTTTTGGCCATCATCCTTCCCCTTGTTCACACTCCTCTAGCCTACTGGCTTCCTATTGTTCCTTCACCACCCCAGACATGTTCTCACCCCAGGGCCTTTGCACTGGCTGTTTCTTCTGTCCGGACTATTGTCCCCTTAAATGTTCCCAAGGCTCGTTCTACTCCCTGCCTTTGGAGTCCTTTCTGAGATGTCACCTTCTCTCTGACTACTCTCCTCCACCCCCAACACTCTCTATCCCTCTTCCCCAAGTCTACTTTTTCCATGAATAGTTTTCAACATCAAATAATATCATTACTGCCTTTCTCCTCTCCCACTAGAATATAAATTCAATAAAGATAAAAATGTTTTGTCTGTCTTTTACACTGATGTCCCAGTAAGAAGAAGAGTGTTTGGTAAATAGCAGGTGTCCAATAGGCACAAATGAATTTCTGGGTGCGAAATAATGATACTGAGAACTGCCGTCCAAGCCCATCCAGACACAGTACTTGAAATCCAAGTGAAGACAAGATGTCCAGCAGCCACCACCACTAGTCACTCCCCAAACTACATCTATGGGGAAAACATGGTAACATTAAGTCTTGTGTGTTATAATAAAAGTCCTATTTTGAACCCTAGAACCATCTGCCTAGAAAAAGGCTTTATTCTAGAGAATGCACTAACCTTTTTATAGAGCCCTAGGTGGATGGGGGTTGGGTGATAGGGATAGGTGCCTTCGGTGGCTGAGCACAAACTGCAATGAACAACACAGATTCTGGCCTGCAGGCAAAATGCTGAGAGAAGAGAGAACCAACAGCGTAATGTCAATGGGGGCAAGGATTCAAGTGTTAGATTTGACAGCTAATTTTTTTTCTAATTTAAAATTTCCTCTTCTAAAAACAATTGCTTTCTATTATAGGTCAGGGTTTCTCCAAGTGTTGTGCTAAGGACCACAGAACAACCAGATGGCCGTTAAAAATGCACATTACCCGCTCCCCACTCTGGATTTACCGTAGCAGAAGCTCTAGGCGGTGGGACCCTAATATATGTATTTTTAACCAGCTTCAAAGGAACTCCGAAGCACTCTAATATTTGAGAACGACTAGCCTTGTTCATTTTAGACTAATGTGGAAATTCCTTTTTTTAAAATAAACGTTTCTACACATCTCACAGAAATGCTGATAGAGCACAAGCTGTTTTGTTTATAGCAATGAAGGCTTGGCACGCATATTTACAATCTCCTCTCACTTTCCTGGATGACAGGGACATGCAACCATTTGTGAGGTGACCATCCAGCCCTTCTACCCATATCACCAGGAGGAAGGATGGGAACATCCAAACTTGGATCAAGTAGGAACACAAGTTCCACTGTTGGATTCTTCAACAAGTTCTGTGGACCCACACAAGTAACAACAATGCCTAAACATATGGACTCTGCTCAAACACGGAGGCCTTGGGATTTTCATGATCTGGACACATTTGAGTCTGTGAATCGCATAACCATCTGGACTAGTTAAAAGTGGCAAGAAAGAAAAAACACCCTCTCAAACCCAACTGCACTTGTTTAATATCAGGAAAACAAATACAAGTAGTAGTGGATACTAAGGTTCCAGAATTAAGGGGGCTTTTTTGTTTTGTTTTTGGGGAGTTTTTTGTTGCTTTTTTTTTTTAAGCAAAAATGGGGCCATCTTTGAGATTGGCCAAGCAACCAATCATCACCAATATTCGGAGAACAGGAAGAGAAGGCCTCTGATCTCTGGTTTTCTTAAAATACACACCCACAAAAAAAGCCAGTGGTAACACACATGCTGCCAAGTGACTACACCTTTTGTGTTAATTCCAGTTTGTCTTCCTCCCTTCTCCCCGAAAGCCTTACCAACACTTAACTGAGTCCCTATTAAATGCTACTTAATAGGATATATTTAGTGGAATATATTATCTACTTCTCTGTAGATGCAGAGAAGGGGAAGATATGATTATTGATTTTAAGGGATGAAAACTCAATTGGGGTGATGAGACAAAAAAAAATGTATCAAGCTAAGGGCCAACTCAGTGACAAGAGGCTTGCAAATCTAGGAGGAGGAGTCAAAAAGGAACAGCCTTTCAGAGGAACAAGACGTTTTTCAATATATAACTTCAACTTTCCTTTTAGATTCAGGGAGTAGATGTACATGTTTGTTACATGGGTATATTGCATGATGCTGAGGTTTGGGATATGAATGATCCCGTCATCTAGGTACCGAGCGTAGTATCCAATAGTTAGGAACAAGTCTTTAACCAAGAAAGAAGGCAGACAGAGGGGCAATCCCAGGCAAAAAGGAGGGAGTGAGTGAAGCCTCAGACCCACTTGTACACAGCCTGTGTTCAAAGAACAAAGCAGAGAGCAATTTGGCTACAGGAGAAAGGGAAGAAAGCTGGAGGAGATGGTAGGAAGCCAGGCTCTGGTGGGCCTTGAAGGCTCACCTAAATATTTTTAAATATATTAAATAGGAAAGTTCACAAAGGATTTTGTTAGAGGAAGGAGGCAGAGAGAGAGAGAGAGAGAGAGAGAGAGATGTAAAGCCCACACCTGAGCTTATCAACAGTGTGAGATGCACAAGAGTAGTATTAAGAAAGGCTGGTGCCAAGGAGACCAGTGAAGAAAACTTCAAGGCTGGCAGAAGGTTGAAAGTGTCTAGACTGGGCAGAGGCGACAGTAGGAAGAACAAAATTCAGAGAGCACTTTACCAGGAGTCAGACTAACTTTGAATTCCAATCCTAGTACCAAACTAGTTGTGGGATGGCAGGCAAGCTGTCTCACTTGTTTTAAGAACAAGTTCAGCTTCCAGCTGAGCTACTTGCTTGCTGTCAGTGTGTACAAGCTGTTTACTCTCCATGTGTTTCAATTTTCCCATCAATAAAACAGGGAAAAGAACAGTATTTGCCACATCACAGGGGTTTTGAGGATTAAATGGGTAAGTGCAAATAACGTCACCTTTCCTTTTTCAAAATGTTTTAAATTTTTTAAGAGACAGAGTCTTGCTCTGTTGCCCAGGATAGAGTGCAATGGTGCTATCATAGTTCACTGTAGCCTCAAACTCCTAGGCTCAAATGATCCTCCCACTTAAGCCTCCCAAGTCACTTGGATTACAGGCATGTGCCACCATGCCAGGCTTAAAGTCACCTTTTGTATCTATACTAATGGCCGGGTGACATTTCAACGAGTTTTGAAGAAACCAACAGAAACCAAGCATATCTGTTTTACAAACTGCTGTAGCTTATACAATAGTGCAAGAGAATTTTACTATTTAGAGAACTCCAACGGCTTCCCAAAGGCACTTAGAGTAAAATTCAAACTTCTTGCCATGGGCTACAAGTCCCCATATCATCTGGGTGCTGGCTGCTTCTCCAAACTCCCTCCTAAGACAGCAGCTCCCACCCACTAAGCTCCAGAAACACTGTACTGCCTGGTCCTCAGTTCTTTCTCTGGGCCACTCATTGCACCTGCTGTTCTTGCCTGGGCTGCTCTCCCTTATATCCCTACTTTATGTAGGTCTCTGCTCAGTGTTCACTCCTCAGGGAGTCCTCCCAGGTCAGCTTAGCTAAAATGACCTGTACATGCCCTCCTCGCCCCTTGCCCATTCTCTTCCTTTATATCTCATCAGAGATACAGAGTCACTCATCACTGACTAATGTACTAGATTTATTTGTCCATTTACTATTTCTCTCCATTCTGGAATAGACAGTCCATTTGTCTAGTTCAATGCTGTTTCCTTGGAAGAGTATCTGGGCCACAGGAGCTGCTCAGTATGTTTCTGCTGAATGCATAAATGAGTGAGCCAGAAACATCCAAATTCAAAGCCCAGCTCTACCACTTACAAGCTGAGTATCAGGTAAGTTGCTTTATGTTACATTTCTGAACTTCTGTTTCCTCATTTCTAAGGAGGAAAGGATAGAACTACATGGGACTGGGCTTTGCAAGAAGAAGGGAGACAACATAAACTCCCAGCAAAGGATCTCATACAGAGAGGCACTTGATAAATGTCAGAGTTGGAAATGAGAATCCTGGGAAGACAGGAGTTCAATGATCTGGGGAAAATGAATGGGTCATTGAAACATTTTGTATAGCATTTATTAAGTGCCTACAGTATAAAAGATACAATGGTAAATATTGGGCTAAAAATAAGACCCAGTTTCTACCCAAGAACAGCTCTAATAGAAAAAACAGATATGACTCCCCATGACATGGAGGAGATATTTGAAGTACTGCCCCTGGAAAGTCAGCAGAAGTTTTCAATAAGAGGAGCCATTGGAGTGGGGTCTTGAAGGATGTGTAGGATCTCACCTGTAAGACAAAAGCACTCTGGTAGATAAAACTACTTGGGCAAAGGGCTACTTAATGTCATCAAAATGAGACTTGCATACCAAGAAATGAAGATGTATGCACTCTAGGCAGGAAGGACAGAGAGAAGGCTGATATAGGAGCCTGCAAGTATACACTGTGCTTAGGAGAGGGTTAGTTTGAACATGCTTATTAATAAAAGGAGACTTGCAAATGTTTGCAGGTGGGGAAGAGACTAAACACAAAGGAGAAGGAAGATCAGACCATGACAGCAGAAGATAGAATTTGAGGCATAATTTTCAGAAGGTAAGAAAAATGTCTATTCCGCATGTCTTCTCTTGTATTTGGCAAACCAGTGGGCATCTCCTATAAAATGACAGCAACTTACAAAAGAGATGTGCTTGGTCTGTTTTGGTTTTTGTGAGAATCACTGAAATGACAGCTAAGAGAAGCCATTAGTCCAGATGGAAAAGGTGGTTACTTTCTCTGATGTTGCTGGACTTGAGAAGACCCCTTCTCCATGGACAGATATGACATACAAGCTTCTATTACTTCTATTACTTGGGTTTAGAAAGGCTTGTGACCTGTTATAAATCCTAATATCGCTGGGAGGTATAACAGCTTAGGTCTCATCTGCCATGGGCACTTTAGTGTGAATTCATTCATAATAAGTAGTTCTACCGATGCACACACTAGGTATTCATCTTCAAGGATGCTCAGAAAACAACTCTTCGGAAAAGCCTTCCTTGGCACCACCTTCCTTTCCCCTAGCTGGACTGGATTCTCCTCCTTTAAGCTCCAAGGCAACCTGTGCATTGCTCTAAACTATGTTAAAATGATCTATTTCAGTGTCTGTCTCCCTGCTAGAGTCCTTGGGAGCAGAGGCAATGCCTCATTGGCCATTGCAACTCCAGGGCCAGGCACACAATAGGTACTCAACTGATAATGCAACGGCCTCAGGATCAACCCCAGGGAGGCTTGTACTTGGCAGCTTCAATGTGGTTAAAGACACTTGTTACTAAGCCATTTATTTTTCCGTGCACATGATGCGGTCCACATCAAATTCAGGTGAACCATTGCAATTATGGTTGCCAAAGTACTATCAAGCCTTAAAATAAAATAGAAATAAAAAGTCACGTAAGATAAAATTTGAGTTATTTTCCTTGTACTGCCAGACTTTGTAGTTCTTGCTGCAATCCAGTGACTAAGGACCTTAGAGACTTTCTGCTGAAAACAAACTTTCAGGCCTCTAATGACATGACATATTTATATTAGACACCCTGAGTAAGTCTCCTGGGCATCACTTCTTGCACAACCATGTGAAACTTCAAATGTACAAAAGGAACAACAAATTAAATAAAATCTTCCTCAGTATTTTTAAATGAAAACCTTTTAACTAATTACAAAATTTCTTTAGTTCAGTAACTGAACTCTTTCACTAACCAATAGTAAAAACACATGCTCTCTAATTTCAGTAAATCCCTCTAAGTATGAGTTAGTGTGAATTCCACCAAAACATCAATGACTTCCTACATTGTCTTCCATTCTTTGATTTCTAAAGTATAAAATGTAATGCTCTTAAACCATAATCATGTTCAGGTGCAAAAAACAAATGTCCTAATACACAGATGCAGATAAAGCTATAAACAGTTATAAACAGATAGGTATAAACATCAGTGATTCTCTACCGGGGCAATTTTATTCCTCAGGGGACCTTTGATAATGTCTGGAGAGAGTTTCTTTATCGTTAGGACTTCTGGCATCCAGGGGATAAAGGCCAGGGTGTCACTAAACATCCTACAGTGCACGGGGCAGCCTCCCGCAACAAAGAACTGCCTTATCCAAAACGTCAACAGAGACTGAGAAACTCTGATATAGATCAATCCATACATTACACATAAATTCAAGACTTGAGGCATTTTACAATAAATATTACAGAATCATTGCTTCTACACTATCCAAATACAATGTGTTCTTTCTTCAAGAGGGTATTGTGTTGCCTTTGGATATATCTATTTACAAGATTACTGACTGCAATTAAAGATTCTCTTAAATGTGTTTCAAATATATATCAACTAGTAGGTTCTCAGCAATGAAGTTTTCCATTTATATAAACACCTAGTTGCTTTTTTTGTTCCTGCTGAGAATAAGCCAGGAAACAAATAGTTTAACATGTTCTTTTAAGGCTAACATTTTTAAAAGATCAATAAACCAATAAATTTTTAAGTATTATAAGGGACTGAATGTGTTTATTTTCCAGTCTTAATCATATTTGATAAACCAAATACCTAAAGCCTACTTAACTCACAAATCATCAATGATAAGAAGTTCATAAGCATATATAACATATAATCATTTAAGCCAAACAGGATTATATCTGAGGTCTATTAATGTCTCTTAATTCACATCTATCATTGTTTAAGAGCAAGTCTAAGATAGCTGATAAGAAATTATGGGAATCTATGAAACCACTGGTACCAGTCTGGCTTTAGAAACATGTCAAGGCTAATGTTTTACTGCATAGTGGCAGACAGCTTTTGCTCACACTGCAAGAATATCTTGATTACTTACATTTTTCTGTGATTTTATGATTGCCAGAATTCTGTAGGGACAACTGTTTACCAGATGGGTGATCATATAGCTTTCATTAGTTCTCTGTATTTTACCAGTTGTGTTTATCTAAAATCTTTTACTAGGAAAGAGCTCACATGAGGCTCTAAATCCCACTTCTGATGAGGTCTTAGGGCAGGAAGGACAGAAATCACATTCCTCCCAACTGACTATTCCAAAATCTGTAACTTAAGATTTTATATCTTATATTTATTTTCAAAGAAGGGTCTTTGCTAAACCTATGTTTTAATTAGTTTGAGTATGTGGCTAATGGCTTCTTAAACATAACCATAAAATAAAATCCCTTCAAAGTAGGGGCTGTTGGCTTTCATCTTGAAGACAAATAATAGAATTCAGTCAAGATGTAAATTTTAATCTGGTGTTCAGCTAAAACTTATTTTAGCATTTTATATAAAACAACCATGAATTAAAGTATTCCTAAATTAGGGAGGCATTTTCTTCTTGGGATCCCAAAGAGTCACTGTATACTAATACATTTAAGATTACCTTAACATTTCCTTACAAACATTTAAAAAGATGTGATTATTCAGCAATCTGTAAGTAGCTCTTCATAAATCATATATTAAATTTTACTCACCAGCAAAAATCAAATTCTAAAAGAGTGACTCAATTGTATTTAGGCGAATTATATCAAGTTGTAAATGCAAAAGTGACCAAAAGGCAGGTAAAACAGATGTAAAAATTCTTAAAACAACCACAAAAGGATATCAGTTAGGGTGCATTTTAAGCTAAAGACACTATACATACTTTCTAAATATTTATTAACCCTCTGGATATGCCACAGTTAAAAATGCAGCATATTTGGAGAGAAAATTCTTGCTGAGAAGCTAAAAAAAGGGAGGGGGCACACTACTTACCTTTAAGGTAAAATGTTAGCACCTTATTTACAGCAACTCTTACACAAAGTGTACATATTACCATACACACTGGCTCCATTTATTCCTAACAAAAAAGAATTATTTTTCTCATAGCTACTAGTGGAAAAATATATATGGCACACAGGAAAAATTACGACACATTCCACAGTGCTGGTTAATAACTGAGGGGAATAGTAGAATCCATCTATAAAGCC
This sequence comes from Macaca fascicularis, assembly GCF_037993035.2. NCBI lineage: Eukaryota > Metazoa > Chordata > Mammalia > Primates > Cercopithecidae > Macaca > Macaca fascicularis. The sequence continues at coordinate 48,417,846 of NC_088394.1, forward strand.
AATCTATAAATTTCTTTGGCCATAATAAAAATAAGTTAGAGGTATGATTTTTTTAAGAACTGCAGCTGCCTTCATATCAAGATTAATATTGAAAATAAACCCCGTATAATAGGGCCCCTGGGATAAGTAACAGATTCCTTGAGGGATGTCCATCTGGCACTAGCCATAAGCTGCTCCCTTTTCCACTGTGCTAAATACTCCAGACCAAAAATATGCCCTCCCAAGAAAACCTCCCAGGAAAACCACGCCTTCAACAACGACGCACATCGCCCACACTGTTTCACTTCCATGTTTTAATGACTTTAATAAGATTATAAGGAGGTGACACCGAATATCTTAATGCATAACTGAAAATAAAAGGGTGCATATCAAAGGAAAGCCCTCAACACAAGGGATCAGAATTCCCCACGGAAAAATAAACCCTCCAGAGAAAACAGAAAATATGTTACGTTAAGTTGAAGTTCTTGACTCTTGCATTGCCTAGAAGAGGAGAGCTGGGGAAACGCCACGGGCGTACCTCATTCCAGCACTGTACAATTATAAACTCCCTTCATGTGCCTTGGGGAAATGAGCCGAGATGAAACCTACGTGTTGCCTACCCATTCACTGTTGGGTAAAATGGTAAAGTTGCTTCCTCTACTAGACAGGGCAGTTTTTTTGTTTTGTTTTGTTTTGTTTTGTGTTTTTGTTTTTGTTTTTGAGACAGAGTCTCGCTCTGTTGCCCAAGTTGGAGTGCAGCGGCGCGATCTCGGCTCACTTCAACCTCCGCCTCCTGGGTTCAAGTGATTCTCCTGCCTCAGCCTCCTGAGTAGCTGGGATTACAGGTACCTGCCACCACAGCCGGCAAATTTTTATATTTTTAGTAGGACAGGGTTTCACCATGTTGGCCAGGCTGGTCTCAAACTCCTGACCTCAAGTGATCCTCCTACCTCAGCCTCCCAAAGTGCTGGGATTACAGGCATGAGATGACCCACAGGGCAGTTTTTTTAATACAAGAAAAGTAACCTTGACAAGGAAATATTTAATTCCTAGTGGTAGAACCTGAAGTTAGCACTTAATGTGGTCAACTGGAATTATATACAATGTTGCTTTGTAACAAATACTAACCAAGGAATCCTCACACTATCCTTGAGAAATTGGAATGATGGAAGATCCAGATAATAACATGGGGTTATATAAAGTGGCAGTAGTTACTGAAGCAGAAAACATATTTTTGAACCTAAACAAAATGTAATATATTTTAAAAGGAGCCTAAAGTTCATCATACCTTATGGACTACAATACTTTGGGGAAATTTCTTTAAACAAAGTCTTTCCAAGAGTTTTCATTTATCAAAGATAAACATTCTAGAAAGGTTTTGTGTCTCAAATTTGTCAATTTAATTTTAAAACAATTCTGAAGCAGTTTGAATTACAAAGGAAAATAGTCATGGTATAACAGAAAAACATGATTCAAAACCATATCCAGTTTGATAGAATTCTTTTATTCTTTTGCTTTTCTATGCTTTAAGTGCGTTTTAACATTAGGACCTACTAGTTCTGCAATCAAAAAAATATATATTTATTTATAATGAAACTGCCCAAGAAGGATTTAATTAATCTCCATTGGCATAAAGCATGTAAATAAACATAAATTCTGAAAATATAATCAAGTTTTACTGTTGATTCATTTACTCATTCTTACAACAAATATATTCTGATTAACTCCTATGTGCCAGAAAGTTTGTTAAGGTAGTGAAAAGACATTAGGAAAAAAAAAAAAAATCTATGCCTTCATGGAGCATCTAGCCCAGTGAAGAGAAATAAGATAACAGTCAAATAACTATAGATATAAGTGAATAAATGAATGAATGTGAGACTTCTCCTGTGAATTATGCCATGAAGGATACAACTGTTTATGGGAATGGAAATTAGTTGAACCTCTATGAAAAACAGTATGGAGATTTCTCAAAGAACTGAAAATAGAGCTACCATTCAACCCAGCAATCCTAGTACTGGATATCTACCCAAAGAAAAAGAAATCATGATATAAAAATGACACCTGTACTTGTTATGTTCACTGCAGCACTATTCACAATAGCAAAGTCATGGAACAAACCTAAGTACACATAAGTGGCTGACTGGATAAAGAAAATGTGAGATATATATATATGTCTCCCATGGAATACTATGGAGTCATAAAAAAGAATGAAATCATGTTCTTTGCAGCAACATAGATAGAGCTGGAGGCCATTCTAAGTAAACTCAACTCAGAAACAGAAAACCAAATACCACGTATTGTCACTTAAAAGTGAGAGCTAAACAGTGGGTACACAAGGACATAAAAAATGGAAATGACAGACACTGGGGACTCCTAAAGTAAGTCAGGGGGTGGTGAAGGTTGCAGAATTACCTATCAGGTACAATGTTCACTATTTGGGTAACAGGTACACTAGAAGACCAACCCAACCAGTTGGGTTGCAACACATCCATGCAACATAACCATGTAACAAACATGCACCTGTACCCCCTGAATCTAAAATAAAATTAACTTAACAAAAAAGGAAGCATCTAGGGTGGAGAATAAATAAGAGTGGCCACTGGCAGATCAGTTAGGAAAATCATGCATCAGACCAGATGAGAGATGGTGATAGCATGACCCCAGATGGTAATGGAGAGAAGAGAGCAAAGATGGGAGAAGCTGAGTCATGGATGGATCCCACGAACTTCCTTAGGAGTGTTTTCCCTGGACTTGATGATGAATTGAGAGGGGTGAGGGAGAAGAACCATCAAGGAAGCTTCTAGGTTTGGGGCTGGCATAACTGGATATGTGGTCATTCATCAACACAGGGGAAGCTGAACAGAATCAGTCTTCCAGCAGTGGGCCAAAGCACGGGTGCATTGTAAACATTGTTGGGGTTAGGGTGCCAAGATATGTCTGTTATTTACCAGAAAAGTCTGGAATACAGTGACCTTTACATGTGAGACTCTGTGAGACACATGGGTGCTGGTGTTCAATGAATGAGGCTCCCCGTACTGAGATTGGGAAGGGAGAACCTCCTAAGTGAGATGAGAAGAGGCCTAGAAGAGAACCCTGAAGAACACCAATGTCTGATGACCAAGACATGGATCCCAAAAACGAGCCTGAGAAAGGGCAGCAAGGGATGTGGAAGGGAAGCCTAGCGAGGGTAGGATCCCTGACATCAAGAGAAGACCTCACTAAGGAGAAAGTGATGCCACAAAAGCTTGAAGTACAATGAGGCTGAAATAGATCTGTTGGGTTCAATGACATCAAAGACACTTTGGTATTTATCAAAAGCACAGAGCAGAAGCATAAAGGTGGGATGGCACCAGTTGCCCTCCAGGAGTTGTGAAAACAGGACAAACATGCATGTACCTACACAGAACAATATCAAAAATAAATTCAAATACTCAACTCCAGTTTTGGTGGGAGAATGGGAAAGTGGCTGAGAGTAAGAGGACCCGCTATAGCCAAGGAAGAATTATAGATATAAAGAAATTGTGGGCCGGGTGCAATGCCTCATGCCTGTAATCCCAGCACTTTGGGAGACCTAGGCAGGAGGATCGGTTGAGCCCTGGAGCTCGAGACCAGCCTGGGCAACATATTGAGACCCCTGTCTTTCCAAACACATATTTTAAATTAGCAGAGTGTGGTAGTGCATGCCTATAGTCCCAGCTACTCTAGAGGCTGAGACGGGGGGATCACTTGAGCCCAGGAAGTTGAGAGTGTATTAAGATATGATTGTACCACTGCACTCCATCCAGCCTGAGTGACAAAGCGAGACTTTATGTCTTTAATTAATTAATTAATTAATTTTTAAAAGAAAAGAAAGTGGCGACCATCCACCATATGATCTTGCTTTGTTCTAAGGGGAAAAATAACAAGCATTATGCCCCTAGCATATAAATTATTCCTCTGTAGATAAAGAGTCCAAAATAGTATATAAATGAAAATCCTTGGAACAAATGGACAAAACTATTTTCTTATAATAAAGCAGAAGATGCATCTTTTGGGATTAGTGAGGCCTTGTGCACCATGGGATGACAACAATTGTACAACTTGGAAACTGTTGGCTTCTGGTAGTGACATTCATGGTGCCAAGCTCATCCCCCAATCCCACATTCCTCTCCATCAGGGCCACCAGAGCAGCTGAGTCAGATGGAAAATAAAAAAGAAAGAGAAAGAAAAAGACATCCCTTCATCATGAATGGTGGCAAAATGAAGAAAAATAAGCTTCCTCAATACCCTTTCACTACTAGGAAATGTCATATATCAGAAGGTAAAGTAGATTGCTTTCATCTCAAGAACTAATAGCTCTAAAACAGGGACATTTCAAAACTAAACACACATGTATTGCACGAGAAACACCTCCATCCCCAATTTTATATACCCACAACCTTTAAGTATGAGAAAGTATCTGAATGTGTTCATAAGAAAATGACATCTACTAAAAGAAACAGGATTAAAGGATAGTTTTTGTCTCTAGGACAACAAAATGTATAAGCCCCAAACTACCATTGTCCTGTATCTTCTCAATAAGGTCTTAAAAACAAGAGAATCAGACGAGGGTTTGCAGTTAAAATTGACACATGAAATATTAACTGGGAATTTAAGGAAATTTCTGACAAAACTTGAAACCATTGTTCAACATAATTTGGTTTTGATAAATGTTGACGTTAGGACCCTTTGAAACTGACACTTGTGTCTGTGGAGCAATATGAATTTAAGTCTGTGATTTTGGGAATCAAATATTTAATGACTAATAGGGAAAAGCAAATTCTTCCCCATGATTCTGATATGTCTAAAATAATGAAACTGACCCACATTGAATCCTTTCCCCTTTCATCTGAGGTCCTATCAGTTACCTTAAGTAAGCCAAAGGGAAACTTCCAAGGGCCAAAACTTGACAATGAGTAACTAACTCATTGTGCTTTCTGCATATAGATATATCTGCCTATGTATCCTGGTACGTATATTTTATTTCTCGACTACATTCCACATTTTCCCAACTTCAGGCTTTCTCTTCCATTGGAAACTCTTCTCGCCACTTCCATTTTAAAACACCCTGCCCCTAGCCAGTGGTCCCCTGCTGAGATTCCATGCCTTCATCAGTGTCCCGTGTAAACCACCTCCCCTACTGCAGGAACTTTGCTCAGCTCAAGCTACCAGATTTACTGACCCCCTTCTCTGGAATGTCCAAAGCTCTTGCTTTCCATTTGTTTTGATGACACAGCCTGTGCTGATAATGGTTAATTCTTCCTCTGCTCCATCCCACCACCCCCATGCCCACTACAGTAGAAGCTTCTAAGGGCAATGATCATCTTATTGCCATAACTTTTCTGCAAGTCTAATGCTTTATCCATAGAAAAGACACAAGAAGTGTTTGGATTTAATTCTTCCTTCTTGCATAAACTTTCTTTTTAGTGGAAGAGGCAATACCAAGTATAGAGAAGGAAAACAAAAGTCAGGAAAAAGATTCAAATCTTGGTATTATATTTACTTGGGTTCTAGGAAGCAAATAAAAAAAATTATCCACAAATCTATGACTGACTCATTTATTCAACAAATGCGTACTAAGCTCTCATTATGGAATAGACAGACACACAGAGAGAGACAAACAGACACACATACAACTAACATACCTTGGAGACATAAGCATCAAAAATGTCTCTCTCCCAATAGGCATGAGCTTTTTTATTGTTAGGTTTCTGACTCAGCAGAGCCTCTCCAACCACTCAGCACCTGTAACTTTTCCTATCCCATTTCCCCACAGCAGGTCTGCTGAGCTTTCAGCACCAAATTTCACCCACTCCTCCACGAATGGACTTTGTCCCTCAATGCATAAACAGAGGCCATGAGGTATACAGTTCTTTTGCAACTATCACCCCAAACCAGAACCTCATATCATCCCCTTGTTTTCCTTTGCCCAGCAAAACATGTTCTTCCATTTGTGTCCTGAATCCCACTCAACAATGGCTGGGTTTGGCTCTGTCAATTTACCTCTCATTTGATTCTTCAATTTTTCTCACTCCACTGTTTCCTCCTAGCAAAATGTTCCAGTCCCATTCACCCTTAGAGTTAGGGGAGCAAACACTGCTGAACCCCTCTCAAATTAATCTCATACCTCCCTCCCCCAAGCCCACTAACTATGTGTCCATCTCCACATTGTGATCTGTCCCCCTACACCTTTAACCCTCCTAAATCTGTCTTCTTCTATTTAATAAGCTGTGATCATTAAGTCTACTGTGGACTTCTAATCTCCAAAGCCTATGGACATGTCCCCCATAATATCTAGGTCTCAAATGATCACTTTTCCCCATCTGACATTTTCAGCTATCACCCTCTGGAAAGAGTTATTTTCATTTGGGAACAGTCACTCTAAGCCAGTGATCTTATCCCCTGGAAAGGTTCTCAGCTTCTTCTTAACACATCCTCTAAAAACTCATCATGTTGCAATGCGTCAACCACAAACGAATCTCCAGTTTGAATATCTTTCACTATACTGAGTTGCAAATTTCTAACTCCTTCTGAATATTGCCTTGGATGACTTATTAACAACTTATATTCAACAAATCAAACACAGAGCTTATCTTTACCAATGTCAGACATACTCCTATACAGAAATACATCACTCTATTAAATTTCCTTTCCAAAGCCACCAACTTCGATTCTCTCTTATCCTCCACATGTGGTCATTCAACTACACCAACCACACAAACATCTTTCACATCACTGCGTATCTTTCTAATGGTACCACCAATCCTAACCAATCTTCAGATGCCAATTTCCCCCCTTCAAACCCTTCCTCCACACTGCACCTAGCAGTACCTTTTGATATAGTTTAGATTTGTGTCCCTGCCCAAATCTCATGTTGAATTGATGACAGGCGTAAACTACCGCACCCAGCCTATGATGTGATTTTTTAACGCAGTATGCCAAGGTAGGAGGTGACTGGATCATGGGGGAGGACTTCCCCCTTGCTGTTCTTGTGATAGTGAGTGAGTTCTCAGAAGATCTGATGGTGTAAAAGTGTGTGGCACTTCCCCCTTCACTCTCTCCCTCTCTCCTGCCACCATGTGAAGAAGGTCCTTGCTTCCCCTCTGCCTTCTGCCGTGATTATAAGTTTCCTGAGGTCTCCCAGTCATGCTTCCTGTTAAGCCTGTGGAACTGGGAGTCAATTAAACCTCTTTTCTTCATAAATTATCCAGTCTCATGTAGTTCTTTATGGCAGTGTGAGAAAGAACTAATACACCTTTATTTACATTTGTCATTTATATTGTATTGTTTAAAATAGTAGAAAATACTGGAAAGCCTGAGGACTAACATAAAAGGCATTTCTCACTCCACCCTCAAGACGAACACTTCACAAGGGGGAACCAAAAATTATATTTAGTATATTTTTTTAAATTGAAAAGTATTCTGTAATCATTTTCTTCACTGATACCTTCTCAGATGTAATTTTTGTTTGTTTGTTTGTTTTGTTTTGTTTTATTTTGAGACAGGGTCTTGCTCTGTCACCCAGGCTGGAGTGCAGTGGCATGAACATGGCTTACTGCAGCCTTAGCTTCCTGGACTCAATCAATCCTCCCACCTCAGCCTCCTGAGTAGCTGGGACTACAGGTACACGCCACCACATCCAGCTAATTTTTTTATCTTTTGTAGAGACAAGGTCTATGTTGCCCAGGCTGGTCTCAAACTTCTGGGCTCAAGCGATCCACCCACCTCAGCCTCCCAAAGTGCCAGGATGACAGTTGTAAGCTACCATGCCTGGCCTAAGATGTGATTTTTAACACAGTATGCCAAGGCATGACTACAGCATAATTTACTTAATCAGTTTTCATTAGGGTTAGTCTTCCAATATGGAAGTCTGATCATACATGTCACTGTCAGGGTTAAAATCCTTCCACAGTTACCTACAGCCTAATTAAAACTCCTTTCCTTATTGAAGGAAAAAGCCATTTACAAATCTACATCACTTTCTTTACACAGCCTTATTCCCTTCTGTTCCTTCTGCTCCTCTACTCCATTGCCAACCTCATCACCTCCACTCTCATAATCCTTCTCTTCTTGGTTCTTCCAGTCCCTTTCATAGAAGGATCCTTTTCTGTTAACATCCAATAGGGTGAGCTCTCCTTCCTCCTGCCCCTACACTGAGGCCCTTTCACACTGCACTATGATTGGTTTCTTTGTCTTTTTTCCTAATTAAGCTGTGAGCGCCCCCAGTAGACATGTAATCTTACCACACAGCTAAAGACTCACAACAGTTCCCCAAATCTGTGTTAAATAAATGGGAGTAATATTTTTTTCATTTAGATTTATCAGCAGAAAAGGACTTATTGTGTAATATTTCTAACAAGAGCTCACACGTATTGAGTGCTAAGTATGTGCTGGTATGTATAACCTTGTTTGATCATCAGGATTGCAATTTTACATATCTTTGGGTAATTAATGGACTGATCTGCTTGTCCCACCCACTGACTGGAAATGTCACAAAGGAATTACATCTCTTTTTGCTCCCTCTTTTGTTCTCAGTATTGGATACACTATGTGGAACACTGTTGACGCTAAATATGTATTTTCTGCATAGATGAAGAAATGACCCTGTGAGGTCACTCGCAGTGTTATCTCCATCCTTAGAGAGGGGAACTGAAGCAGAAGTACTTTGGTTGGGGTTTCACATCAAAGATGAGAAGATGACACGCCAGTATGTTTCAATATTCTGTTCTAATTTTTCTAATGGCTTCTTGCCTCTCATGAAAGAAAGTACCATGGCCACAGATGAAATTGTGCTTGGGGCTACACACCACATTGCCAGGAGCAGTAGGAAGCATTGAGCTTTTGCAGGACTCCAAGCTGAACAGCTTTACTAGGCCCCTTGACACAACAAAGGCTGACTCTGAAGCAGTCCTCTTCAGTTGTTCCTGTCTTTGTAAATGAAATCTATTTCTCAAAATGGGTCTGTACAATGAATTCTAACATTAAAATTACTTTGTCAATATTTGGGAAACTTTTTAATAGTGCTGTGTTGTTGGTCATTTTTCAAACTTATATATATATATATTGTATAAAAATGTGTGTGTGTATGTATATTCCTTAATTTTTTCTTTTCAGGTAGAGTGTTCATGAGAACCTAAATTTTCATATACTGAATCTGAGACATAAGACAGATGGCCAATCAAAATGAAGTTACTCTTCATTTTTCCCAGCTGAGTTAGGGCTCCACATGTTACCAGGTGTTATCAGATATGACAAGAAAAAAAAAAAGCCCTATCTTTGCTTCTGATTTGCAGGATGATGAAAAGCCCCTTCCTTTTTTTTCCTCAACAGTAGATTCTTTCAACTCCCAATTGTGTTTTCATGAGAGGCACAAGGTAGATCAGAAAACCCAACTGCAAAAAAAAAAAAAGTTCACTCCAGCTTTCGTTCTGAGAACAGTCAGATCAAAAGAATTTTTCTGAAGGCAAAACAGGTGGGTTTTTCCCCTTTATACTTACAAGTGAAACAAACATGTACTTTGTACTTTCACTGAACACAGAACAAGTGGACAGAACCAAGCTTTCCTGTGCTTAGTCAATATTCATACCCACAAAGGACTCCAGTCCTACAAAAGAAATAGGCGCCTAGAATCAGCGACTTATAACTGGGGCAATGGGAACAGGATCTCAATAGCAGTATTTCAAGGAACGTGTGCAGAATAAGGTGCATGTGAGAAAGACATGTAAGGTAACACTGAGAACTCTTTCACCTTGGACATGCATATACATATATGGACAGTCACACCTACATACACATCATATATCCACATACACATCAGCCTCTTCCTCTCAGAATCCAGCTCTTTGGGAAAGTGAGAGTGCAATCTTTATTCAAGTTCAGCGTATCCATAAATTGGACCATAAAATGAAAGTGGTAATGGTGAGTTCCCAGGGGAGGTTAAAAAATAAATGTGTATATAAACTACAGGGTGATGCAAAGCAATAAAGTACATTTTATGCCAAATATCACCTGAAGAGAATTACTTACTGGCAAGAATAAAGAGAGAAAATTGGTTATAAATATTTGACAAGCCTAAATGTTCTCATTTGTTCTCCTTAGCCCCTTTTTTCTCACAAGAAAATGTCCTCCATATCTTCTTCCTTTTATCCTACTGCATCACAGAATCATCTTAAAAACACTGCCTAAAGAACATGGCTTCTCATCTAAACAGCCTTTGCTTCCACCTCTTGAAATCCCACCTTTCCTACAAAGTCTCCCTTTTCATTTGGAGTAAAGGTGGTAATTATTTCCCAAACTCCTACCCATTTAAGCACATAATTACCCAGACAGTTCTTCAGTCACGGCCACACTCCTTATATTCAATGTCAATACTTCAGATGCTTTTCCACTGTTGATAATTCTCCCTGTGGGCACATGCTCTTTAAACATTTATCTTCACCAATATTGAAAGACTTGAATTTCATATCTTAGGAGAACAGATATTTTCTGACTGATAATCCAAAACTCCCCTATAACCCTTTCACCCACAACTGCAATAATAATTTTATTATCTCTTCTTCCAACTCCCCAAAGAATCTTCTAATACTGGCAAACAAATCTGCTTGTCATATGTGGCAGCTAGGCTAATTATTTTCTAAGAGTCATGCTCCTTTTACCATGGTATATAATTATGGGCTGTTTCCAACCCCCTTGCATTTTGATGGGGATTGGGGGGCAGGCAATTTAGCTCTTACTAACTAGTGCAATGTGAGCAGAAGGACATGTCTCACTTTGGGGCCAAAGCAGCTGAGCAGGTGTGGCTTCTCCACCTTCTCTATGTCCCGGTCCATCCCAACTGGGTGTTCGAACCTAAGACAAGATGGCAGGGCCTCCACCAGCCTGGGTCCCTCCTCCACTGTCTACCAGAACAACCTTGATGTTAATACTTGAACAGGAAATACACCTCTATTACATTTACCTCATTATACATGGTGGGTCTATCTGTTAACAGCTGTTATGATATTCTAACCAAGCCAGCATCTCCTATTTATTTATTTCTACTTTCCATATCCTTTAAGGCCATCTCAGTAGTTCTACATTTGTTAGATTATTCTGTGCCCCTCTTGTCCTTCAAGTCTCTGATTAAATCCATCTCTCTAACAAAAACTTGCACTCAAGATCATCCTCTCAACACTTTGAGGATGTTTCTATTATATTCGCGTACATTTGGTTCCATCACCCATTCAACCTCTCCATCAATAAATATTGACTCAGCATTCTTACATCAGATGCAAAATCATTTCACCAATCTGATTATATGATTCTAGAGAAGAGAGGTTTTTTTTCCAGTTTGTTTGCTCTTTGGTGACAAACCATCTACCTGTGGCATAGGCCAGTAAGTATGAGTTTATGTCAACTGGCTAGTAATTGGCTTGGTTACACCACAATTCTCAGCACCATACAGGTAGGGGAGATCTTCCATGGAGAAGTGACTCTCCTAAAATAGGCGTACTGCCTGCTGTGGGTGAAAGGGCCATCGGTTTGCAGTCTTGAGCACATGGGTTCAATTCCCATCCACTTGCTGGAGTTAGATAAGTTCTTTATAAGGTCCTTCTCTACATTCTCATTTCCTTATCTATAAAACAAGATAATACTGATGCTAACCTTGCAGAATTGTTGTTCATCAATTGATAAAGCAATGTGAGAAAACCCCTTTTACCTTTAAGACATCATAATACAACTTTGAAGGGAGTTGGGAGCCCAGAACGTGCTTATGGAAACAGAAGAGCTTCCTAATTCCCCAAAATGCCCTGATGCCTTATGTTCTCTTCAAAACTCATTTCATCACAGGATATAGAGAACAGCCATGTGACTTTCCACTAATGATTATCAAATAATTTGCTAGTGAAAGAAAGGTAAGTACTAAAGCTACCACTCTGGACCAACTTTTTCAAATCTCACCAGGCCTAAAGTGTGGGGAAGGCAGACCTTAATAACAGTAGCATTTACTGGCATTTCAGTACATTTCACCTTGATCATAACCCTATTGGGGAAGTATTATTTTCTCCTCTGGTTACAGGTGCAGACTCTCAGAGAGGTTTAGTATCTTGTTTTAAAATCACACAGCACATGCACATGTGGTGTATGCAGAATTTGAAGCCAGTCTGTATAATACCAGATGGTATGCTCTTAACTACCACCACGATGTTAACACATAACTCATGCCTTTCCAGAGTACAGTTAACACATATATAATCTCCAAATTCTTCCACTAGGCACTTGATCCTAAAATTTCACCCAAAATTCATCTAGAAATTCTCCAAATTAAGTCATGGTTGAGAGGGAGGAAAAGATTGTCTATAAATCTCTATTTCAGTGTAATGAAATTTGGATATTACATTTTCTTCCATTTATTCTCACTAGAATTTACTCTCGCCTCCACTCCATCATCAACAATTATCAAATATTACCATCATGAACCATGGGGCAAAAAAAAAAGAGGTGCTATATCAGTTTTACTAAATGCTGTTCACAGAAAGAGTATCAAATTCTACCTATCAGTTTCTTTTATTCTTTCCTAACTAAAGACTTAAAAACCAAATAAAATAGTAACCGGGAGCTTAAAAAAACATGTAAAATACCATATAATCAAGATTGCTTAAATGTATAAAACTGTCAAGCAGATTATCCTTTATGCAATTCAAATGAGCCTTTGGGAGACAGAATTAACTGAGGGCAAACAAGAGCTTAACTTTAAAAGACAAAGAGTTGGCTTATATCAAGTTGACACTTCCAGATAAGATACTGCATTATACCAGGTTATACTTGCAGTAATAATTTTTGATTGGCATATCATTTGCCACTAACTGCTGCCTGGCTTCCACAGAGCACACGCAACATACTATAAACTGTTATGAAAGATGTCTTTGTATTGTTCAATATTTACAGGGTACGTTATTTTATAAATGCTCCAGTTGGCAGAAGTTTAAAAAGAAAAAGCATTAAAACATTTCAGATCAAAATGATCCCCTTTGCCTTACAAAAGAAGTACTTTCTAAAGACAGGTGACAATTCTGTTCAGAAATTTTCACACCAAGGCTAAGTAAATGTTCAGCGGTAAAAACAGAATTGCTTTGTTCAGCTGCACAAACAGATTTCTACATTGCCTCTATTTGCGTATTCCTGAATATCCTCTTTCAGATCCCACTTTTATGGGAAGCAAAATCAATTTTCTTTTGGACAAAAAAGTGAGATCTGGTCTAATGATTTTAATCTTTTAAATAAACATGAACTGAACTTGGAGCACAAGCTTTTCCCTTAAGAAAAGATCTTTGTTGCTCAGAAAGATCTCTTTCAACCCATGAACAGTTAATGCCCACGACAGTCTAACCTGGGAAAAAAATGGAAAGTACGTATTTATACCTATGTTATTTCTTTGTTAAAAAAGAAAAAAAAAGCAAATGTTTAAAAACAAAAACAAAACGCCTGCAATCATATTATCTTGCCCCAATGTAGACTGATGTTAAGTTTAATTTTTGAAGCAAATTAGGTTCCCCAGTTCAATTTTAAACAAATAGAAAATGAGAAACAGAAAACTATAACATAAAACTTTTATTGCTACTTTGCTAAAAAAGCACACTCATGTTTATGAAATAGAGTCTCCCTCAGCCTCAAAAGGGGAATTATTCTGAAAATCGGCAATACTTCAGGATCCTCACAAACACCAGCCCAGTGCAGCCTTTCTAGGCCTGTTTCAGCCCTGCTAATAGTTATTGTTTGTACAACTGTAACTAAGTACATTACCAACCAGTTGTTCAATCTATATAAATTTAAGAAACACACATTGCCAAGGAGTGACTCATATATCAGTCTATTATATGCTACAGGGCTGACTGTATTAAACAAATCACTCTGCCTACAGCTGAAGAATAGAAGCTATATACAGAGCAGAGGTTATTGTCTAATTTAAATCTTGGCTTGCTTCCCAGTGCTGTACAAGATTCCAATTTGTGGAAATGTTGCTCTCTGCTACTGCCAGAAAGGCTGCAGAAAATGGTATTGGGAGCCTTCCAGAAATATGTCTGCAAAATGCCAATCAACAAGTCACTAAAGATTAACAGTATGACTGTACCAAATTAATTTAAATTATAGAAACATATGGCTAGGATGTTTGCTTTGCACTTAAGACAACACCTACCTCACGAAGAGCTAGGTTTATTCCACAGTACAAAATAATAGCCCAATGTTCATATTGCTGCAAAATGTGATCATCAACTAATATCTCAGGAGTTAGATGTTCTTACAGAGTCAGTTTTTCTTTTAATGTGTAGGGCCTTATCTTTAATATATTCAAAACATAGGGGAAAATACTTTTCATAACAAGGTATTTTTCGCCCGCAAAGATATAAAGAAAAAATCAACATTATTCAGCAACTGAAAACAATTTGCTCTATAATGGCAGGAAAATTCTAGCTTTATTGAGATTCACCATAGAACCCAGAGGATGATGCGATCTACCGCACATTATTCCCCATTCTAAAATATGATATTGGGCTAAGAATTTAATATACGGCCAAGAGAAATTCACCAATTATGTGACCAAATCACAAAAATCAAAAGACAACACAATTTCTACCCCGCCAGCTGCTCTCAATATATATGATATTCATGCTGCCTCTCCATTATTTTCATGGGAATCTTTAATATATACAATCATGTCATCAACCAAAAGGGGGGAAATCAATGGTACTTCAAGCCGTAGTTATACATTAGTGTACACTGTATTTCAACTGAATAGGAAGGGAACTGTTTTATGTTTCTCTCCACCGCTTTTCTATTATTGCCTAGCTAATGGAAATACATCAAACAAATGTTCTACAAGAGCAATAAATATTAAAGTTGACCTATCCATCTGGGAAAAATGAGAACAATACTGCTCACTTTTAGCCCAAATATGACACTGATAAATGAAGCGATGAGATTCCATCACACTTGCAACAACCTGGGCTGGGAGCCCCCGCGTGATCCTGGTACCAGCAATTTTCTTCATTCATCTTCATTAGGCAGTCACTTGACCTGCCTCCCAACATCCCTGTCAAATCAGAACCTTTGTGGGGGGTGTGGGGGAGGTTGTATTTTCTAACAATGTAGCAAAAAATGTGCTCTTTGAGTTTTTAAAAAGGCCAGAAGAAGGCCTCCATGAGCAAGAAAGGGTGCAAACAAGTCCTCTGGAAACAAAGAGACATCCAATGTAACTCATGATTAAAAGGGAAACCACAGGATAAAACTGGTCCGTGCACATCCCGCTTCCCCGTGCATCACCACGGTGGCAGGGAGGGCCTCCGAGTGTGCGAACGAGCACACCCTGCGCCATCAAAAGACAATTACGTATTCAAATCAAGGATGTACGCGGGGCCTTATCACAGATGTAGAAATGCTTTCCATTTCCTTCCTCAATCACAGTTTCAAGTGAGCTGGAACAAGAAAGGAGAACATTCTTACCCTAACACAATGAGCGAGTTTCATCACATTAGCAGTTTTACATTACAGTCCCATTATTTTCTATTTCAACGGCATAATAAGAGAGGTGCTGATTTGATTATTCCGTAATAGTGAAAATGAATACCAATGCAATATAAAATTGCTATTATAACACAAAGCTACTAATATGATTCACAAGACCCCCTGGAAATTAGGTTTTATAACTATGATCACAGGGGAAAAATTAGAAAGCCAGTAAGCAACAGAAGGGAATTAGGTGCTCCACACCAGAGCCTTAGCAATGCAGACAGCTGCTCAAATGAAGCCAGGCAGCATTTACTTCGAAACGACATGCAAAATCCAGTCCTTGCAAATTATTTGAGAGGTTTTCCTTTGTTTTTCTTCATGGCAAGTGTTCCAGATACTCAAAACGTTAACTAAAGCTGTGTTCAAGTACAGTATTAAGGCAAGGTTCTCTGGTTCATAAAATAAATACAAGACAAAAAAAAATCATAAATGAGATGATGCTAGGGAAAGTATGAAGAATCTATCACTTCAGGAATCAGATTCTTAGAACCAGATTGATTCTAAAAATCCACAAGGAACAAAATTGCCTGAGGATTTTGGTCAAAGGACTTTTTTTAGACCTGGCCCTCACCCTAAATAACAAGGATGCTAAAACTGGTTGTGATTATTTCTAAACCAATGTCCTCCACAGTAGTCTGGAAAGATCTAAGACCCACCCCAGCATACTCTCACCTGGACTCCATGGTTCTACTGAGCTGAAAATACGTTTTCCCTATGGCTTCAAATACATACCTGCCTAGACAGGCAGAGGGTGAACACAGATGCTGCTGAGCAACTTTCCAGCCACCTTGGTACAAGGAAAGGATGCAAAGCTCTTTATAAAAGCTCTTTCCAAGTCACTTCTCCATCAGGTTCTGAGAGTGCACAATCTGAGATGAGCAGAAAACCAGGACAAGCATCAGTCTTTGACCTGAACACAAGGGTCGCTGGCTACAAAGTGACAACTACGAATTTCTGCTTCTGATCCAATGTAACATAACGTTTCTGTTGGCCAAAAGTTGTCCATCTCTGCAGAGACAGGGAGCTCTGATACTGGAAATGAAAATGCTTTTCATGGTTTTCTCCTCCAAATAGAGGAGATTCTGCTATATTTAAGAGATTCTTAAAAACGTATTAATGTTTAATCTGTAAAGGAAGTCACATTGCATCAAATGTTACTCTGTATCTCTATGCTTCCTTCTCCTGTGTTTTAAACATTTAGGTTATTAGAGGAGGCAGCACTATGACTGGAGCAAAAACCAAAGAGTATATAAATAAAACAGGTACATCCCATGCACATCATCTTAGCCTAGGCCTTAACTCCTGGCACAGACTTCTTATCCAAAAATACCCTGTTAATTGAGGAGTATGGGTACCAGCTAATCGGCATTCGATCATATGGAGCAATAATATCACATGGCAGTGTTTCACAGGGTTTCTGGAGAATATTAAAATGTGGCCATATTTCCCAAGCTGGGTACCACAGGAGTATTCCAAGAGTTATAAAGGTGAAAATCTGTAATCCTACTAGATATCAAAGGCTGATCAAGACCTTCCTACTATTATCACTGGATTTTGCTTTCTCATTTCCCTCTTAGAATAATGCATATGCCCATATATCTTAATAATAACAACTAATGTTTATTAAACACCATCTATATTATTATGCTAACCACTTCCCATTCATCGTCTTATTTCTTCCTCACAACAACCTTAGAAAATAGAAACTATCATATTCTAAGACACCATTGATTATAAGACATAATCTAATGACAGACATGTTAAAATGTGAAAAATATGTGTGCCTAAGTCAGTAACATGCTACTATTATTACCATGCCCATTTATAGCTAACTTGTCCAAAGTTACACACAAGAAAGTCTGGACTCAAACTAACAACTGTTTGAGTCTGAAGTCTTAAGTGCTAAATAAGTAATCTCCAATTATTTTTTACTACACACTTCTGCCAAAGATTTTCATATAAATAATAACAGTTAACACTTACATATAACTTGCCATGTGCCAGATACAGTTTAAAGCACTTTCCATATGTTAACTCATTAATTCCTCACAACAGCCTATGAGACAGGTACAATCACTGTACCCATTCTACCGAGGAACAAACTGAGCACTTTGGCCAAGCCTACATGGCGATGCAGAAAAACAGGTCTCCAAGTCTACACTCTGAGCCACTGTACTGTCTCTTTAATAACATGGGCACCCACTTCCAACATATGCAGGTTTATTTATTTATAAACTATAAACACAGTTACCACCATCCTGATGTATTAAAGAACATACCAAAAATTATAATTAAAAATGATAAATAAAAACATAGAGAGTGCTGGGCATGGTGGCTCGTGCCTGTAATTCCAGCACTTTGGGAGGCTGAGGCAGGGGATAGCCTGAGGCCAGGAGTTTGAGTCCAGCCCGGACAACATGGTGAAACCCTGTCTCTACTAAAAATACAAAAATTAGCCAGGCATGGTGGCAGGCGCCTGTAATCCCAGCTACTTGGGAGGCTGAAGCAGGAGAATCACTTGAACCCAGGAGGTGGAGGTTGCAATGAGTCGAGATCGCGCCACTGTACTCCAGCCTGCGCAACAAAGCAAGACTTGTCTCGGAAAAAAAAAAAAAAAGAAAAAAAGAGAGAGAGTTATTAATATTTTCTTCTCCAATCTTAATGCTCACTCCTTAAGCTATGTGGATTATACTAGTGAAAGTACGGCATTAAGCCACTAAATTAAACAGATTCCTTTTAAGAAGCCTCCCTATTGAGAATGGTCTATAAGAAACAACCATGTCAATAACTAAAGTTCCTTCTGCCTTCCCTCCTGGGGTGGGCTAAGATGGACTCTTCTCACCATCCCCAATTACCAGCAGGAAGGCAGCAACAGAATAGGGAAGTAGGGTAACACAGTTTCCTGTACTTTAAATACCCCCACCAAGTAAAACTTGAGCCATGCCAATGACGGAGAAAGTGGCCGCATTTTCCCAGGTGACTTAGTAATACACAGTTTTCTGACACACTGCAACTCCATTCTTTCCTAAAAGTTCCTTCCAAGCCTACAGTAAGACAAATAGCTAAGCGCTCCTGAGTGCCTACTATTTGCCAGGCTGTATGCAGCACCAGGAACACAAAAATAAAAGCTATGGCCATTCAGGAACAAGATTTCAAAACAAAAAAATAGGAGGAAAATCTAATGTGGATGGAAAAAGCCACACTTTTGCATGCTTCAAGTTTAGCTTCCATTTCTAAAATATCTGTCCTCATATGTTAGCCAGAAAGCCAGTTTCCAGCAAGACAAGCAGCAATAAACATTATGCAAGTCAAACCTACAAGAACGGGTCTTCAAGAAAGGGAAATAATTTTCAGTCAAAATCTAAAACTCTATTCTCAACCAAAAAAAGCACAGATTGAGAAACTAATTCAATAGCAAAAAAGGAAAATTACCATTGATCCAGGTTGCCATGTTTAATAAAAAGCAGTAAGGTCTTAAAGAAAACATTAGCATTGAAGTTCAACCAAATAAATTACTTTGTCATCAAAATGAAGAATCCCAGAAAGTTTTCTGAAATATAATTTTTAATAAAACTAAGAGAGCAGAGGAAGCATTTTTTAATATTACAAAATTTTTGACATCAACATAAGAATTCCATGATATCCTAAAGAGCAATGAACCCAGGTAATGCAGTTTCTAGAAATTTTAAAACACTGTCAAATAATATTGCTTCTTGCATTAAGTATAACATTGGTTTGCTAGAATAATCCTAACAATGACAATACAAGTTACTTTAAATCAGGGTCAAAAAACTTTTTTCTTAAAGTACCAGATAGTCAATCTTTTAAGCTCTATGGGTCATCCATAGACACACTGCAACTACAGAAACTATATCACCTCTGTTGCAACTATACAAAAAGCAGGAAAGCAACCACAGAAGACAAACAATACATAAACAAATGAGTGTGACTCTGTTCCAATAAAATTTTATTAATAAAAACAGGCAACTGGCCCATGGGTACTAATTTGCTGAACCTTGGTTTAAATTCTTATTTGTATCTTTTTTTTAAAGATGATGTTTTTTAGGGTCTTTCCATCATGAAAATTATGTTTTAATTAAAGTGATTTGGGAAGTATTAAAATACAGAATAAAGAGCAAGCCTTGGGCTATGAAGTCAAATAGGACTGGGTTCCAGGACTGCTGTGTGACTTTGGAAAAGTGACCTGCCATCTCCAGGTGTCAGTTTCCTCACTTGTAAAATTAAGATGCTGACAGCCCTCACCTCACAGGGTCACTCACTGCAAGGACCACACTGGTGAATATGCATACAGCACTTAGCATAGTTATGGATAACCCTGCACCTACCCTATTATAGTAATTGCTATCAACTTTCTTCTAGCTTATCATTAATGATACTATAAAAACACCCAGCATAACGCCAGCATAAGGACATGCTTATGTTGAATGAATGAGCAAATGAAAGGAGGGAGTGTGATGGCAAAATTTTACCTTAGTTTCCAAGCTAAAGTACAACCTGAATTTTTTTAATGCTTTACAAAAAGGAAAGGCAATCAAAACCAATAATTAATATTTAAGCTGTATTGACAGGTTTTCTAGGGAAAATTCCATAGAATTTGTTCTCCAACTTCCTAAAATAAGCAATAAAAATTTTTTTAAAGAGTTGTTATTTTAAGACATTATTGAACCAAAGAATGTGTTTATGGTAAAAACATACATGTTGTAAATTAATCAGTTTCAATGTTATAAAATAATACCTCCAAGAATAAATGTATCATATAATCTATGTACATCATGTCAGATAGTTTAAATAAATACATTAAATAAATACATCATTCCGAAGTCCATTTTATCATTATAAACTCTAATTGTCATATTCTGGTATTTGTTCTCCAAAAGAATCATCATTTTCATATTCACTACAGCATGAGATGAGATATTTAATAAATAATAGGTCTTCATAATCCAGGGATTAAGTTGTTTCTTTTAGCAAAATTGAATATGAGGGTAGCATATGCCAACCGTTCCTAGTTGTACAACAATTTTTGTGTTGGGAGAGGATGACAAAGTCAAGTATTTTCCCATAAGAAGTTCACACTCTAAAATGAAGAGAATGAGAAATGCCTGTGTGCACACAACGTCCCACATACACACATTAGTTAAGAGACCATAGCCATGCCCACCCTCCAGATCACATGACATTTCAAAGCAGAGATGAGACTTAAAGGATGGAAGAAATGGGATTTGTTTCATGGATGGGGTGAAGGAGGCTCTTAGGGGCCTATGGGATGGACAAGTAAAGGATCAATGAGACAGAAAGGCAAGGCAAGGGACTCGATCTCGGGAAGTGGAGAGTGGAGATGAAAGAAGTCCAATAGAATGGCAGTCACTGGAGATACATTTAAAGAAGAGGGTCTTTTTGTTTGTTTGTTTGCTTGCTTGTTTGTTTATTTGTTTGAGACGGAGTCTTGCTCTGTTGCCCAGGCTGGAGAGCAGTAGCATGATCTTGGCTCACTGCAACTTCCGTTTCCCGGGTTCAAGCGATTCTCCTGCCTCAGCCACCCTAGTAACTGGGATTTCAGGCCTGCACCACCATGCCCGGCTAATTTTTGTATTTTTAGTAGAGACAGGGTTTCACCACGTTGGCCAGACTGGCCTTGAACTCCTGATCTCAAATGATCCTCTCACCTTGGCCCCACAAAGTGCTGGGATTACAGGTGTGAACCACCACGCCCAGCCAAGAAGAAGGTCTTTTAAAGAAGTAAGATAGGAAGATCCGTTAAAGAGAGAACTGCATGGGAAGGAAAAGGCCTTGCTAGGATTCCCTGAATCTTCTCATTTCACTACTCTCTTGTTAGTCATCAATGCAGTTAAGAATCAAGGCAATCAAATCAAATCACGTAGTGATTAATTTGTGCCATCAATAGCTCTAATTTTGTTAACCTCTCATTCCAATAAAAATAATCATCTGGTTAATCCATTTCTTCAGAGGGATTACTTGTTTGCTTGTTTCTTCAGCTATAATAAACTCTGAATGCCAGAGTCACCAAACTAAGCATTAAACAAACTGATTGAGAATTTGGAAGCATAGGAACAATTACAGATGATGCTAGACAATATCACTAGATTGGGTTTTCATGAAGCTCGTGACTGGATTTTGCCACAAAAAGCACTAACTGCTGTGGCTTCCAGAGAATGGCCTCATGGATAAGCCCCAAGTTCCAAAAACTACAAAATAGTCAAAATCACATTCAACTAATTAATAATTTTATATCACAATAAGAATTAGGAATCTCTAGAAGGCTGGGTACAGTGGCTCATGTCTGTAATCCCAGCACTTTGGGAGATCAAGGCAGGCAGATCACTTGAGCCCGGCAGTTCAAGACCAGTCTGGGCAACATAGGGAGACATCGTCTCTACAAAAAAATATAAAAATTAGTTGGGCATGGTGGCACATTCCTGTAGTCCCAGCTACCCAGGAGGCTGAGGTGGGAGGATTGATTGAGCCCAGGAGATTGCAGCTGCAGTGAGCCATGATCACACCACTTTACTCCAGCCTGGGTGACAGAGTGAGACCCTGTCTCAAAAAAAGAAAAGAATTTCTAGGAAAGTCTCAATTTTTATCTAAACCTATCTGAAAATTCAATGATGAATTTTATTAACTTAGTCCTGAACTGACAGTCCTGGTCAAAACTGCAATCATTGTAGGACAAGAGCCATCATGCTAAATGCTAAGGCTATTTTATACACATCCAATATTTTGGGAGGACTGCAATTAAAAGTCTTCTCACACTAAAGCCAATGCACAAAGCACTTCTCAGTTTTAAGCTCACTAGGCTGATGCCTGAAACACAGCAAAATGCTCGTGCTCCTTTACACACATGTCCAAAGGTCTAGCTACCAAAAGACAGATTAAAAGAGCATTTTCCCCCAACTAATGGAAGCAACTCCAAGGTGAAGAAAGAGGATAGAATGAGAAGGTAAACCATCTCTCAAAGGTGAGAAATCAACACGGAGTCAACCAATGTCTTCATCTCAACCCAACCCACCAAGCAATGTATCAGATTGGATTGGAGACAGATTGGAGACTCTATGAAAGGACTGGCATGCACAACCCAAGGACCTCCTGGATTCTTGGCCCTTCTTTTAAAGAAGTGGGGTTTCTAGATAGGAATAGAACCCACAGAGTCATGGAAGTCAGCCCCCTACCATAAATTGTTCATCACCACAGCTTTTTGGTCAGGTTCATAAAGTGATCCAGACTCTTTAGAGGCTACGGGAAGGGTAGAGATAAGAGGACACTTATGCTGGAGTGGGGAATTATTGGAGAGGCCTCCAGCAATGAGATATCACCTATAATTACATTAAAGATTTAAAGAGCTCTGACTCTCCTTAGAATGTCCAACATCCACTGCATCTAAGAAGCACTAGTATTTATAATGTAGTATTGTTTATGTTAAATTCTCAAAAAAAAGTTATCTTGGAGGTTAATGGATTTAAGTAGCTGGAAACCCTGATCAGAGCTGCCCATAGAAATCTGAAATCTGCTCAAACAGCCAAAAGCTGACAACACAACGGTGATGGACTCTCAAAGTGAAGAGACGCATAGAGTTCCCATGTAACGTTAAAATGTGTGGCAGTTCACTTCTCAACTGGGGCACATACACACCTAACACCTACATCTTAAACGTTTGCAGAGTTACAGAACGAACTGGATTGTGTCTCAGACTATCAATTGATTCAAAGAATGGGGATAGAAAGGGAGCCATAACAAAAAAAAAGTGTGTGTGTTGGGGGCGGGGGGGCTGTTTTGTATCACAGCAAACAAGGAGATACTGTGTAAAAGAAATTATCAAAATCATTAATGCCAGAGGGTGGTGGCTCATGCCTGTAATCCCATCATTTTGGTAAGCCAAGGCAGAAGAATCGCTTGAGGTCAGAAATCCAAGACAGGCCTGAGAAACACAGTGAGAGTGAGACTCCATCTCCACATACACAAAAAAAATCTTTGCATTAAAAAATGAAACTAGAGGCTTTAAAGAATTGCTGCAGGCTACGTGACTTAAAGAATATAAGTTATCTGCCTTCTTTGTCATCAGGAGTGCTTCTGTGATTACATATAGGAAGGCAAACCTTAAAGGAGGCAACTGAAATCTTTATTTCAACATACTCAATTGTATTCACATGGCTTAGTAAGCAAAATAAGTCACAAATAGCAATACTTCTTCAAAAACATTTTTTAGAAAAGATATATAATAAATTATTTTCATATTAATAGAGCAAAGGAATACCATGAATAATCCAAGATACCAGGTAGTCCAGAAGTCAGATACTGAGAAATGAAATACATCAGATAATTTTTAGAGTGTGTCTATGATCTTAATTATATTTTACTAAGCCTAATATTAGTTTTTTTTTTCTTTTTTAGAATTTCTAGATTACATTATTTGAAAGTAAATACTGTCTACAAATCATGTTAGGGAACAGAATTCCCAGGAAGGAGTGAAGGTAAATCAGAAAGCTGAACTATATTACAATTAAGCTGTGATGTTTGCATAACTATAACAATATTATAAATGAGCCTGAGGTTTGTTACTGAACATGTTTAATATTTGATCCAAAATATCGAGCAGTTTTGACTAAGTGCTATAAGCAAAGAAATACACTATCATAGCAGGACTCCTGTAAGTTTCCATTGTATAAGAAAATGTTTCCTTTGTTTAATTGGAGAGTCAGTTAATCATACAAATATCTGGAGACATTATTATGAAGGCTGATTTGGAGGAAATGTATAATGCAGATACATTCTGGGTGTGAGTATTAAATTCATACAACCACTCTGGAAAACAATTCAACGTTGCCAAGTCAAGAGCATCCCCTAAAACCCATGAGTTCCACTCCCAAGTAAAGACATGAGAACAATTCTTGCACATGTGCAGCAGAGTGCATACACAAGGGTGTTTGCAGGACCCGCCCATGATAGCAAAGCACTGGTAACAAATCAAATGTTCAGAGGTAGGATACTCAGACCATGGAATACTATACAGTGGCAAACCAAAAGAAAGACACCTGCATCCACTTAGACGACTATTACAAAACTAATATTGAAGTGGGGAAAAACAAGTCAGAAAATAAAATATATAACATCATTCCACTTATAAAGAAATCAGGAATATGTACAACTAAGTAATATATCACTAAGGGATAAAGAGATGTATGGCAAAATTTTATATAAAGAAAAAACAAGGGAATAATAAAAGTAAAATTCAGGAAAGTGACTATCTCTGAGGGCAGGAAGGGAGGGAGTTGCAATTGAGAAGTGCACAGAGAGAACTTCAAAATTATTGATAACTTTGAACAAAGTTGGATGTTAGACCAATAGGTGATCGTTTTATTACTATTATTTAAACATACTCATAATTTAAAATCACATGTATAGCTTTGTATGTATATATCATAGATATAAAAAAATTCAGATGTATAAAATGCAATGCAAGAGTGTAACAGCCCAAATCTCTAGCATACTGCCAATCAAAAGATGATTGTTATTCATAAAGTATCTCAAAAAGGAACATTAGACTATTTCCAGAAATCCTGGTTGCTTTATTATTCATTTATTATTTATTACCCCAGGAAAATAAATTTTAGGAAGGTTCTACTTTGAGTGTCTTTCTTCTAAGTTGCAAATGTAAATAAATGCTTATTTGGAATTATAACTATACTGGAAGCTGATGCTGCAAATAAAGCTATTTATATATAGCTTCATCATTGGTTTGAATGCTTGTCATTGCAGCCTCATTACAAAGAACATCTACAAGATTTTTTTCCAAGCTAAGAAAAAACAGTGCTATAATAAGGTATCTTACATTCATGGGTAAAAATATTCCTTTTAGAGAACATAATATAATTAGTTTCTATTCCAAGTCTGTCAGTGTGCACTGTTAACCTCTGACAATTATGCATGAACCTTTTAATTAGCATGTTATCTTTGGTGCAATTAATAACTTGCACTTCATGTTATAGGCAAATTAAAGTTTTCCCACTAAAACCAAATTCTTCAGCATAGTTCTAAAAGTGTTTTGCCATTTAAATGAAATTTTAACATTCAGACCTCTTGCTCCCAAAACACATAAACCATTTTTTTTCCAAAGCTAGACAGTTTTTCTCTATCCACGTTCTTTCAAATATTTTACCTAAGACAGAGAATCTCATATTAAATTCAATTTCACACTTGCCAATCACACACGCCCACTCACAATTCCTCCAGATGATGCAATGTGGCCTAATGTGTATGCGTATGCATGTACATGTGTACACACAAACATGCATAATGTTTAAATATATATAAACACATGCATTGCTAGGTATTGGTTAAAACAAAGAGGCTTGCAACATACCAACTTATTAAACATAATGACGGATATTAGTAGTTTCACTAATGTAATTAACCTTTAGGTTTGAATTATCAAGTTCAAAGTCTAAGACCCACAGCAGTGGTTCTCAGGCTGGTACAATAATGTCAAGTCATGGTATTCAAGAGATGAGTCTAAAAGGGTCCTCGGTCCTGCCCCTCCAAGAAACCAGAGATATTTACTGCTGGTAATGATGAGGAGGGGGTTTTTAAGTACAAGATCAGCTCTATTCTTTCAATCCCTAGAAATCTGCCTCTGCCTCTTATACCTCAAAAAATATCTGTTGCATTTCCAAGGGAAAGAACAATATGTCTTGCTGTTAAAAAAAAAAAAAATGCTGCTACTTACAAGATAAAAGGCAAGGTGTTTTATTTGTTTTTTCCCCTTTCTCTTAGAATAGGCATGAATAATCTCAAAATATTTGTTTGTCAATAAAGTGATTACAATAAAGTGATAGACAAGATGTAAAGATTAGAGAAATGAATCAAAGTAATATTTGGGACCAGGGTCTTATAAATCTAGAGTAAGTATGTTGAGCAGAAATAGATACTAAAAAATTTACATTAGAACAAAATAAAAATGGATTTAGTAATGCTGGATTAAAATTGGAAATAGCTATTTAAACTCATGACCTTAAAGAAAATTCGTCTTGGCCAACTGCAGTGGCTCACGCCTGTAATCCCAGCACTGTGGGAGTCCAAGGCAGGTGGATCACTTGAGGTCAGAAGTTTGAGACCATCCTGGCCAACATGGTGAAATCCCATCTCTACTAAAAATACAAAAATTACCTGGGCATGGTGGTGCATGCCTATAATCCCAGGTGCTTGGGAAGCTGAGGCAGGAGAATTGCTTGAACCTGGGAGGTGGAGGTTGCAGTGAGTTGAGATCGCACTACTGCACTCCAGCCTGGGAAACAGAGAGAGACCTTGTCTCAAAAAAAAAAAAAAAAAAAAAGAAGAAGGAGAAGGAGGAGGAGGAGGAGGAGGAGGAAAAGGAGAAGGAGAAGGAGGAGAAGAAAAGAAAATTTGTCTTCTAGCTCTCTCTAACTGGGGAGTCATTTCTACCTTCCAGAAGCATTTGAATGGAACACCTTGATATCATGCAGAGCACCTAAATTTTGGATGGCACTATGCTCTATCGGAGGAATCGGAGCTCCTCGGATAATAGCTGACTCCACGTATTGGGTCATGAAAAAATCAAGGTCCACTGGAACTTGTGATTCTCAGAAAACAACAATGCTTTCAGGAATTCCCGGGGGTAATACTAAGGGGACCAAAAAGGACATTTAAAGGGACTCTTGCAGGTCATGCTGTGACCATCTGAGCATCGACATGACAATATGAATTATAATTAATTAGAACAAGTGCATCCCATAAAAGCTGAGAGTCCAGGATACTCAAAGAGAAACAGTAAGGACGGCTGGGCACAGTTGCTCATGCCTGTAATCCCAGCACTTTGGGAGGCCGAGGTGGGTGGATCACGAGGTCAGGAGTTCGAGACCAGCCTGGCCAACATGGTGAAACCCTGTCTCTACTAAAAACACAAAAATTAGCCGAGTGTGGTGGCAAGCGCCTGCAATCCCAGCTACTCAGGAGGCTGAGGCAGGGAAGTTGCTTGAATATGGGAGGTGGAGGTTGCAGTGAGTTGACATTGTGCCATTGCACTCCCGCTCTGGGCGACAGAGCAAGACTCCGTCTCCGGGCTGGGGTGGGTGTGGGGGTGCGGGGGAAGAAACAGTAAAGCCTACAGAAAACACATTCGTATCATAATACCAAAGAACAGTGAATATAAGATGTCCTAAAAATAGATGGTGAAGTATTTACAGATTAGGATACTCTGTTTCTCCTATGAAGCATGTGCTTCTTTATGAGGTAAAAATCTGCATTTTTATGTGTATTTGTAGGAAAGAATGAATGCAGAGAATTGTAACCCAAATAGTTCCAGAAAAGTAGGAATATACCAAGAAAACATGAAGGACGGCAGCAGTAGTTTGAAGAGTGAGTCAGAAGGCCTCAAGTAGTTTGAGAACCATTAGCCTATATTCTAATGACTTGAAAGTTTACTGCATGGAGAAAAAATATTTAATGTAAAGTTATGTTTGCCTTTATAATTTCAAAGAATACTTAAAGCAGTATGGGAAATGCCTAAATGGACACATTCAGAGCTCCTGAGGGAACTAGCAGAACACAGAGGGCAAGAGAACACAGAGGGGAAGAGAATCAGATATTCCACGTTAAAGCACCACGTTGCCTATTCCCCAATTTTAGAAATGATCAATCCTGTCATATCTGCCTCCCAGGGTAAGTCTGAGGAACAGTCCCTGTGGTTTATGTTTGTTCGACTGTATTTGCAGGTCCTTGTTTAAGACAGTTTGCCCATGAAGATAGCAAGATACTTTTTATGACCCCATCTCAAAATCAGGACACATTCTGATAAAGACACATAAATATTGGCTCAAATGGATTTTGTTTTACCTGAATCAAAGGGATGAAAATTTGCCCCAGAAATAGTTGACCAAGTACCAGGAGGTTTCTAAAGGAAAAACTAGGAAGCTGACAGATTGAATGTTCAAAATGATTCCAACCAAAAATGCTCTATTACCCAGAACTTGACTCCAGAAGTAATCCAACCAACATGAACCTCTGTTTTCTATTTACCCAGAGCACAGTTGCTGCTCAATACATCCATTCATGCAACAAATGCCATATTCATGATCCCATGCCAGGCACATTCTATGTGCTTAAGATGCAGTTAGCGACAAGAGAGGCCAAAGTCCATGCCCTTGGTGATTGGGGATAAGCAAAAGTGGATGGCAATAAATAAGAATATTAGATGAAGGAAGTAAAATAAGACTATGTCACTTAAAATGACTTGGTGGGTAGCATACTTTTGAAAGGGAAAACAGGAGAGGCTTCTCAGAAGAGGTGACATTTTTGAGCTGAGACACAAATGAGAAGGAGTTGGTCTTACAAAGAGCTGGGGGAAAGAATTCCTTGTAGAAGAAAGAATCAATGGAAAAGCTCTGAGTTAGGAATGTGGCTGGTATGTTATTAAAAAAAAGAAGAAGAAAAGAAGGCTTAAATAAAGTGAATGCCAAGAAGTGTTAAGATGTGAGCTTGCAGGGGAAGGAAAGAGCTAGAGAACACGGTGTGAGCAACGTAAGCGAAAAGAATAAATAATACCATTCTTCACATCCAAAAGCCGATCAGATTTCTTTTTCCAATGCCAAAAATACACGTAAGTACACAATGTCACGTTGCATACCACTACGGTGGAGCACAAGGAAAGAAGAGCTATAATGCAAACAAACAGCAACTGACTCTTCAGGGAGCTTAAGAAAAAAGAAGTCCAGACACCAACACAAAAGGCTGAATAAATCACAACCTTACTCAAAGAACAATATTAAGGGCATAGGCTGTAGAAAAGGCAACTGGTTCAATGCTTCTCATGCCCTCTGAGAGCTATCACAATTAATGGCATCATCTTCCAAACAACAGGTAATACAATGTTACTTCTGTGTTATAGAAACATTTGGGTTATAACTGGAGATGTATGGTATATTCATCACAAAGATGATAATCATTTCTTCTCTGCATATTCAATGTACAGAAATCCCTAGGAATAGGCCTCTGCTTCCCAAATATTCATGCAACTGGAATTGTTACGAGGTTAAAGGCATGAATTAAAATTATAGAAATCCAGATGAAATGGAAATTGAAAATACACTAAAACCTAAAGTCACCTATAGTTAATACGGGATAATATATGCAAAGTTCCTAACAGAGTACCTACAGTCTTACAAGGGCTGAATAAATGTTAGTTTCCTTTCCAAGTAAAAGTGACCTAATTTTTCTATGTTGCTCCCACTTGAGATCTAAAGCTAAACCTCTACTGAATAAAAGCAAAGTGACTTAGAATTGAGATAGAAAAGCCAATCTAAAACTGAAGAATCTAAAATATCAAACTTTTAAAATAAGGGGATGTTCACTGCTTATGTGACTCATTAAAAATAAAAATACCTAGTGATTGTGAATTTAAAACTGTAGACATGATTTGTGCATTTTTTATATATGTTATTCTTCAATTGGAAGTTTAAGAAATAATAATGGGAGGCCTATATTAAACCATTTATATAAAAGTTTCTCAACCATAATGGAATGATCAAGATGTCTAGGATAATTTGAAAGTATGTCTCTATTTCCCAGAAACCTTGACTTCAAACTCTAAATATCTGTACAGAAAGAAGTATTCTGGGTTTCGTTCATTGTAAGTCATAGACCGCTGCAGAAAAGGGAGAGCAAGAGATTTACATCTATTTTTCTAGACGTTTTATATGCATTAGACCTGGCAATGAACTTGAGGTAGGTATTACTATCTCCTTACTTCTAAGGGAATCAGAATAATGTAAACAAAGACATGGAGCTAAATAATGGAGTCAAATCCTGGCTTACTAGGCTCCAAATCCATGTTGTTCCACCTTATCAGACTGCCACTCAAATGTTCAAGTTTAACAAATTCCAAATTATTGGGGCCTAAATAGACACCTTTTTGATTTAATATTGCCCTTCCTCCCTTGTATTCTGAATATCATGTCAATCATGAATGAGAAGCCAATGCTTACAAATTTAACTTCACATGATGAGTTTTGAGCCCAACTGATGCCTAACCACTAAACCACTTATATAACACACGTCATCATTGGAGAAGCCGTTTAAGAAATGAGAAAAATAGGTATTGTTTTCTCTGTATGGCTGTAAAAGCTGAGATAAGAATAGTTTTGGCAAGTTCAATAGAGCCGAAAATAGAAGGCTTGTGAAGGCTATGGGAGGATGAGCACATTGGAAGAAGACCAGTAGGTCAAGAATCTAAGAAGAGGTATTTATATGGGAGATACAAATTACCTTGAAGGAAGAGCAGAGCCCCAGAAGAAGAGAAACAGAATACAACAGCTAACTATAAAAGGACCCAGGGCTGGGCACGGTGGCTCATGCCTGTAATCCCAGCACTTTGGGAGGCTAAGGCGGGCAGATCATGAGGTCAAGAGATCGAGACCATCCTGGTTAACATGGTGAAACCCCGTCTCTACTACAAATATAAAAAATTAGCCTGGCATGTTGGTGGGCACCTGTAGTCCCAGCTACTTGGGAGGCTGAGGCAGGAGAATGGCGTGAACCTGGGAGGAGGAGGTTGCAGTGAGCCGAGATCACAGTCACTGCACTCCAGCCTGGGCAACAGAGTGAGACTCCAGAAAAAAGAGAAGAGAAGAGAAGAGAAGAGAAGAGAAGAGAAGAGAAGAGAAGAGAAGAGAAGAGAAGAGGAGGAGGAGAAGAAAAAGGACCCAAGAGAATATAAGTTCCATGAAAACAGAGCTCGTCTGTCTTGTTTTGTCACATTACCTATTTGATACTCAATAGGTAATTTAATTTCTGAGTGAATAAATTAAGCAAATGAATAACTTAAAAGTACAGCTATGAATGTAAAAAAAAAAAAAAAGAAAAAAAAAAGAAAGAAAAGAAAAGAAAAAATTAAGTGGGGAGAGGCGTGCCTGTGGCCTTGTCCTTGGTCCTGAATAACTGTTTGGCCGGATAGTATGGTTTCCTAACCCTAGCTCATGGTGTTCAAATTCTACTAGTTTTTCTTTGTTTGAATTTTCCATCTTTATGAAATTAAAAACTATAATTTTTGAGCTGCAGAACAAATCATTCCATGTCTCATTTTCTGAGTTTACATAGCTGGCTGCATGTACTTTCAACAATTCTATCATGCTTTGACACTTAGAAATATTTTCCCTACCGGCTTTGGGAAGCTGGGCGGTTTGTGTTTACCATCCTCCCCTGATGTTATGCTTTAGTTTAAAAATAACAGTCATTATCACTCAATTATTCAGTGATCAAGTGTAACACCAGGTGCAAACAAAAGTTCTGACAACACTAGAACATGCTCTTGTTACTGCAAACGATTTAAGAGCTTTGCATTTATGAAGCTAGTGATTATGTTACTCTAAATTAGAAGCAAGTAAAACAGAAAAATGGCATAAGCTAAATTTATTCTTTTCGTTTTTTTACTTCCTTTTTTCTTTTTAAGGGTACCTATAGCAAACTATATTAGCTTTCTATTTTCTCCACTATTTGCACTAGCATTAATCAACATCCAAAAAGTGTACAAATTATTTTAATTTATCTTTATGATCAATCTTCTGAAATGCTAACTTGAAAATATAAACAGCATAATTACTTTTTTCTCTTTTCTTTGCCACTTGAAATGTGTGCTTGTGTGTGTGTGTGTATCTGAATCTGTATATGTAAATCAAATACACACACATATACTTGTTTTAAAAAAAATCCTCAAAGAATCAATCACATATTACAGAACTGAAGGAATATTTGAGCTCACCTGATTTAAAGTGTTGGTATTGTAAAATCACTTTGAAATTTCACAGTTATTCAAATGGTAATGAATATTAATACCTAAGAAAATCAATCAAAAATTAACATTAAGACATTTAGATTTTAAAAATCATCTCATTTAATATTTTTTATCCAGTTTCAAATTTCAGAAACTAGGTCTATATTGCCCTATAGATCTAACTAGCACTATAAAAGAAAAATTACAAAGATTTTCCAATAAACAGACACATAAATGAAAACTTTTAATTGCAAGAGAAAGGGAACTGGATTCATCAGTTATATGCATTTAGAAAAATCTGTCTCATTCATCAGCAGCAATGAAGGAGAAAAGCTGGCAACAGAGCCAAGTATACTTACTTTCTAAGTAGCAAATAATTGGAGGCATTTACAAATCTTTTTCACTAAAATATACATTTTTTGCTCAAACTCCAGATTTCTGACATTTCCTCATTCTACTGATAATGACTTCATGTGAGCAAAATGTCATGAAAGATTGAAAAAAATCAGGTATATGCTAACCATAAAGGTTTACCAGTATGATATATCTCAACATTTATATACTTATTGGTTGATATAAACAAATATGCATATCATACATATCATGTAAACAGATGAGCAGATCAGTGGCTGGGGGTAGGGGATTGACTGCAAAGGGGTACAAGGAAACTTTCGGTGATGGAAATGTTCTATATTTATCTTGTAGTGGTTGTTCACAACTGCACATGTTTGTCAAAACTTCCAACAGCACATTTAAAATTGGCAGATTTTATTGTATGTAACATATCTGACTTCCCGATCAAAAAAGCCAAAATGCTGTTATACCACAACACCTAAAAATAATTCCTATAGAGACTTACCTAGAACATCATGAACACTCAAATATTAACCATGACCCAAGAAAACACTATAAAGTTTGCATAAACAGTGATTCTCCTATAAAATCTACACACACACACACAATATGTTAAGGAATGAGTACAAAAATTAGGGTAGCTACCATAATACATGGCAGAAACAGATTTCCTACCCCCTGCCATAACTATCACTTACCAATGTTCAATCAAATTTAAGAATTGGGGGAATTTCGGAGAGTATCCTAATTCACTTCCTCCAGATACCACCACTCAAAGATTCCCATGGTTCCCAGAGCCTTCACTTGACATTCATACAACTTTGACCAGGAAAGAAAGGTGCCCCACCTCCACCTGTGCCTCTGCCTCTATACTAGAAAGGATTAGGCAGAGAAAGAGATTCAAATATTGGAAGGAAAAGAAGGTATTGGGAAGCCACAATGGTTTGTTGGGGCAAAATATTCTCTTGTCAGATGGCTCTCTTCTTGGTGGTGCCCCAGCCCACCCTCAAGGGTGGCTATAAATAGGAGAAGAGAAGAGCACTAATAATGATGATTGTAACATAATTAAATAATTTATGAAGGATAAAACATCAGAGTCATGAGAGCTCTGAAAGACTACATGCATCTTACATACACGTTGAGTATTAAAAATCCTAGCTACCCTCTGCAGTGATGCCCCACCGAAAGACTAATCCATTGGAACTATTGCAAGCTGATCAGATTAAACACACCAAAGTCACTCTGAAAGTATGGAGGAAAACTCTAAATTAAGAACAAAATAATACTTTAAAAATATAAACCAGTTTAAAAGTATCAAAAACACTTCTATTTAGTCCATCTCTGATCTCTCTCCCAAACCTCGGACCAAAAGAGACACAGATTTTTGCTTCTAAAAACAAAGTATATTTTACCAACAGGATAATATATGTGCTTTCAATTTTATTTAATAAAAAGTAGGGCAAAGTAAAAAACAGGTGCCTCCACAGATGGAGTATACTAAAAACATGTAACACTTCTGATAATGTTGAACTAGCCCCTCCCCTTTTGGAATATGAAACATCCCGGAAAAAACCTGCATTTTTCAAATATTGCTAAATATTTAGAGTCTAAAAAGATGAGATTCATTATTTTGCACAGTAACACATCTTCAAATAATATTTCAGGCTAGTTTTGAAGAACTGCAATTGATATCTTTTCCATATATACTTAACCTCCTACAGATTTATTTGATTCTCAATAATTACTATTCTCTGGTAAAAGGCATATGTTATTACAGTACACTGCACTCCCACAAGCTGCCCATTCAGTGTATTTTAATAAATCTCTGCCAGAGCTGTATAAATTTGATCCTGTTTAAATTTAATAAGGATCAGAATATATCAAAGCACAAATACCCATGGGAGAAATAGATATTTTGCATAGTTATTGAATGGCCTATTCAAGGATACAATATGTAAGACCCAGACCATCAACCTTGAATTAAAAAGAGAGATTAATGTGTTCAAAGCCGGCTACTTGTTAAATAACATATGAAATTAGTATTTAATAAAACATCTTCTCTATATTGTTGCTAATGGTATCCATCCTAATACAGCTTTAATATCAATATTCTCATACAGAATTCTAATATTTACAAGAATTGTCAGCAATGTATTTCTTAAATATCTACATTATCTTGATAAAACGCAACACTATATGGAACAGAGATGAAGAATACCTCATAGTAATCTGGAATTGCTGAGCTTAATGTTCATTTGAATAATATAAATAAAAAGAAAAACCACTTTGCTGGATATAGTTTTCACAGATTACTAGCTTGATGATCAATAATGAACTGCTTTCCCAAACATTCTCTTCTATAGCTGGATATGTTTCTGATTTGAATCATATTTCAATAATCATTAACATCCTGTGGTTGAGCAAATCATTTCCATTTTTTCCAACTAAAATTTACACTTGAGTGTAAACACCAATGGCAATGATTAATGAGCCTGGATTTAGAGGCTGTTAGAAGATACAGGGAGCAAAATGTCAGGTATCAGGAAATCCTTCCTTATAATAAGGACGACTCACAAGACAACTATTGCCAGGAAGATCAAAGGGAAATGGTATCATGAGAGGCATGTAGAGCCAACCTGTTCTAGCGCTAAATGCACCAGACAGATGGATGGGCTAATCCGTCTTCAGTTATCTACAAATACTGTGGAGGCCACAAATTGTTTAAAACCACTGAAACTGACATTCACTCATGCATGTTATATTTGAATCTACACCTCATTATTCCCAACCACTTTCATCTTATTTAAACTAGAAATGCAAGGGTTAGTTCATTCATCAAACTGATAAAATACCCTATCCAGTTAGCCTGTCCAGATCCATTAGAAACCTCACCAGAAGATTAGGTCTTACTTTCAGATAGGTAGTTATCAGTTAACAAAGGCTCTCCTCAGTGTGCCCAGCTCCCAAGCTAGGTTGGCCCTAATCATCCTCCACTACATCTTCTATGAGTATCGAAATCCTCTCTACCCTCTTCTGACTCTTCTGTCCTCTGCTGGATGGGGTTCAGTGAGAGAAACTCATCCTAGCTAAGCAGACAAGCAAAAAAAAAAAAAACAAACAAACAAAACAAAGCAAAACAAAAAAAACATGGTTGGGCAATCAGCTATTTGTCACACTGAGAAGACATCACTTCTTACCAAGTAAGAAGTAGTAGAATGGGCTGGGCGCAGTGGCTCACGCCTGTAATCCCAGCACTTTGGGAGGCCAACATAGCAGGATCTCTTGGGCCTAGGAGTTCAAGACCAACCTGGGCAACATAGTGAGAACTTGTCTCCTCAAAAAAATAAAAAAATTAGATAAGCAGGGTGGCATGCATCCATAGTCCCAGCTACTCAAGAGGCTGAGGTGGGAGGATTGCTTAAGCCCGGGAGGTCAAGGCTGCAGTGAGCATGGTGGGCCCTGGTCACACCACTGCACTCCAGCCTGGGTGACAGAGCAAGACTCTGTCTCAAAAACAAAAAAAAAAAAAAGAAGGAGAAGCAGTAGCAGTAGATGAGCTACAAATACAATGCCCCAATGGCTGAAGGAAACTGAAGTATGAATGCAGATATGACATGTCCCATGTATCTAATTTTGTGAAATAACGATATATAAAGTCCAAACATAAAGAGCAGATCCACAAGACTAATGAGCATATTTAAAAGTTCCTGAAATCGTATTTCTAAATATATTTAAAAACCAGCATTGGTTGAATGTCTTCAGTTTTCCAATAAAATTGTGTAATTTATTATGCTATAATTTTTCTTAAAAACTTTTATTTTAAAAGCCCAGGCTTGGCAGCCTGGCCAAGACTAGCACCTTATGTTACACAAAATACAGTGCTCTGCCTCTTAACAAATATAGATGTAACCACTGCCAGCTGTTTACAGCAAGCAAAAGCTGAGAAACCCTATTAGTTGTTATGTTTGTTCTTCTCGTGTTAATAGACTCATGTTCAATGACAGCTCTTCTTCCTAGATCAGTGTCTGCCAAATTTCAGTTATTTGTATACCAATTTCATGAATTTTGCCATTTAAAGCAGGTCCACACTCTTCCTTATCCAAAACCTTGGGGCCAGATATATTTCACAGTTGAAAGTTTTTAAGATTTAGAAGAGTAATATGGTACATATTCCATTTACATAATACCTCTACTGGTCTGAGGCAGCACCTCATAATCAAACATGTGGACATTTTTATAGCAAAATGTCTGAATATTCACATAAAGATAAATACAAAAAAAAAAGTTTCATGTGAATTCAGGTCAGGTTTTGCTGCAAATGTGTAACCCTAAACTTTTTTTTTTTTAATTTGTTTTTCAGAGCATTTAGAATTTGGAATTATGGCTAAGGTATAGCATTGTGAGCCTTTATTTTTCTTTTTTTTTTTTTTTTTTTTTCCTGAGATGGAGTCTCACTCTGTCGCCCAGGCTGGAGTGCAGCGGCGCAATCTCAGCTCACTGCAAGCTCCACCTCCCAGGTTCATGCCATTCTCCTGCCTTAGCCTCCCAAGTAACTGGGACTACAGGTGTCTGCCACCACACCCGGCTAATTTTTTTTTTTGTATTTTTAGTAGAGACAGGGTTTCGCCATGTTAGTCAGGATGGTCTCAATCTCCTGACCTCGTGATCCGCCCATCTTGGCCTCCCAAAGTGCTGGGATTACAGGCATGAGTCACCGCGCCTGGCCAAGCCTTTATTTTTCTTTAATTCATGCATTTGCATAAAAATTAATGTGCTTTTTTGTTAACAAAAGGAAACTTTATGTCATACCTGGAAAACCAGTATTCCTTTCCATAAATAGCACATAACCATCAAAAGAAATATAATAAATACAAAATAATCTATTTAATTCTAGCAAACCAAAGCTACAGAAGGGTTTGTAACTGGGTCCTGTATGATCTCCTCTGTTTCTCTCTCTCTCTATCTTCCCCTATAATGTGTCTCAATCTCTCTCCTAAAAAAGAGCTTAGCAAGTATTAGGTGTTAAAGACATATTCGCACCAAACTGAGAATTTCTCACTGATGTAATAAGGAAGTCTGAAAGGAAAATGGAAATGCTTTCTATGTAATTCAATATGCTTTAAAAACATATCCTTGTAGCTAAAAATCAAGCTAAATCCTACCAATGGTAGAAGCCCAGCACCACCTGCCTAGCTTCCCTCTATCCTATGCCAACCAGCACACCATGTTCGCTCATGTCCCTGGCCAGCCCTACCTTCTCTGCCAGATATTTGGAAATATACAGGGGTTGTAGTATTCAGCTGAAAAAAAAAAAAGAAAAAAAAAAGTTCAGTGGTATAAGACCACAGGGGTCCAGAAAGTGCTTCATTTTACATAAAACCCATTTTTCTTTATGTTTTGCCTTTGTGCAAGGCCATCTGTGCTGATGACACTGTTACCACTAGAGTACCTAAATATGAGTGCAGTGACCAACTGTGCATACACAGCTTCAGTGGATGCAAGTATGTTCTATCCGATGATCCTGGGTCCCTCCAGAGGCCTTTGGATGGTTCTGAGCAGTAGAACTCAAACTGTGATCCCAGAAAGGCAGCATCAGCGTCACCTAGCAACTTGTTAGAAATGCAAATTCTTGGGCCCTACCCCGGACCTACGGAATCAAAAACTCTGGGTGTGGAGTGGCAATGTGGATTCTAACAAGGCCTTCAGGTAACTCTGATGCTCAGTGAAGTTTGAAAAGCCTGTAGGTAACAAGCCTCTGGAACCCACCTGTTGGTTTGAAGGAATCCCAGATCAATCACCTCCTCGCCTGCGACTTTGAACAAGTTATTTAATTGCAGCCATGCTTCCATTTCCTTTTCTGTTAACTGGGACATTAATAGTACTTACCTTATAGAGTTGTGGAGGATTAAATTTATTAATACAGATAGGGTACTTAGAATCGTTCACGGAAATACTGCACAAATATCAATAGTACTCCATGTAAGCTACATAAAACCTTTATTTACAGCTAAAAATAATATTTTCTCCAAATAATAAAGACAATTAATAACTACAAACTTCATTTGACATTTAAAATGCGGTTCATGGGCTTTGTCTCCCAATAAATTGGAAGTGTGGAACTTCAGCAGAGATAGCCAAATGTCAGGCCACAGGCCAGATGCAGACTTTAGACAGTTTCCAAATAGTGGTAATATTTAAAAATTTTAAAATATCACAGAAATCAAAATTTCTGGTTCCCCTTGAAAAATCAGGACCTCGGACAACACTACCCTACGATTCCCTAGAGCTACTGGCAGGCAGAGTAGAGTAGCAACCACCTCCTTTGAAGAAGCCTGGTCTCCCACAGTCTCACACAAAGGGACAGGTCACCTTCAGTCATGCACCATCTTCCTCATACCTATGACACGGGGGTTTGTGAGCCCGTCCTTCTGCAAACTCTAAGGCCTCTAAGTGTGTCCTCTGTGTGCAGGGGAAAGCAAGGGAGTTCCCAGGACATGGTCTTTCATGCAACAACTGCAAGAGTCCCAGGAAACCTGAGACAAGATGGTCACCCTATCTATGCAGATGGGTCCCAGGTCTACAATCCAAGTGTCTCTCCTCTCTGGTCCCTGTTTCCAAGTACCATGAGAAGTATTTGTTGTTGTTGTTGTTGCTGTTGTTGTTTGTTTTTTGCAAATCCCACTTTTGCCTCAAAACACACATTCCTTCATGTTTACAATGTGCTGTTCAAGCACTTCTTGGATGAAGGCCTCCTCTATAGCAGGCACAGTCCTGGACACTGGAGATGAAGCAACAAACAAAAGAGACAGAAATCTCTGCCTTCACCAGGTTATGTTCTAGCATGGAGGAGAGAGAGAATGAAATGAATAAGGCAGAGGGAATGTTGAATGGTGGTAAGTGCCTGGAGAAAACGGAAGCAAGGCAGGAGGATGGAGAGTATCAGGGAAAGCAATGAGGTGCCCATCAAAGTCCTCCCTGAGAAAAGGGACATCTGAGGAAAGACTTGAAAAGAATGAACAATTGAGCCATGAAAATATCTGAAGAAACAGTATTTGGGGCAGAGGGAAACAGGTCAGGGCCTTGAGGTGGGAGTGTGCCAGGGGTTTCCAAGTGATCAAGAAGAGCTGGGTATGCGGCGGGAGGGAAGCAAGACAGGCCTCGACGAGGTCAAGGAAATAATGTCCACCACTGAGTTAACACCAGGCTTTCCTCTGAATGAATCAGGGAGCCACTAAAGAGCTCCAAGCACAGGAGTTACAGGGACCTAGCTTACTTATTTTTCTCAAATATTCATCGACATCTAGTTGTCTTGACTTGTTATTCAAGGAGGGCCAATCCAAGGAAACTAGATTCCCCACCTTCTGTAATTTCAGCATCCCCTCCCATTGAAGACAGGAACCACGTTTAACATCAATGAATC
The DNA here is from genome assembly GCF_037993035.2 of Macaca fascicularis. Lineage (NCBI taxonomy): Eukaryota > Metazoa > Chordata > Mammalia > Primates > Cercopithecidae > Macaca > Macaca fascicularis. The sequence continues at coordinate 48,457,979 of NC_088394.1, forward strand.
CTGTGGGAATAAAGACTGACAGGGAACCAAATGGCAAAAGGGAAGACTTACCTCAGTTTATCTATGAGGATTTATATACTGCAGGCTAATATTCTATTTCACTGGAATATTTGTGTTTATGAAGACATTCTGATGAACAAGACTTTTTTTCAGTTCATGAAATTTTCAACATAAAAGAACCCTGAATTCCTATTTTGAAATCCATTGTGCCATTTTTATTCTGCCTGTATTTTAATATAGCATCAATATTTAACTACTCATTAAATGAAGTGTGACTTTTATAGTGAAAATGTCAGTCTTTGCAGTTCATTAAATTCATTTAAAGTATAGCTGCTTGATTTTTTTTTTCCTGGAAGAATAAAAGAACTGTGAATTGAAGACATAAACTTTAAATTTAAGCATGTGTTTTCTTCAAAATTAACATTCAGGATCTGTAACATTATTCACGAGATTGAGGGGCTGTTTGCATCTTTCTGCATTTACTTAGTGACTGTCGTCTTTTATAGAGTATAGAGCTATTTATCACAGTTGGATATGACCAGTGGAATGTCACTGTGGACATTAAGATGTCATAAGCTATTATGAATCTCTAGAATTCTGCATGTAGTATTAAAAAAACATTATCTTGAACTATGGCATCAGAAAAAATAAACCCTGGAAGATGTGAAATTTAATAACTCACTGAATCCAATAGGGCCTAAAAGTGGTCTATTTCAGTTTTAAAAAATAATTCTGATAAGACTTTAGAATGCCTGAAAGAAAAGGATATATTAAAAATGGAATTTGAGAAATGAATTCAAATGAATTTTTTAGATGTTTGCAATTCTGTCTTCCTAAAATTACTATGATTTACATGTATGGAGCAGTAAATGCAAATGGTTTCCAATCACCACGGGTACGTGTACTCAATTACAAAGTCTCTTAATGAGCATTGAGAAGATTTCAGCATTCACTGAACAAGACATAAAGGAAATGAACTCTTCGGTGCCCTCCCCTTCCCACAGAGGGCTGAAAGGGACTCACTCTTGTTACAAGAACACGGCCACTCCTCCCTCTCTTCCTCTCCCCAGTCCATCCCTCACCCCAGTTTCAGCCACCATCCAAACAGAAATCGCAGCATGGCCCTTGAAGCACATTGAGCTTAAAAGTGCCTAAAAGATAAAGCCTAAACTGCAGCACGACAGGCAAGACCTTTCAAAATCTGGCCTCGACCCTCCTCTCTGGGTCTCCTTTCTGAGAACCCCTATTTTCTGCCTTTTCACAACTCCACAGTTATGCATGACGCTGTTTTCCCTCCCTGGCTCACCCACCCCAACGTTCTTCTTCTGTGATGGTAACCTCTCAGAAACTCTCTTGAGTTAGAGTGATCATTATTTAAAAATAAAATAAAATAAAATCCTACTTTGTTGTATTCTGGTTTCAAAAACCTGAAAGGCAAGATATTGGAGGGGAAAAAAGAACATTGTTTTGTTGCTTTATAAAAAATAAATTTGCAGAACCTGACAATCTCATGCTTTGTCTGTGCTGATTACATTGCAATCTAATCAGGTACAGTAAATAAAACGACTTGAGAATCTTTCTGATGAATGCAAAGGCTGATGATATTTTGTGGGTGGAGGGCTATCCATGTATCTTCTTTTAGCATACTAAAGATCCATTTAATTAAATTTGGGGAGGGGGGTTCTCTTTCTTTTCCTCTGTCCTTTTTTCCTGAAGCTCTCCTACTGGAAAGGAAATGGAAGAAAACCTTATGTGGAGTCCCGAGTGCCTATCTAAATTACTAAGACAATAAAGCACATACAAAAGAAGATCATGGAATGCTACTTTGGGTACCTGGACACTTGCTGAGAGCATGCATCCTGCCATCAGTAACATTACCATCTATACTCAGAGTGCAAACACTAATTTCAAATCAAGAGCAATGTCAAGGATTTATCACTGAATCCCACAGCATCTTTGCTATCAAAGACAGTTGGGGCACGAACCTCAAAGGCAAGAACTAAAAAGAGGGGCTCATCTCACACCTCTACTCCTCTCCAACATTGGGAAGTCCATTTGAGTTCCATAGAGTGCACATGCCAAAATGCAAGTGCATGCATGTGTGCATGCACACACACACACCATTCCAACATTTTCCAATATTTTGTCACTCCCTCTCTTCTTTGTTATGGGTAGTAGCAGTGATGATGTACTTTAATGGAAACCTGCTTAATGAACCCCAAAGGAAAACGATTAGGGAAAAAATATGCAATATATCGCATTGAAAGATGCCCATAATTAAATTACTTGTTCCTGTTTTTAAATAGAGCAAATATTAGTCTGTCCACAAAGAACTAAAGGTTTGTTTGTTTTAATCTAGATCTTCCAGAATTGGCTGTTCAGGAACTGCCCATGTTGTCCAAAGTAGCTACTTACTATAAGAATTTCCCACTGCCTTTGAAATATTCTCTGACATGCCCATTGGCTTAAGTATTCTCATACTTTTCTGCCTAAATTTGTAGTTTCCCAAGTTTAATTACCCCGAACAATCTGGTCATCAATAACCAAATAAAATAAGATGGTATTTTTTTCCCTCATAAATCTATTCATCAAGATTCGACCAAGCCTGCCTGGAATGTCCAGGGAAAGCTTCAATAATCAGGGAGAAATGAGTTGCAGAAACTCAAAGAGAACAGAATAGCCAAGGCAGGAGATTACAAAGCCAGGAGATGAGGGCACACTGAATTAAACATTCTTAAGCAGACTTACATACATAATGAATTGGTCAATTCTGTCCAATGTTTCTGAAAGAGATTACCCTTCCAACAAGCCAAATGAGTGTTCAAGGATGGTAGCTCGGATGGATTCCTGAACAAAATAAGTGTTAATCACTTTATCTCCCCCAATCTTTTTTGTGAAGAAGAGCAACTTTTCATTTCCATAAAGCCTTGAAATCGCTAGCTGGCAGGGGATGGGGGTGGTGGGGGAGGGCTGGTTAGAGGATACAGACAATGAAGTCCCTGAAAGGGGGGATTTCCTGACAATAAAACCCTGATCAGAGCCAGAGAGGGGACATTGTTGTCTTCAGCACTCCCCTTTCCTTTGGGAATTCCAGGCCTAGTAGAGAGAAGAGGGTCACAGTGACAACTGCTTTGGGAAGGCTCTAACCAGGTAGTCTTTGCAATTTACTGTTTGGGAAACGCTGGCCTACAACAATACATTTTCTTGGAATGTGTTCTTTTAAACAAATTGCTACAGACTTTCTTAAGACATCCTGTCAATTGTTCCAAAAATGTGTAATCAGCTTATGAAATCTTTAAGCAAAGAACACTAAATGTTAGCATAAAATCTCATAACTAGTTATGTATCGAGATTCTCCTACACGCCAGGCACAGTGCTGGGTACTAAACACATAGCAGTGAACAAACCAAACACAGCGGTCACTACTCTCTGGAAATCACAGTTGAGAACGACAAAATTGCTTCTTAAATCTCTGTGCACTCCATGCCAGACACAGTAGCCATCCCATAAATATTTAAGGAATGAATGAATAAAAAGACTTCAGAGCTTGAGGTTCATGTGACTCAAGATTAAAAAATATAAAAAAAAGTAAAAGTAAAGAAAAAACTAGCAGGTATACTAGGAACAACCAAACACACAAAATAATGAACCGGAAGTGTGCTCCCACAATATTAGGAGAAATGGAACAAGAAATCAAAATCCTTTACATATTGCTCCTATTTATTATTTTAATATCATCGTTGCACAGAACCAGTCATTGGTGCTATTTTAACAATTCCTCCCAAATAGTTTTGTGACTTAGTTCAAGCACCCAGAGACACAGCTGGTCCCCAGTTAAGTCAATTCCCCCGTTGAAGGACAACTATTTCCTCGAATGAACAAAGACCTTCTCTTCTCAATCCGCCAGATCACACAGCTTCATAAGTTTGAAACGTAGTTTTGCTAACCTAGAGCTATTCTCTAACAGAAAGAGGGAGACGGAAAAAGAAAACATTTGCAAGGTGCTGAAACAGGTGTAGATTATTTTACCTGATCCAGGTGCCTCCTTCCCTGGTGACTATCTACTCCTCAGAATGAGTGCTGGCCTTCTTAGCTATTCTGAGGAACACAATGATGGAGGCTCCTTTTAGCTCCATCGGGCCCTAGAGAAATAACTGCCCTATACTTAGATAAATGCCCTTTGTAACAAAGGAATAACTCATCCCAGTTAGCACTTGCTAAATGACAGAACCAGAAAGTTTTCCGCAATATTCTTCTAGCTCAGTGGTTCTGAACCAGGGGACATTTGGCAATATCTAAAGACATACTTTGTTGTCATAACTGGGGGTTCTACTGGCATCTAGTGGGTGGAGGCCAGGGATGCTGCTAAACATCCTACAATAAACAGGAAAGTCCCCCAAAACAAAGAACTATTTGGCCCAAAACATCAACAGTGCTGAGATTAAGAAATCCTGCTTTATACATTAAACAAAGAACAGTGGGGTCATCTATCAGTGACCCCAGATAGTTCTGTTAAAATATTCTGAAGTAGGATTATTCTCCTAGAGTCTATGTTCAGCAACTTATCCACATGTTAAAAACTGACCTGATCTTAGGATGTTAGTAATATTTTAGAATAATAATGATGATAATGGTAACATTAATGAAACGCTTGGTATACAGAGTTACAGTCCATATTTACAATGACCCTATGTTACAAATGTTATTAGTGTACTCTAGAAGGTAAGTGTATTAATCGCATGCAATAACTCTACGGAGTAGGTGGGTTTATAACCCCCTAGGAGGTGTGTGCTATGGGCAAGACTTGATCTGTTCTTTTTCACCACCATCTGCCCAGCACCCAGCAGAGTGAAATCTCCATTTCAGAAATGATGATGCTGAGAGGCTCAGGAACACGCCAGAGATCACAGGGCCAATAAATGGTGGAACCTCGGTTCAAACCAGGCAGCCTGCCTGGTTCCCTAGCCTCTCTCTCTCGCACCCTGCCAGCCGGCCAACAGCTTCATATGTGGAGTCATTGAAACCCATCAGACCTCTTGACTCTAACCTTAGATAAGCAGAACCAACCCAAGGGGGAAGGAATTAGGCTGCTTTCCAAAGTTACCAAAAGTTTTCCAATATTCAAGACACTGATTAAACAAACCAGTGACCCCAAGACAATGGTGAAGTACATTTGTATTGCCATGAGCCACTTGAAAGCAATCTAAGAGGGTGGCTGGTTTTATAAGAGGTTAACTGCTTCTCTCAGTTTGAGCAGGACTCATGTAGCACCAGCTACCAGGCAGGCTTCCTGAAGCTATAAGGGCCACTTTCTCAAAGGACAAACGCCCTGCATAAGTGCAGAAACTCTTTGCAACCACTCAGGAGCTAACTCAGGGATCACGGGATTTACATGTGGACCAGATGACAACTTGGCCACTAGTCCAATGGACCCCCAATGCCAAGTTAACCTTAGTACAGTCTTTGGGTAAAATCTAGATCAATGCTGATTATGTCAGGAGGTCAACTTTCAGGAATTTATACTTTCTGAATGATAAGAGAGCTCAAACATTAATTTAAAGTTTCAGAGAATATACTAATTTTCCTGTTTTCATCATTTCAGTAGATTTTATAATTCTAGGGGGAGATATCCTATCAGAAACAAATTCTAGCAAGTACTGTAAATAAAGAATTGTATCCACCTTTATAAAAAGACTAAAAGAAGAAGAGATAAGAGCTTGTTTTTAGTTTTACAATATTGACATAGTAGGCTTTTTTTTTTTAATGTGGAAATTTCCCTTTTAGAACGATAAGAATAGTAGCCTGGACACTATACAAACATAGTTATTATACTTATAAGTACTTTAAGTATTTATTCATAGCCTGTCTTTCTGTACAAAGGAAGTGAGGTGACTTTTAAAAAGGTAAGTAATAGGTGAATCAAAACAAGGAAAAAGTAAATTTGAGAAAACAATAAAGCCTAGATGGCCAGCACACAGGAATGCATATCCTACTGCCCTAGACAGCTACTTAATGGGTTTCCTGTTTGACTTCAAGCTTCTTGGCCATCAATGCAAAGAAAGAACAAGAATGGTAAGATTAGTACCCAATAAGATACAGCAAAGTGGATTTTTTTCAGTTCTTCTTGATATAGTAACCTAAGAAGATTCTCTGTAAATCATCATCTAAAAAGACACCATGAGGTGTAATGGGCTATACATTGTAAACAGAATTTTTTTTAAAAAATGATGTTCATGAAACTATTACTCACGATCCTCTCAATACAAAGTGAAGCCTTAATCAGTGTGCAGTTCAATAAAGCAGAGAGGGCCTGTGAAGGCAACTGTGAAGTGGGGCACCACATAATGTGCCATCGTGAGCATTCAGCTCTCTCACAAGTCTGGCAGAAATCTCTCATCAAATTAGGTTATCTGGATGAACGGAAGCATGGCATCTTCTTCAGGCCATTCTCTTCAGATATATTATTTCTTCCAACAGATTTTATTAACACAAACTGGGCAGCAGGGACTTCAAGAAGGACAAAAATCCTCTGTGAAAACCATTACATATATTGGCAACTTTTATCATCAGGAAAAGCATCCCAGAAGTCGAATTCTAATGTATGGGTAGTGTTACAATGGAAATTTTAGTGTGCAACTGAAATCAGGCCATGAGTTTTGTCTGTCATCAAAGGTATCTGTTAACTTAGGGTTGAACTGCCCTGCCCCATGCCCCACCTTTTTTTTTTTTTTTAGACAGTGTCTCACTCTCTTGCCCAGGCTGAAGTGCAGTGGCATGATCTCAACCCACTGCAACCTCCGCCTCCCAGGTTCAAGCAATTCTCTGGCCTCAATCTCCCGAGTAGCTGGGATTACATGTGTCCACCACCGTGCCTGGCTACTTTTTATATTTGTAGTAGAGACAGGGTTTCACCATGTTGGCCATGGTTAGCCAGGATGGTCTGGAACTCCTGACCTCAGGTGATACGCCCCGTCTCGGCCTCCCAAAGTGTCGGGATTACAGGCGTGAGTCACCATGCCTGGCCCCATTTTTTTTTTTAACTATACTTCTCTTTTCCCTCTCTACAACTGAATGGTCTTTCTCCCTTATATAAGAATCTTCTAGATCACTCCCATCTATTACACTCTTCTTGGTCTTCTGTTATCACTTCTTATTCATCTCACTAGCTTTTAACTTGGCTAGGTTTTCCTTTACTTGGTTTCTGCCTTGGACTTCCACAAGCTTCACCCTAAAAATCATGCAGCCTAGAAAAACATGGAGGAAGGAAAACACTGTCACCTGCCATCTTGTGCCTGCTTAAAGCTCCACTATTTTCAGTGTTTAAACTATGAAGAAAGGCTCAGATGATTAAAGCTGTATAGTCAAAACTACAGTGTCTTATAGGAATCTAGGATTGAGACAAGGTATAAAAAGAGGAACATGTAATATACTATTTTACCCCATTGGCAATTAGAAATCACTAGCCAAAGCCAGGATTAGGGAGGGTATTCGAAAAGTTATTAATGCAGACAGAGCAAGGCTTTTATGCCACCAAGAAAGTTATTTATTATAAACAATGGGTTTGGAGTCACATGGACAATAGCTATTTTAAAAACAACGAATATCTCCAGGAAAGGTGCAAAAATATAAAGGCAGGCAATCCTAGTTTGTGGTGCTGATCTATTACCACTGCAATGACGGTCAATAGTGACCCTGAGCAGAACTCAAACAGTTAAGAAAACTCACCAGCTGTTTTCCAAGGAATTTTATTTTTGCTTAAGGTGGTAAGTTTGATACTAAATACGGAGGGTGTTCAATGTCAAGTAGAGGACATAGCAATTTACCCTGCAGGCCAGTGTTCCCAGTGTCTACTATCCATATTGGATTAACTTAAGTGATATATAAAGAAAGTTTTTTAAAGTTTAATAGCTATGCAATTATTGTATGGGTAATCTTTACACATTGCAAGCAATACAGGGTCGCCATATGCAATGGTGATACAAATTAAAAAGCGGGTCAATGTAAAGAATTATAAATAATAGCAGTGATAGGTAGATATAGTGGAAATGAATATGGCAAATCTGAGAACTCATTGCCCTAAACAAAAGCAAGACATTGGAAGTGTTCAGAAGGAAAATGATAGCTGTCTAAGCTATCCTTTAGAATATTAAATCAGAAGTAAAGCATAGATTTCACTGAAGGTGAGAAAAGATGACAAGCAGGGAGCAAGGCCTGGGCTAGGATACTGACGGCCGAAAGAAAAGAAAAAGATTATCAGAAGGAAAATTAAGAAGACATGAAGACTCCCTGGACTAAGGGAATGAAAGAAACCAAGTAACCTAAATTAATTTTGAAGTTTTGCACCTGGAAATGATGTGGCACTGAAAAAAATAGATATTCAAAGGGGAGTTTGGGGGGCAGTGGGGATGCAGGTTGCCCTCTGGCTTATGCTGGATTTGAAAGTACGGCAGAGAGGGAGCAGTCATAGCCTGGAGAGAGCCACTATGCAGGAGATGAGAAATGTAGATCACAATAGAGATGAGGATTTGAGACCCTGGGGTAGGTTGCAAAAATGGCCACAATTCTCCACACCTCCGTCTATCCATGCCCTTCTGTAACGTAACTTTGTGGTTCCTCCCATCAAGAAATGGATTCTGTGTCCTCTCCCTGAGAACCTGGGCTGGCCGGGTGACTTGCTTTAGCCAGTAGAATGTAGTAGAAGGAACAGTGTGCCATTTCTGGGCCTGGAATCAAGGGTTCTTGTGTACTTCCCTGCTGTCTCAGAATACCGCCATGGTGAACAAGCCCAGGCTGGCATGCTGGAGGTGAAAGACACATGCCAGAGAACTGAAGGACTCCGGTGGACAGCCAGCCAACCTCCTGAAGCAAACCCTCCCTGCCAATCTGCAATTGACTGCAAACACATAAGAGAACCCAGAAGAGGAGAAGGACTGCCCTTCTGAGCCCAGCCTAAATTGCTGATTTGCAGAATCACAAACAAAATATGTGTTTTTGAAGTCACAAAGTTTAGAGGCGGTTTATCACTAGTGATTGATAACTGATACAAACAACACAGGTCTGCCTAAAAAGTGTAAAACATACAGAGGCAAAGGAGTAAGAGGTCAAGATTTAGGAGGATATTCCCAATCCCTGGGAAGAAGGGGGAAAGCTGTAGACAAGATGACAGGGCAATGGCGATCAGAAACATTCAAGGATATAATATCAGGGAACCAGGAACATGGGGGCAGAGGACACAGAGGATAAAAGTGGGGTTAGAAGTCAAGGATTCATCAAGGAAGTATAGCACTGGGCTTAGCAGAGCACCTGCCTAGAGAAGACACTGGTATTTTTGCAAGAATGATTGAAGTTTGATTTGTCAAGGCAGAGCTTGCTGGAGAAGAGTGAGAAGATGGTGTCAGTAACATAACAAGGAATAGAAGTGGTCTATGGAGTGTTGAGGAGGGCCTGGGTGGGAAAGATATGGAACCCCAGGTAAAGATTACTTGTTTGAAGAATCATTCAGAGGGATGTTGAAGATGAGGTCAACAGAGTTGGACAAAAGTGTAAATGTGAATGGTCCTTTCTCTAGGACCCTACAATCACAAGTGTTGCAGGGACCATCCATGCTAGCATCACTTGGGAACTTGTAAGCAACGCCCACTCTCAGGCCCACCCCAGACCTATTACCTGTCTTTTATCCAGATCCCCATGTGCCATTCAAGTATGAGAAGCTCTGCTCTAGGAATTACAAAGACAAGGAACTGAAGAGCATTTAATGACATCTTGAGAAAGTCATTCTGTTTTGAATTCCCTTTCAAGCCCCCAGAAAAAAAATAAGACAAAGTCTTGGCTTGGTGCTAAGCCATCTTCCACACCTCCCTAACACTTGCAAATCTCCCTTTTCAACAGAGTTCAACAGAGAGCAGAGCCTTAGGCAAGCAAGGTCTCCAGTGAGATTTGAAAAACACTGTTTACACCCCTTTTGTGTTTATTTTTAGGATTTTCTTTTATGTGTAGAAAGCAATAAGGTTTTCCATTTGCAGTAGTCTTAATTTCACATTGATTTATTTAAGAGGAAAAAAGAGGTAAATAAAGCTATGTAGCATATAATAATGTGGATGCAAATGAGAAGACAGCAAAAGTTGTTACAAGTGAGGCAGCACTTAAAGCGAAGACTGGAAAATCTATAGTGGAAGTCAGAAGACATCTGGGCACATTCGAAGGTAGAAAGGCAAGAGACAGGAAAGATGGGAGCTGTTTGCAGAACCAAGAATATTCAACAAGCAGGAAGGATTGTTGGAAGGATTTATCCCAGAGCAGAAATTGCCGTCTCTGGGCCTGGAAGAAAGAAAGAACTGGTCCCTAAATGGGTGAGGATGACAAATGAGAGATCTAAGGCAGATAATATCAAATTCTTCATAAGTAAAAGATTGGAGAGCCCCTCTAAAATGAGGATAGGTTGGTTTGACTGGGACTGGAAAAGAGTATGAAAGACTTGGAATATCCATTGTGGACAATGCCCAAGAGAATAAACAGATGAAAAGGATTCGGCAGCAAAGACCCAGGGACAGTCAGGCAGCATTAATTTTTAGTAAGGAAAATGGACACAGTTTATCCCAGAGCTGAGAAATGAAACTCTAAGGCTGACACAAAAAATACACCAGCAAAGAAAAGGGGGCGGAGGAGATTAGGTAGTAGTGGCAAGCATAGCTGACAAGTTCTCATAGTAAAGGTTACATAAAGACTCAAAGGTTGGCGAGGTGCAGTGGCTCACGTCTGTAATTCCAACACTTCAGAGGGCCAAGGTGAGAGGATCACTTGAGGCCAGGAGTTCAAGACCAGTCTGGTCAACATAGCGAGACACCATCTCTACAAAAGAGTTAAAACTTAGCTGGGCATGGGGTGTGCACTTGCAGTCCTAGCTACTCAGGAAGCTAAAGGAGGAGGATTGCCTGAGCCCAGGAATTTGAGTCTGCAGTGGCTATGATCACACCACTGCACTCCAGCTGGGGCAACACAGCAAGACCCTGACTCTTACAAAAAAAAAAGAGTTAATGGAAAAGCCCAGTGGACTGGACTGTGGGAACAAGATTCTCAGTGGATATAGGGATATAAGGAGTGAGAAATAAACTAGGTTTGATCAAAAAGGAAAAACATCATTTTTTAAAAAACTGGTTTTTAAAATGTCAACTAAATATTAACTAATGCTCAAAATTTTGTTACCAAGAGCAGGAACTTGATAAATGGTGCTACAAAAACTCAGGAAAATTTTTGAAAAGAAGAGAAATATGGGCCTAAAATGCAAGTAATCAATTAAAATTAGGACATAATGATATGGGGTTCTTGCAAAGAACATAAATCACTGGGTATTTTAAGCATGCGCAAAATAAAATCCCAAAACTGAAGAAAGGCCCGGAAAGATATAAATCTTATCACAGTGTATCTCTGTCACCAAAAGAGGATCCTCCAAGAAGCACATAAAAACTAAAACTTTGAAGTTTAGGAAAAACAAGAACACTACAGTATATATATAAAATTTCAAACTTTGAGATACCCCAAAAGGGTTTCTCAGACCTCACCCATCACTCACTCATGCACAGCACACCTACTGAACTACCTGGTGTCCCTTCCTCTCCACTCACTCCTTCCATAGTAATTGAGAGTTTCACTGGGCACATGGCCAGCCACAATATAAAATACATTTCCTGAGTAACCAGGTGTGGCCATGTGATGCAGGCTAGCCAGTGAGATATAGGCAAAGTGACATGTGGCAGTTTCTGGAAACCTTCTTTTACCCTTGATCCACTTCAATCCCCTTCCTCCTTCTTGCTGGTTGGACCATGGAGGTTGACTGGAGATCAACCTTGAGCCATAAGGATGAGGGTCACAGGATAGCTAGAAGCAGCTTGGCTCTTCAGTATTTAAGAGGCCCTCATACTAGCCTTGGACTACTTCCCTCTAGATTTGGTTAGGGAAACAAGAAATGAATATCTATTTCATTTAAGACATTGCTGTTCAAGATTTTTTCTATTACATGTATATTGAACCCAAATGTACCCTCTTTGCAATTATGGGGGCCTCCTATTCCTTGACCAAAATTTCTTCAATGGCCTGAATACTTGGATTAAAAGCAGTCACTTCAATACCTCATTTCCCTCAACTCCTGTTCTTCTTTCATCCCTGCCTAGGCAAAATCTACCACCAAGTCATCTTCACATCCATTGTTCTCTTCCTGCCACCAACATATCAAATACTGATTTAAAAAAATTAAAAATAAAATGTAAACTTAAACATTTCTAATAGGGATCATCACAACTGCAATCCAGCTCCTTGAAAATGGACAAGTGGCTTCACTGTGGCATTCCTATTGCCTAGAAGTGTCTGACGCATAGTATGTCAACACATATTCACTCAAATACTAAACTACAACCAGATCTTCTGCTCAACAGTATTTTTATTCATCTCTAGTTCACTTCTTACCACATTTTATGTGCCAGGCACTTCTCTAAATGCTAGATGTACCATGTGCATCAAAGTAAACACATCCCCTACCCTCATGAAGTTTACATTTCAGTGGAAAGAGATCAACAAGGAGCAGATGAATAAATGAATAATCAAGAAATTCAAATGGGGTATGTGCTATGAACAAAATTATGAAGGTAGAGAGATATTAATTAGCAAGATGGGGAAAGGATATTTTAGAAATTGAGATATTTTTAAATGGTCAGGACATACTTGAAGGTGACATCTGGCTCAGACATGAGTGCTGAGAAGAGGCCAGCCAAGTGCAGACATTTGGGGAGAGGGCTCCAGACAGAGAGAACAACAAGTTCAAAAAGATGGGATGAAGGCTGGTACCATTAAAACACATGAAGTGAGGGTAGAGGGGAGGAGTGGTAAGAAGAGGAAGTAGGAAAAGTACACAGGGATAGATCTCAGGCTTGTCAATCAATTCCCACGCCCATACATATTGTTATCTCTCTCTCTCTCCTCTCTTCCCCAACATTTTTTCTACTGAAATAGATATACACTATACATATATATATGTGTGTGTGTGTGTGTGTGTGTGTGTGTGTAGTACAATACATATTTCTCACTCTATATCCATACAGCCACTGAGAATCTTGTTCCCACAGTCCAAGCCACTGGCCCTTTTCCTTAACTCTTGACTTTTTTAAGAGTCAAGGTCTTGCTGTGTTTCTCAGGCTGGAGTGCAGTGCTCTGTGTGTGTGTGTGTGTGTGTGTACATATATACATATATATACACATGTGTGCACATATTTTTATATATATATATGAATCTTCAGCCATCTTCTGTTTCTTTCCTATTATTGCAAATAAATAGTTACCAAGCCTTCATTTAAGGATTTAAGGGCTAACTCTCCTTTATCTACAGTCTTCGTTCCAACAGCAACTGACCACCCAATCCATCATTCAATAGCTCTCTCACTCTCTCTCTAATCTCTTCTTCACACATGTTCAGACATTGTCTTGAAAATATCTTCTCATTAGCCCCACTTCAAAATGTCACCCTCTACCTATACACACACACATATGTATGTAAGCACATACATATGCAAATGTACCAAGACACACACATACACACATAGTTTACTAGTATCTACTCAATACAACCTAGGATCTTTCACCATTCTAGTGTCTCCACAATTTGTTATCAACCAACCACATCTCCCACCATGGAAAGAGAAAATCTCATATCCATAGAATATCCAGGGGACCTATAGGCTTCTTGAAGGCAGACCACATCCAATCTCAGCCCCAACAAGAAAGGCATTCCTAATATAAACAATATTTATGATATCTGCATTACATAAACACAGGCTCATTTTGGTTTCCACAAAGAATAATAATAAACATAGACAATGGAAATCTTCAGAAATCTTCAAAGTCATCAAGCTTCACTCCAGTTAGCAGTTTCAATGGACTTTGCTTTCCTATCCTACACCCACATTCTCTCATTGTGACATCAGCACTGTTTTTCCTCCGAAGAATGACAGCTCCATACTCTTAGCTCGTGTGGCTTCCAAGAAGATGCCAGTGTCCAGCTTCCCCACTGGCATGCCTACATGGCTATGAGCCTGGGCATGGGACCCAAGTCTATCCAATAAGACACGATCCAGAAAAGTTGCTGAAACAAGCAAGAAAGCATCTCTCCCTCTTGAGAAGGCTGAGCTGTGAGAATGTAACTTGGAGCTGCTGCTGGACAACTTCCCACTGCTTGAGTACAGCCTGGCTGATTTAAAAAAAAAAAGAAAAAGAAAAGAAAACAATGAAAGAAGAGCTAATATAAGAAAGTCTTGATAGCATCCCTTGAGACTCTAGATCCAGCTATGCCTGAAACAAAACTTACAATCCCTTTTCTATTTAACTCAGTTTCACTGAAGTCTTTTTCTCACTTGCAACCAAAGCATTTTTACTAAAACAATCATTTTAACCACTTTTGCATTAAACTTTTTTATTAGAATTTTTTAAATAAGTCAAATAATAACGGTTGAATCTCTCATTAAAGATAAGTTGACATCAAGGAGCAGCATGAAGGATCTACCGAGTATATTTTATTAACTGTTCGATATTTCTAGATTTAACTCATCCCCTTTTGCAAGAAGATCAACTTCCAACCAATCATATATATTTCATAAAAGTTTTCTAGTCAGGTCAGCATTTTGAACTTCTACTTCCTACACCTAGGAGATTTTTTAAAGAAACTGTAGAATTTTTATTATTCTACAGTAAATCCCTTGCTTATTACAAATTAGCTGTAGAAATTGCTGGAAAAAATCTCACAATATGGTAGTTACACTACATCCATTTAAAATAAATTCAATTTTAAAACTCACTCTTATCACCATATTTGACATAATTCTTCCGCATAAACAATTTAGTCAATGTAGATAAGGCTACATGAAATTTGCAATATTTGGAATAGAAGGATCCAGCTTAAAACCTCACTCCCCCAAAAGAATGAGTGTAGATCATTCAAATATGAATTTAGAGTAAAAACTCAAATGTGTCTTCATATTAGCCCATTTGTGTATCTTTAAATTCTTCCTTTATAAACAAAGCAAAATTGAATTAAGATTAAAGATAGAATGTTAATCATACAAGAAGGGCCATTTTCCAGGGCCTGGTGTGTTTTACACAAGCATGAAACATATTTAAGAGAACATGGCCTCCCTGAGGAAGAGATTAAGGATACAAACCTAGGAAACAAAGAAAATAAAACGATCTACCTCAAAGGGATAAGATTAAACCTGTGAGAAGCTCATGCAGACCTTAAATGAAAGCCTCTACTCCTTATATTTTTAAACAGGGTTTTTTTTTTTTTTTTTAAGAGCACTAAATCCACCTTCAAAATATATTTGAATTTGTAAGCATACTTAACAAAAATCCTATCCTTTCTTATTAACCATACTCAAAACAGATTCTCTAAGATAGTTATGACACCATTAACATTTCACAAAATCCAAAAAAATATGTTTCCCAGAAAAATAAATGTTTTCATTGATGAATGGCTAATATGGTTTTAAATTATGTTATTGCAAATTTCACATCATTCCCCCTTAATAACCATTTAAGAATGCTTCCTTCCAAATAACTATTAAGAGAGAAAGGATGTTTCATCATGCAAACACACACACAGACACACACTCCTTGTTTATGTCATTGTTTTTAATGGTGCAATAGGATTTCCAAATTCTCCGAGTTTCACATGTTACTTCCTAAATTACTGGAAGCTGAATTGGCAACACCAGCCAATCCTCAAGTCCAAGGATGTTGTCCTTGCTTTTCCTGTCGCCTTCCTCTTGAAGGACTCAAATTCATTTCCATTGCTTTAACACAAGCAGAAAGACTCCAACTTTGGTTGTTCAGCCCCGAACTCTCTCTTGAGTTCCAGTGCATGACTCTGTAAGAATATACCACTGAAATATCCAAAATGAGCTTGATCTGGTTATCTTTCCTCAAAACCAGCTTCTCTTCTCTCTGTTCTGCTTCCACTCAAGGTCTTACCATTCATCCAGGCCCCAAATTCAAACACCCTCAATCATTTCTGCTTCCTCTTTCTGCCTTCCCAAGTCGGGAGGTTCTGTTTAGTGCTTTCTTTTCTTTTGCATCTGAATTCACATCTCCTTGATTCAAATCCTTCCCATACCTTACCTCAACTGGGTGATGACATCCTACCCAGTCTCTCCTACTCTCGCCAGGGCCTACACCAATCTACTCAAAAGGTCAGATCCATCTTTACAAAAGTAAAACTCTAACCAAGCCATCAGCCCACTTAAAATTTTTCAGGCGAGGCGCAGTGGCTCACGCCTGTAATCTCAGCACTTTGGGAGGTCAAAGGCAGAAGGATCACTGGAGGCCAGGAGTTCAAGACCAGCCCTGGCAACATAGCAAGACCCTATCTCTGCAAAAAAATAAAATAAAAAGTTAGCCAAGCATGGTGAACACACACCTGGGGTCCCAGCTACTCAAGAGGCCTCCCAGGAGGCGTGAGCAGCTGAGACCACAGGTATGTGTGGATCTCTTGAGCCTGGGAAATCGAGGCTGCAATAAGCCATGGTCACTGCACTCAAGCCTGGGTAACACAGCAAGACTCCATTTCAAAAAATATGTATGTGTATATGTATATTCTTCGAATGCACTCAGGTGCAGACACTGTTGACTGTCTTTCCAACAGCCTTCTTCCTTGCTAACAGAGCATAACACTAATTAATTATGCTCATGTGGCAATGCCCAACCTCAGGGATGATGCTGGATTGGTCTAAACTGATCACAGTAATCTTCCTCTTTGCTAGTGAGTGGCCTAGGGTTGGTACACAACCCACTTCTGACCAGTAAGATAAAAGAGAGGGTCTAGTGGAAAAAGTTTTCCTTCTTGCCAACAGATGTACAGGAAGAGAAAGTACTCATTTGCTACCACTCCCGCCACCATCACCTTGCTTCTCATTTTTTCATGTGAGGATGTGACATCCAGAGCTACAGCAGCCAACTTGTGGCCATGGGAAGACTGCTAAAACTGCAAGGACAGCAGAATAAAAAGAAAATCAAAGAAGGGCTCTTAAAGACATCAATGAACCATCCAAGACAGCCTAGCACTGCCAACCTAAAGACTTCTTTGAAGATAAACCGGTGTCTTTTATGGTTTATGCCACCGTTTGTTGAGTTTCTGTTATCTGCAGCCCAAAGCACTCTAACTGATAAACTTAGAAAGAGCAAACTCTTGACCTTACCACAGAAGGCCCTCTGCATGATGTGCTACTCAAAGTGTAGTCTACAGACCCACAACCTTGGCTTTGCCTGGGAGCCCAGCCCTGGGCCCATGAATCAGAATCTCCAAGGGTAAAGTCCAAAAGTCTGTGTTATAACAAGCTCCCAGCTGGTTCTTGTGCATGGTAAAGTTTGAGAAACACTGCTCTACAAAGTTATCACAAATTACTTTTTACCATCTCAGCTACTACCCTACATAGGATGAGGTGCACTTGATCTGCAATTTGTCTGGTGACAGTAACCTTACTGGGTTTGAGCATCATTTGTTGCTCCTTTAGTTTCTTCTCCTCTTAATCAAAGTCTTCAAACTTGAAGCCTCCAGGACCTGAGAGGATTACAAAGGTCTGAATATAAGACAGGCTGTGAAACAGGCCGTGATGAACTACGGGGTACAGGCACATCTGAAGGACACCGAGCAGACGTTGTCATACAAGGAAATTGGTTCAGTGTTTTCACATTTCTAAAGAAAAGCTGGAATCCAGATTTATATGCAAAGTTTTTTAGATATAGACAACCAAGGTTGTTTTAATACTCTGCAGATTAAACAAATTTTCAAGTGGATTCACATCCACCTGAGTTTGTGACATGAAGTAGAGATTCCTTGAAATATTGACACATACTTTGAAAACTGTGACCACATACATTCACTGACTTCATTTAAAATGACTAAAATTAATTTTCTTTGGCTAACTATATGCTAGTCTCCACTGAGCACAGGGTCTTCATCAATAGCCCAGCATCTGGAGTGGTCAAATAAAGAGTTTGTGGACCTCTAGTTAGGGGCAGCAGGACTGTTTTATCCATTAATCACTATAGACCACACACTTAGAACTGCAAGCTTCTCATGGGTCCACAACAATATGAGAAAAAAATAAACTGACCACACAACACCAGAAAACTACAAAATTACAACTGATAGGTGTGAAGCTAAATGTTTACAAAATGTAAAAACGTAAGTCAATGGATCCATATCAATTCGGATATGGTATCATATTACATTAGATTAAATGCACGAAAGTGGATGCATTTTAATGTTTGATGGGGCATGGAGGGGAGCTCAGATCAATAGTGCTTAGAGCTGCCAAGGTTCTAAAAAGGCCCTGGGTACCAACCTGAAGCCAACCATTCTGTGGTAAGTCTAGTCTTCACAGGTGTCACAAATTTCTTTACGCAGCTCTACTCCATTCTATTCAACTGTCTGCATAGTTGGACATGGGAGTAGAACTGTCCACATAGTTGCACATAAACCATAAATGACTTATTAAAAAAGTATGTTTGGATCCTCATCTACACATGAATTTAAGACAAGAAATGCAAGAATCAGCACACAAGCAAGTTTTGAGGGTCCCACATAATGATTTTAATTATTTTGTGTTAATTTATTACAACATTTAAAATTCATGATAATTCACATAAAAACCCTGATTATCATCCTCTTGAAAAAAGAATTGTAAAGTATAGAGATATTGGACCCAAATGTTGGCAGGGCAACAGTCTACTAATGCTGATCAAGGCTACCCCTTTAAATGGGGTATGTTCTCTACTTGGCCACAAACCCTATCTCCATGTAGGCTAACTTACTGCCCACCCCCCCCCCCCACCAAGAGACAATTGAGTTTATGTTCCCTGGTCTAAGGCTCTTAGAAAAACCTTATTATTTTTTCACAATGTGGCTTCAATATCTTACATGAAGACTTGTCATGGTAGGATATAGGAATCTCTCAATCTCTCAATCTAAGAAGAGTTTCAATCAAATTCCCCTCTCAATATGTTCTCAATTTGAACCATGATCCCCAAGAAGATGGACAAATGACAAATTACCCTTCAGTTTCTTTTGCCCTTCAAGCTAGCCAAGCCAGAAACCCAATCAGGTGGAGTCAAAGCACTAATATAAGAATGTCTTAATTAAGCCGAGTGATCAATAAATAATACACATAATAATTAGAAAGCAAAGTCTGGGACTGATAGAATAAAAACAACATAGCACTGATCTACGTAAGGATGAGAGGTCAATAGCCATAATTCAAAAGGAAAAGCCCTAAAAATATGCAGAAATAGCTAGTAAATAGAGTTTAGTCCAAGTTCGTTAATAACTCACTATATGATTTCACCTCACACCTACATTAAATACAGTATCTTATTTTGGGATGGCAGAATTCTGACAACTACAGGTTGAGTATCCCTTATCTGAAATGCTTAGAACTAGAAGTTTCAGATTTAGGGGTTCTTTGGATTTTGGAATATTTGCATAATACTTACCAGTTCAGCATCCCTAATCCAAAAATCTGAAATCTGAAATGTTCCAGTGAGCATTTCCTTTGACCGTCACATCAGTGCTCAAAAAAGTTTTGGATTTTGGAGTATGTTGGATTTCAGATTAGTGCTACTTAAATTATATTTGCTAATTGATATTCTGTGTATTATTTTCTTACTGGTGAAAAGACAAATTGAACTCAGGAAAGAAAAATTACAAATATATAGTCAAAGAGTCACTAATTCATCTGAGTAACATAATGAGTTTTTATTTCTTAATATACGGGGTTTAATTTGTTAACCACACCAGAAAAAGAAATGTTCAAACAGTCAACTTTCTACTTGAAATTAAAATGGAAATTAGCCCTTAGGAAACAGTGATGACTTTAAGTTTATACATCAGTGGCTGGTTCATGAATTATTAACTGATTTTAATGATCCTGGCTATATTTTATTTGAAGTTATTCTCCTACTTGCAACGACTTTTGAACCCACAAAACTCTTTCATCCATTCTCCATAGACACAGTACACTTTCATGAGCGCTGACATTTGAAAAGGATCCATATACTCACAGAATGTAAAGATAATACACATGCATATAATTTATACAAAGGACTCTGGTCATTTGTTAAAGAGAGAAATGAATGAAACCCTATTATTCACGGTTTGTAAATAAATTTAAAGATAAGCGCTAACTTTCACTTGTTAAGCTTAGAGCCAAGAGTTCTGTGTTTCTTCTAAAGTTTCCCAGATGGTCATTAAAACAAGAGAGGGCAGAAACATACTTTCTTTGAAATCCATCATTTCCTATCCAGAAAGATAATACATGTCATCAAAAGTTAAGTCTTTAGAGATTAATTAATAATTTGAGTATTTTCTAATAAAATAAATGCATGTCTTTATATGCTAGTTTTTACATTTTCAGTATAAACCTATATTGAACAGCACCACTTCAGACACACAAATTAGCTGTGAAACAAAATGCTATAAACCTTTAATTAGCACTTGCTGCTTTATACCCATAAAGTTAATACTTCCTCTTCTACTATATTCTCTGTAAAGAAAAATTATGGAAAATTAAATTGTGTTTTTCACATCTGAAAATAAAAGTAGCAAAATATAGTATTGTGGCTCAGTTTAAAGATAGTTATATTTTTACCTGCAAGGAAGTCAATACAAACATCCCTTAAAATAAGTATAATTTGATTCCTACCAATATTAAGCGCTATGTCTAACTTTTGTAACTTGGGTACACAGAGCACTGATGACGATCAGATTGCTAAATAAGTAAGAAAGCAAGTTATTTCAGGCAAATAGCTGCATTAAGAAAATACGACAGTAAGCCAACTTGCATCCACACTCCTGAAGCTGAACAAGCATCTCAATAAATAATGTCTGTTTTCAAGCTTTATATACCCTCCCTGAAATAAATGTTCTGAGCTTAAATAGACTCAAAATAGCCTTTCTCAGAAAATAAAAAAGAGACACACACAAAACACCCCCAATTTCCTCTGGTCCCTTGAAGTACCCTTGGGATCCCAGTGAACAGAGATTTGCCACGCATTGCAGTCACTGCATTTGTACAATAGGTTTCTATTTTGGTGTCATTCGAGTGTTGCTGATCTTAAATCAGAGAAAGAAGGAGTTACATTAGGCAAGGTAATGGCTTCCAAAAATAAGAGCATGCCCAGTTTATACAAGGCTTGCATCCACATGCTAAGTTGTAAGGAGATAAATAATACCCCACTGGAACAATTAGGTGGATTCTCAGAAACACTACATACTTAATTAGGCTGCCTAAGTCCCTGACTGAGCATACATGGGGGACTTTTTAAAGCATTTAATAACCTGAGTAAATCCAAAATCAGAGGACACAAACTAATCCTTAACTCTGGCTCCAGCGATCGGCCTTTTCTTGCCTCTCTTTAAATGCTTAGCGTAGCCCTTAGAATGCGGAGAGCAGGAACGCTCCAACCACCAAAGGGTTAAAGCACAAGGAATAAAGTCCCCTCGATCTATATTTGTTGGGAGGCCCCTCTGTGCCAGACGCGGAGCTGGGCGATGATGACACTGGAAGGCGAGCAAGAGAGACCCTAATGGTTTTTTACAAACTTCAGCACTGGAGTTGGGAACGGAGTATAAACAAATAGAAAGGAACACGAGCCTCCATCAGCCACGGGGCACAGCAAACTGTTCCTCACTCTAGATGCAATTCCTCCTCTTCCTGTTATTTATTGATTAGTTTTGTTTAGCACCTTTCTTTTAGCAGACTCCTTATTTCCTCCTGTTATCCAAGCAATCATAAACAAACTACGATTTGAAAGAAAAAGGGAGGGAGGAGGGAGGAGCAGGAGGAAGGGTAAAGAAAACCACATTCAAAAGGTACAGGCCATCCAGAGCCCGACTGTTTCTCTGAATTTCGCCCTCAGGGTGATGTTTTCGGCAAATTCGGCGCTGGGGGCTTCAGGGAGGACAGAGGACACCGAGGGGTGGTGGTGGGAGGGCGGGGGGGAATTCCGCGCTGCCCGGGTACCAGGGCTGCGACTCTCGCCCGCCTCGCTGCTCCGAGCGGCGCCTGCTGCCCTTCTGAGGTCCACCTAGCCACCTGGAACGCTCAGTCCTCGAAGTTGGCGCAGGGGGAGGTGGAGAAGGTGAGGTGACCCCAGGGTATGGTGTGGAGGTCTCCAATCCCGATCTCCCCGAAATGCAAAACTTACCACCCCCGCCCCAGAAAAAAAAGAATGAGAGGAGAGAAGCCACTTACGCTAAGCGGGGAGGGGCGGGCACCCCGGTTCCGAGGTCCAAAGCGCCCTAGCGAAAGGGCAGCAAAGGCCACCTGCGGGGTCCCACCACTTACCCCACTCCCCTGTCCAAGGCATACTCAAAAGTTTGTTCCTTTCCGTCCGTAAGCGGCCCTGAGGCCGGCTCTCGAGTAGGTGGGGGAGGTAAGAAGGACTGGGAGTGGGGGAGGGCAAGATCATCGGACCAGGAGATCAGGGACCCCCTGCGTTGCCCCCCACTCACTCCAGGGGGGCTGCGATCGTGTTTACTAATAACAGCAACAAACAATCACACGGGAGCCCCTCTTTCAGTCCTCGGTCTCTCTTCGCTTCTTTGGTGCAGCAAAGGAGAGTCTGGCGGGGAGGTGGGAGGGAGCGGAGAGGCTGAGGGGAGCGCCGGCTAGGGGACAAAAAGCGGCGTGGGATGGGGCAGAAACAGAAGCGGGGAGAGCTGGACAGAGACGAAGGCTCAAAGGTAAAGGAGTAAACAGGGGAGGAAAGAGGCCAAAGAAAAGTGCAGCAGGCGGTGAGCCCCAGCGCGGGGCGCGCCTGGGATGGGGAGGTGGCCCCCGCCCACCCGCCCCCCGGCCCGGCCCGGCCCGGTCACCTTGCTGTAGCCGTAGTACCCCAGGCACTGCGCGAAGTCCAGGCTGGCAGGGTCCCCGGCCGCCGCGGGGTAGAACCTAACATCCATGCCGGAGCCTGGCCCGGGGCCGGGGGCCGGGACTGGGGTTCTCCGGGGCCGGGACCCGCCTCCTCGCCGCCGCTAGATCCACCGTCGGGGGCGCCCGGGGGTGGCGCGCGGGACTCGCGGTCGGAGGGGCGCCGCGACCGGAGCCCGAGGAGCCCGGGAGCCGCGGCCGCCGCACACAAAGGCGCGGCCACGCGAGCCGCGGGAGAGCGGGAGGCGGCCCGGGGGACGCGCCCCGCCGGGGCACCGAGACAGCGCTGCGCGCGGGCCGGGCGCCGGGGGCGCGGGGCGCGACGCGGGGGCCCGGGACGGCGCGGCGAGTTCAGGTGCGCTGGGCGAGGCTGGGACGGCGGCGGCGGCGGCGGCTGGCCCCGCTCCTCCTCCTCCTCCCCGGGCGGACTGAGGAGACGAGCCGCGGAGACAAGGGGCCCGGCCCCTCCCCTCCTTCTCCCCCTCCTGCCTCCACCGCCGGTCCCCTCCCCGCGCCGCCGCCGCTCCGCCCCTCCCACCGCGGGCAGCTGGCGCGCCGCCCGCCCCGCCGGTGCGCTCCTCGGCCCGGACCGCCTCCGGGCGCGCCCACCCCGCCCCGCCGGCCCCATCACCCCCGCCGCGGCCTCCCCCTCTCCGGGGCCCCTCTTCTCCCCACCTCGCCCCCCTTCCCGCTCCGGTCCTCTTTGTCCCCGCTGCCTCGGAGCGCTCCTCTCTCCCCTCCTTTCCTCGGCCGAAGGGGCCGCCAGCCCTGCGTCCCGTGTGTCCCACCCTCCTCCTGCGCGACCACCGCTTCCCCGGGCCCCAGCTTCCCCAGGCCGTCTGCTCCCTTCCTGTCGCTTTCCTCCCCACGCCCCGCTTCCTTCCTTACGGGTGCCTGTGCCCGGGCCCCTCTCCTCGACCCCGCCTTGCCTTTCGAATGTCCCCTGCGTGGACACACCTAACCCAGACGCCAACCTGCAAGAGTGTCTCCCGGTAGCCGGGAACCGGGACCCCAAGTTCACCTGTAGGATTTCCCAGAAGGGGTGTTGGGGCCTGACCTTTCACAGGTAGGCAGACTTGAAGCTTCCCAAGTGAAGCCTCGTGTCGGTTCTCTTCGTATTCTCTTTGCTCTTGTTTGTATTCGAAAGGCATTTGAGTAACTGGATCTAGGCAGATCATTCACTGCTCTTGGAGAGAAAATGTCCCTATTTTCCTAAAAGGTCCTAGCTGATTAACTTCCCCACTCTGCACTCACCCACCCCCTCTTTATTTCTTTATCTTTCTTAAGCTCCATCTTTTTATTTATTTATTTTCTCATCGGCTTTATTGCTTTGAGTTAATCTGAGAGTTTGGCCTTCAGCCTTGGCGAAGGGAAGAAGCTTTATACTAGATGGGAACGTTGTGGAGAGGCCGTGAGATCTGCCCCCTCCCCAGCTTTGTTATCTGCGAGCCACTTTAACCAGAACGGAGACATTCTGAAATATTTCCTATGACACTCGCTAACAGTTTCGTCCCCTGGTCACACCTTGCTGGCCCAGGGCCTGAGCTTTTTCAGACAAGCATGACATGGGTTTTCTTTTCATTTCTTCTGTTCTCCAAAGTGGATCGGGCTTGCGACACCTGCGTGTGTACCTTCGCTCAATATTATCTTTCTGGAACGGAGCAGAAAAAAATAAACTTCAATTAGGTGAAAGTTTCTGTATTTGCTCTTCTCTTAGCAAAAACTTGGGTCAGGAGACTGCATGAGAGAGCAGTGTGTACTCAGAAAAGAAACAACTGCTCACATTGTCCCTGGGTTGACTCCTATCCCCACCCTCCCTAAAAAGCTTTGGTTTCCCCTCCCTAGTCTCCATTTAACGTTGACAACCCAGCGGCGCTCCCTAATGGCCCAGCAGGTTGCACAAATTGACAGTGAGCTGAGATATTATCAGGACAACACCCCATTGAGTAAGTTCTTGAAACGCAGAAGTGGAGGCCCTTTCTGTGGGCCACTGGGCGCCTGTGGCCTTTCCACCAATCAGAGCTGGAGGTTGCAGTGGCCACCTGTTGTCTCGCAAGAGAACATCTTTTAAGTTTAGCTATTAGTATTTAACAATAGCCTATAGAGTACGATCTGGTCACAGGAGAGGAGCAATGTGATGATCTGAGGTACCAAAAAAGAATTTAAATTTTTTTTTTTTTTTTTACAGATAGCTCTTACAAGGAGCCAAAAGTCTGGAAAGCTAAGTTTTTCTTTGCAGACTCACAATCCTCACCTTCTGCTCATTCTGTTTTGCATCTGGAGCAATCTGAGCTTCATTAAAGGACGAAGAAAAGTATAATCAAAGTTACAGAGACTAAACCTGAACTTGTAATCAGACTTCGAGGATCAGGAATATAAATACGCTTCGCAGCGGAAACCCGCTAGCTGCAAGATTGGGAATTGCAAGTGGGCTGATGTACTGCATTCAGCTTTGGGCGGTGGAGCCTAGAAAATGAAGCGAGAACTTTACCCCTAAGGCTCTCAGGAGTTAGGAATGCGCAATGACAATCCCTAACTTCTGGCCATTGTTTTGGAAAAGTCTTTCTCTTAAATTTCCCTTCCCTGTTAGGATGCAAATGCTTTTGGGAAGGGAACAATACTCATCCGTCTGCATTTTATTATTTGATTTAGGATGTAAGGTAAGCAAAAGATCTGAGTTTAGATTTTGATTTGGGGGGAGGGGAAGAATCCGGGTGATGAGCTGAAGATGTGTATGTTGAGGCATTTAGAATGAGAAAATCACTGGAACAGAAAAAGGGCATCGGGGAAGGCTGCTGACTTGACGATTTTGCCCAATCTCCACGCCTTTGGCAGCTAGCTATATTTATTTATTTATTTATTTATTTATTTAAGTACCTACCATGTGCCAGACATGATTTTAGGCACTTGTGAATGAGAAAGAGGATTCGATTCCCAACATGACACATATAGAAGTCCTCAAAGAGGACTATGAATTGAGCTCTTGGAACACAAAATACACACGTACTCACATGCACACGTGTATACATACCCTGAACCATCCCAGTCACCTGGAGATACTGACATGGCACAGCCACTAGCTGCTGTTGAGAGAAGCAACATGAGAAACAAACTCACATACAGTGTGAAGGATGCCAGCCTCTACATCCCCATGGTATTTGTAGAAGAAGGCTCAAGGGACGAGGCAGTGCACACTGATAGATCATTGCTGAATCCCAAGAACCTCAGTCCATGCTTGGTACGTAGTTTGTTTGCAGGAAATATTCATTAAAGAAAGGAAGTTTAGAAAGAACATGGGAAGGAAGAAGGAAAAAAAATCAGAATGTTTTAATAGTGTAATTTATTTGCAGGGAACCTTAAGGCAGGATTTGAGAAGAGTGTATCCAGGGCCTCTGATGTGAATTAGAACAATCTACCTTGGGTGGGGTGGGGGCCTTTTGCACCCTGCTGTTGTAGACTCTTCGTAAATATTAAAACTAGGATCCTATGTGGTTTCCTTTAGAAATGATCTGATTATACTCTCCATTGCTTTCGCACTATCATCTAATTTTAAGGGTTCCAGTGGTTTTGAAGACTATCCATTAAAAACTTTAGAATGATGCTTTAAAAAATTAAATGCAATTGTAACTGTCATGGTATTTGTTATCTTAAGGGTGTCACTGTTTTCAGTCTGTCAGCAGTCTTGTTTCTGAAAGCCATAGACAAAGGTTTCCTTTATACTGGATTAGCCTTGAATTTGAAGAAACTTCTCCAAGAACATATCTTAAATATGCTTTGAATTTATACTGAACAATGCTAACAGTTATTGACTAAGAAGGGCAGCAGAAGAATCAATTCTGCAGCCAAAATGCAACTTCTGGGCATAAGAAAATTCCTTTAGGGTTTTGAGATGATTTGGATCAAAATTGTCCATCTTCTTATAATGCTTGATGTTTCTAATTAAATAGTTGATGTCATCCAAGAATCCCTTAAAAATGGGGAGAAAATACACAAACTTTACGTTGTGGGAAAACTACCTTACATCTTGACAGAAGCTGAAACCTTTCTCTACTTTATCTGGTTTCAAATTATGCAAGAAAGTCCCCACGAGGACTTCATTAAACCTGCCAGAGTTTTATAACCAAAAACCTCACTGGAACCCCCACTTTTACAAATCTATGAAAGTAATTTAACCCCTCCGTGTTCTGCTTGCCCAAGATGAGACGCAAATACTATTAAACAGTATATACAGTTTAATTCTCTTGAGTTTGGGTGATGAAAAATCCTATCCAAATATTACGATCCTTGCAATATGTAATGTAACCAAATTATTGGTAGCTCCAAGTGGAAATTAACAAGGCCAGGGCTACTCACGTTTCTTCTCATCTATTCTCATAGTAACAGCTAATGTATTGCTAAAATATTGCTAAATATATTTATTGCTATATTGCTAAAATATCTTATATTCAGTTTTATATCTGAACTTGGTGTTGTGTCATAAATCGTAGCATTCCTATCCAGCCTGGATTCTTAATATGTGTATCCTCATGAAATTTAGGAGACTTTCATATCTGCGAATCAACACTTCACATGCATAGTCTAAACCACATGCAAATAAAAGCAAGTCAGAACCTACCAAGACTCTCACCATAGTGAACCTACACATGGTATAGAGGAAGAATTCTTACCTGGGGGACCTGATGACGCATCACTAGTGCAGGACATAAAACGAATCACCATAGAGAGATCCACACAGGAATTACAGTGTGAAAAAAATCCCCAAGCATAGCCATTGTTTAGCTTCAGTTTTCAGTGAATCTAAACTCTTCTGGTCTGAAGATGTGAACTATTTTGCTATTTTTACTTTGGTCAAAAAATACAGAAATCCAAAAAAATACAGAAATCTGGGGAAATGGGAGAAAAATAAGCAAACTTTTCCTTCATGATAACAAATATATATTCAGTTGTGTACATGAGGTTGTTTCTCATATTACTACAAACAATTTTAGTCCTATTGGTCTCTGTATTACCAGGCACAAGAAGAGCTCTAGAAAACTAATCATTTTGTCAGTTGACTATTACTTTTACTAAGAATAGATACACCCAAAGGTTCTGACAGATATATAGTAATTATGGAACAGTAACCTCCAAGATCCTGGTAGCAAAATACTATTAAGCCAAGAATTCATTACCACAAATATGAAATGCAGCAAGTATTTGCTTGTGACCTAAGTAGCTCTTCGGTAAAGCTATCTTAGAAACCAAAATACTCAACACAATCAGGAGGTGTGCAATTTTCACTGTATTTATACTTTGCCTTTAAAAAAATTATATTCACAGAAATCCTAAACTGTCGTCCTGCCTGTTTTCTGAAATATATTCTATTTCTTTTAAAGTGAAAGAATGACCTCTTTTGCAGGAACAATTTTCAGAGACAGCGTGTTTATCAAATGGTTTCTCTGCTTTCATAAAAACAATTTATTTTCACTGAACTCTTCAAGATAAGCATCAAAACCAGGAAGAATGTACAATGAAGTTTATAATTTCACTCCAGAAACAAATACTGGGTAGTTTTTATTTTACTTAAGTGAAAAACATTTTTTTTTTTTTTTTTTTTTTTGCCAAGGAGACAAAGGTACTAATGGGGGAGGGGGTTTATACAGGAGTGAAAATCAGGAAGTCCAGATAGTCTTCAGCAGGAGAGGACCCTGGTGTCCACAAAGACCACCGACTGGACAATGAAAGCTGAAGACCCAGTACTTTCTTCGCAAATGGGTGGGGGTCAGTCCACAGTTTTATTCTTTGCTAGGGGACAGCTATAGAGGCATTAAGGAGAGAAAATCATTAGGCAGATATTAATTAAACCCTTCTATAACAGATCTGTATACCATTGCACATAAATATCTCTCATAGTTGGAGCTTTGGATGACAATCCTTTCTTTGATAAGCGTCCATGTTTCTAGGCTTAATTTATATGACATGTTATTTTTTAATAACCATAGAACGATAAAATTGTAAAAATAACCAAGAAAAGAACGGAGTCTAATAAAGATTCTGTTTCTTAAGAAATGGGAAACAATTGCCTCTGATCACAGAACAGCCAAGAACTAGCAGCAAAATAATCTCTCCTAATTTACATAGATCTGTGTGTGCCAAAGAGATGAGTGTTTGCTTTTCGAGTAATAGTGCAGGTGCGTATCCTGCAGTGACTAAATCTCTAACTCATCAAACTGTTTCGCTAGAGTGGGACATGCCCTCTTTTTCTGGAACAGTTTCAAGTTTTCTCCCCAGCATTCCAGCCACCTGTTTATGGAGTTCATCCTCGGGAGAAGATGCATGCAATTAGAAACAAGAAAATGAAAATAAATGACCTTGTTTGTTATTTATAACAAAGAAACTCAGCAAAATTAATGCTGTGAAGCTTGACCTCCTGACCCTGGAAAAAGAGCCACCTCATGGCTTTGTGGTCAATGGACAATAGTCTGGCAGCTCCCATTGTCCAGCCACCGTGACTTTTGAATGGTCATTAAAGCCATATATCCAAAATATTAAATGTTTTATGAGTTAGATTAGAGGATTTGCACTTTTTAAAATGCATGTTTTAAAAACTGAGGTTAGTTAGCACAAGAGATTTTCTTTTTAAGGAGAGCAGGTAAAAATCATTTAGCTTCATCCACTCCCTCTATCCTGTATCAACAACATGTTGAAAGAAAGGAAAAGATTTAAAAATTTTGAACTAGTGCTTTGGGAATTGAGGAATGGTTAAATATATAATAGAAATCAAATAGAAAGGTGGCTTTGAAAGTGGTTCAGGGAAAACATTGTGTTTCCTCCCTGTTGAGGCCACAGGGAGGAAAGGGAGAATTACAATGTTCTGTTACATAAATGCAGTGTGGATGATGCCCCCTAGAGTTGTGCGATGAAATAGCATTGCTGTTTTCCCTTCCACCTCTTATCCCAACCCACACATCCTAGAAGCCCAGGGCAGGCAGGAAATGAAGGTGGCAATGGAGTTTTGAAGACTCTTCAGAACCAGTGCTTGGGTGGAACATCTTGAGGTAGGATGGCTACTGAAAATGACACTCTAGTAACTTGTGTGGGTGATTCTAAAGTTGGCCTCCCCTACTGCCTCTTGCC
Organism: Macaca fascicularis; assembly: GCF_037993035.2. Lineage (NCBI taxonomy): Eukaryota > Metazoa > Chordata > Mammalia > Primates > Cercopithecidae > Macaca > Macaca fascicularis. The sequence continues at coordinate 48,488,059 of NC_088394.1, forward strand.
TCTTTCCCCATTTGGTCTCCTCCTTCATTCACCCACAACAAATCCATGAGCGTCCTGGATTAGTCTAAACCTTACAGTAAAATCCCTGTTTGATTTTTTTCCATCCAAGTTGCTTGTTTATTGGCCAATCTGCCCAGTGCTACTACATCTTTAATTGTTTAATTTTTCCCCAGGAGGAAGTAACTATTTATTTAAGAAGGATCTCTACTATTCCTCAAAGTATCTTCTTCACTGTGAAATAAAGTCAGTTTCATAAGGCATGCAGATTGTCATGCAAACACCACCCTCAGCATTCTAGATCATACCTCCTCACTTTCCCTTTTCTTTCTGATCCCCTGAGGGTAGCTCACTATATGCCCCTCCCTACCCCTTCTTGGGGATGCTGCAGCCATAAATCTGGAGAGATCATTAGAATTACGAACTCTGGTTGGTGTCTCAAATACCTACAACAACAACAACACAATTATAGCCACTGTAGAGCCAATGTCCTGGTTAACGCTTGTGTAACTGGCCAATTCTCAGGCCCATAGAACGGAGTTTAAGGAATTTTTTGGATCTCACCAGTCTAAAACTTCTTCTGCAGTCCAAAACCACATTTCAACTATCGTTTAACTGAAAGACTGAGCCCTCTTAATCTGGAACCATCACTAACTGAATTCCCTGTGTGCTTAAGCACCAAGTTAGAGAGCTGTGTTCAGCGCCAGCGAGAAAGAGTAGAGTGTGATTACCGCATCTTACCCACAGCTGAAACCTGTGTCATTTATTTTTCAACAAGTGTTGACTGTGCCTTTCTAACTATATGGTACTACGTTTCCACAAATGGGAAAAAGCATGATCCCTGTTTATACCAAACATGACAAGACATGAGGAAAGTAGTAATATAATGAAATATTGTAATCAGTGCCATAGAAAAAGCATTCTCAGGCTAGAGTAGTCAACAACATTTATTTACAGAAATTGCTACAGGTAATATGTTAGTGTGCTGCTTAGAAAAGGGGGGATCATTTATGATTAGGATAATCAGAGGAAACTTCATGGAGAAGGCATTTGAAAGTAGATAGCATTTTGGGGAGGCAAGAGGGATGAAAAAATATTCTAGCGGAGGGAGGTTTTGAACACAGTTATTAAAGAGAAAATATTCCATGCGTGGTGGGAATTTTGGGTGGCATCAGTCATTTGTTGGGCAGATTAAGCTTCAGTAACAAATAACCTCTAATATCTTACTGGGTTACCAGCACAGATGACTATTTCTCAGCCCCCGTTCCAGTCCACCACTCATCAGCTGCTGTTCATTTGCACATCTTCATCTTAGGACCAAAGCTGAAAAAGAAGCTTCTATCTGGGGCATGTGGGTCTTGTAGCAGAGGAAAAAGAGGGAGTGGAAACCCGCTACAGCTGTCAAAGTTTCTGGTCACATCATTTCTGCTCACATCATTCCCGCTCACTTTTCACTGGGCAAAGCAAATCAGATGGTCAAGCGCCATGTCAATGGGGCAGAAAGTATGATCCCTCTGGAGGGACTGGCCTGGTAAAGAGTAAGGAGGAGCCCCCTATTTTGCAATAATGTAGTCGGTGCCATGGAAAGAGTGTTTTAGAGACCTACCAAAAGTTTCAGGCAGCAAGCAAAATTGTTTAGCAGGAGGAGTGAGTGAGTGTGGAGGGGAAGAGCTTGGTGAGATAAGATGCTGGGAAGTCATAGTGGGACAGGCTGGGAAGTGAAACATTACCAAGTTTTGGAGGCCGGGCAGCTGAGTTAGATTCGATGCAAGAGGATGTATGATGGCATGAAAAAATGCGGCTGTGAGTTCTGATCTAAAGTTTGTTTTGACCCATATAGAGCAGACTCATTTAACATTTAATTAGTTTATACTGTGTGTCAGTTGTGGTGGCATGTAGACATTTGCATAGATCTATATTTTAAATTTTGATCCTCCTGATGCCTCTCTGGGTTAAATAAGTATTATTGTCTTTGTTAAGCTGAAGGAGGCTCACCGAGGTTGAATGACTTGCTTAAAGACACAAAAGCAGCACATAGAACTGTGATGCAAAGTAAGGTCTTTCTACTGCATCACTGCAGGGCAAAGAAATTAAAATGTCACCTTTCTTTAGTATTGACTTGTTATTCTTTATCTTCTCCTTATATACACAGTCTGAAAGCAAGGTTAATATGATGTTTTTTCTCCTCAAGCAGAAGTTGCAATTAAAATGATGTTTATATAACTACTCCTTGCATAATACAACTTTATAAGTGAATAAAAAAGAGACAGATCGTTAACTAAGGTATTTATTATAAAATTTTGTGACAGAGACAGTTACTTCTAACCAAATATATAATGCTCCCCACTATGTGTTTCTCAGTTTTTCCTGCTGTTAGGTGAGGAACAGCTGAGGCAATTAAGAATTGGTATTCTTCCTCCATATCTTTCTTGACCTACTGTGGTGTCCTGGGAAGACACATGCACCAGGTGTAAGAAGACAATTCATGCCTCAGAATTCACTTGAGCCAAACCATGTCTTGATGGTATTGCACTACAAGATATCCAGTGTCTATTTGTTACAGCAGCGTAGCCCAACCTATCCTGATTAATACAGATCCTTCTGACTTTAATTGATACAAGGAAAGTGACCGTACCTGTCTTGCACATCCTCTTATCCCTACTGCTGAATACAGGACCTCCCACATAATATATGCTTAATAAATTTTGATTAGAGGAAAATGAATAAATCTCAAATTGAGTCTGGACTCTATCATTTGTTTAAACCACTTATTAACTGCTTTTAGAAACCAGTGGTTGATCAATCTTTCTGATATATCATTTCATCAGATCACTCTTCAGATCAAGACTTTATTACATATTTAATAAATTTAAAACTCCTTCCTCTGACATTCAAGGCCCTCATAATCTCACCTAGATCCCTACAATTTTACTAATTTATTGCTCTAATCCAATTTAACCTATCACTACTGGCCTGTGCCCCCTGGTCACTATATTCATTGTTCTAGGGACAAACATCATGTGTTCTTAGGCAAATCATTTCAAGTCTCTGAGCCTCAGTTTCCCATTCTGTAAAATTGTTATTTGTAGCAAAAGACATAATGCATACAAAAAGTTTAAGTTATGCAAATTTATGAAAATCCAAATTTATTTTGTACTTGTTGTTGGTATATATTAAATTGATAGATCAGAGGAGTGACATTAAAAAGGGTGTTACCATTTCAGTAACACATTTGTCAAAATCTCCCATGACAATCTTGCAGAGAATTGCTGTCTAGGGAGAAATGGTAAAAGAAACCAGGGAGACCCTGTTGGTTACGTACTCCAAATTCATTCCCTTTTTTTTTTCCTTAACCCTACCTCTATTTTATTTAAGTTCTGCCCTTCTCCTTGGGACCATATTTATCCAGGGAGGATCCTTTATGATGGCCCTATTTTCACTGTCAATGATTACTGTAGTCATGAACTCTGATGCATTTCTGGTTGATAAGATGTGGAAAAGAGTATAAGAGGGCTTCTAAGAAGGGTTTCCATGCTTTTAAAAAGAAACCCTCAGAAAATATATAATAACTTCTTCTGGACAGTGTCATGTCTTGAAATGTTGCAGCCAGCTTATCAGCATGAAAGGATCTCTAGCCCGGGGTCAGAGCTGACACACTGAGATGAGAATGGAGGGGCAGAAACACGGAAAGAACATAGATCCTTGACGATGTCAGGAGTCACTGATTAACTAACCCTGGAGCTCCTTCTGTCCTGATTTCTAGTTATGTGAAATAACTCATAATCTTATCTTTTAATCCAATTGAGTCCTAGTTTTCTGTTACGTGCAATGGAAAGCAGTGAAACCCTCTTAGACATGCTATATGAGTCCACTAGGGTACCCACAACAAAATACTATAGGCCGGGTGGCTTTCATAACAGAAATTCATATTCTCACGGTTATGAAGGCTGGAAGTCCCAGATCAAGTTGCAGCAGGTTTAGATTCTCCTGAGGCCTCTCTTCTTGGCTTACAGACGGCCACCTTCTCGCTATGTCCTCACATGACCTTCCCTCTGTGAGTGCACATCTCTGGTGTCTCTTCCTCTCTCATAAGGTCACAAGACAGATTGGATTAGGGCCCACACTAAGGGCCTCATTTTAACCTAACCACCTCTTTAAAGGCTCTATCTCCAGTTTTTTTTTTTAGATGGAGTCTCTCTCTGTCACCCAGGCTGGAGTGCAGCTGTGTGATCTTGGCTCACTGCAACCTCTGCCTCCTATGTTTAAGCAATTCTCCTGCCTCAGCCTCCCGAGTAGCTGGGATTACAGGCGCATGCCACCATGCCTGGCTAATTTTTGTATTTTTAGTAGAGACGGATTTCACCATGTTGACCAAGCTGGCCTCGAACTCCTGACCTCAAGTGATCTGCCCACCTCGGCCTCCCAAAGTGCTGGGATTACAGGCGTGAGCCACCACACCCAGCCGAAATATGAATTTTGTCGGGGACACAGTTCAGCCTATAACATTTGCTCAAGCAAAAAAAAAAAAAAAAAGGAGTTTATTTTAAAATTTCAGAAAAAAAGCTTCACAGAATCCAAGTGTACATTATCAAAGTCAAACATCCAGAGAACTGGGAAGCCAATAGGCAGCTGTTCTCTTCATATTTTTCCCTCTTCATGGCTTCAAATTTATATTTCTCTCAGCATGCTTGCTTTGGTTTTTTCTTTCTCCTCACCTCTCTGCTTATACAAAGTTCATCACGAGTGCCAGATGATGGGAGCTTCAGCCCCTAAGTCACATGACACTTACGTTTGGCTACCCCCAGCTAGCAAACTCAGGCTCCTTACCTCTTTGCGAAATTCTTGAGATAGAGAATCTGATTGGCCCAGTTTGCATCAAGTGCCTACCCTTGGTCCAATAGGCTGTGACCAGGGGCATGGGTCAGGGGGTACACAAGGGCTGCCTCTTGTGATCTGTGGCTAAGTTAGCTCACCCAGAGGACTTGAATGGGAATAAATTCTTTAGCAACTCTAGTGGAAGAGGGTAATGTGGATACAATTATAGTGTAGTCAAATGGATTTGAAGCAGATGAAACTGTCATACACAAAGGTGTTGATTCATTACTGACAGGCTGGAGGACATCTTTAGTAAAGTCCCACTTTATCTTGCTCTTGGTTCTGATTCATTTCTAATGTTCTCAATATTTTAATAAACAGATTAGGACATAGAAAATATACCTACTGAACTCTCAGTTAGCAAAATGATGGAAACATTAGTTAAGATAGTTAGAAATGAGATTCAGACTCAAAATCATCTTAAAGGGCTAGAAATCTGGGTAGAATCAGTAAGATAAAAATTAGCTCACATAAATATTAATTTCCAAATTTGGATTTCAGTGTTCACTTGCAAAGTGATGGAATGGAGTTTTCAAAATGAACTCTTAAATAAATCATAGCACTCTGTGGATATTTGTCTCTCTTTCCAAGAAGGAAGTCCTTTATTATTATTATTATTATACTTTAAGTTCTAGGGTACATATGCACAACGTGCAGGTTTGTTACATATGTATACATGTGCCATGTTGGTGTGCTGCACCCATTAACTCGTCATTTACATTAGGTGTATTCCCTAATGCTATCCCTCACCCCTTTCCCCACAATAGGACCCGGTGTGTGATGATCCACTTCCTCTGTCCAAGTGATCTCATTGTTCAATTCCCACCTATGAGTGAGAACGTACGGTATTTGGTTTTCTGTTCTTGCAATAGTTTGCTGAGAATGATGCTTTCCAGCTGCATCCATGTCCCTACAAAGGACACGAACTCATCCTTTTTTATGGCTGCATAGTATTCCATGGTGTATATATACCACATTTTCTTAATCCACTCTGTCACTGATGGACATTTGGGTTGATTCCAAGTCTTTGCTATTGTGAATAGTGCTGCAATAAACATACGTGTGCATGTGTCTTTATAGCAGCATGACTTATAATCCTTTGGGTATATTCCCAGTAGTGGGATGGCTGCGTCAAATGGTATTTCTAGTTCTACATCCTTGAGAAATCGCCACACTGTTTTCCACAATGGTTGAACTAGTTTACAGTCCCATCAACAGTGTAAAAGTGTTCCTATTTCTCCACATACTCTCCAGCACCTGTTGTTTCCTGATTTTTTAATGATTGCCATTCTTACTGGTATGAGATGGTATCTCATTATGGTTTTGATTTGCATTTCTCTGATGGCCAGTGATGATGAGCATTTTTTCATGTGTCTGTTGGCTGTATGAATGTCTTCTTTTGAGAAGTATCTGTTCATATCCTTTGCCCACTTTTTGATGGGGTTGTTTGTTTGTTTCTTCTAAATTTGATTGAGTTCTTTATAGGTTCTGGATATTAGCCCTTTGTCAGATGAGTAGATTGCAAAAATGTTCTCCCATTTGTAGGTTGCCTGTTCACTCTGATGGTAGTTTCTTTTGCTGTGCAGAAGCTCTTTAGTTTAATTACATCCCATTTGTAATTTTGGCTTTTGTTGCCATTGCTTTTGGTGTTTTAGACATGAAGTCCTTGCCCATGCCTATGTCCTGAATGGTACTACCTAGGTTTTCTTCTAGGGTTTTTATGGTTTTAGGTCTAACATTTAAGTCTCTAATCCATCTTGAATTAATTTTCGTATAAGGAGTAAGGAAAGGATCCAGTTTCAGCTTTCTACTTATGGCTAGCCAATTTTCCCAGCACCATTTATTAAATAGGGAATCCTTTCCCCATTCTTGTTTTTGTCAGGTTTGTCAAAGCTCAGATGGCTGTAGATGTGTAGTATTATTTCTGAGGACTCTGTTCTGTTCCATTGGTCTATATCTCTGTTTTGGTACCAGTACCATGGTGTTTTGGTTACTGTAACCTTGTAGTATAGTTTGAAGTCAGGTAGCATGATGCCTCCAGCTTTGTTCTTTTGGCTTAGGATTGTCTTGGCAATGCAGGGTCTTTTTTGGTTCCATATGAACTTTAAAGCAGTTTTTTCCAATTCTGTGAAGAAAGTCATTGGTAGCTTAATGGGGATGGCATTGAATCTATAAATTACCTTGGGTAGTATGGCCATTTTCACAATTTTGATTCTTCCTATCCATGAGCATGGTATTTTCTTCCATTTGTTTGTGTCCTCTTTTATTTCACTGAGCAGAGGTTTGTAGTTCTCCTTGAAGAGGTCCTTTACATCCCTTGTAAGTTGGATTCCTAGGTATTTCATTCTCTTTGAAGCTATTGTGAATGGGAGTTCATTCATGATTTGGCTCTCTGTTGGTCTGTTACTGGTGTATAAGAATGCTTGTGATTTTTGCACATTAATTTTGTATCCTGAGACTTTGCTGAAATTGCTTATCAGCTTAAGGAGATTTTGGGCTGAGACAATGGGGTTTTCTAAATATACAATCATGTCATCTGCAAACAGGGACAATTTGACTTCTTTTCCTAACTGAAATTATTTCTTTCTGTTGCCTGATTGCCCTAGCCAGAACTTCCAGCACTATGTTGAATAGGAGTGGTGAGAGGGCATCCCTGTCCTGTGCCAGTTTTCAAAGGGAATGCTTCCAGTTTTTGGCCATTCAGTATGATATTGGCTGTGGGTTTGTCATAAATAGCTCTTATTATTTTGAGATACGTTCCATCAATACCGAATTTATTCAGAGTTTTTAGCATGAAAGGCTGTTGAATTTTGTCAAAGGCCTTTTCTGCATCTATTGAGATAATCATGTGATTTTTGTCTTTGGTTCTGTTTATATGCTGGATTACATTTATTGATTTGCATATGTTGAACCAGCCTTGCATCCCAGGGATGAAGCCCACTTGATCATGGTGGATAAGCTTTTTGATGTGCTGCTGGATTTGGTTTGCCAGTATTTTATTGAGGATTTTTGCATCGATGTTCATCAGGGATACTGGTCTAAAATTCTCTTTTTTGTTGTATCTCTGTCAGGCTTTGTTATCAGGATGATATTGGCCTCATAAAATGAGTTAGGGAGGATTCCCTCTTGTTCTATTAATTGGAATAGTTTCAGAAGGAATGGTACCAAGTCCTCCTTGTACCTCTGGTAGAATTCAGCTGTGAATCCATCTGGTCCTGGACTTTTTTTGGTTGGTAGGCTATTAATTATTGCCTCAATTTCAGAATCTGCTATTGGTCTATTCAGGGATTCAACTTCTCCCTGGTTTAGTCTTGGGAGAGTGTAAGTGTCCAGGAAATTATCCATTTCTTCTAGATTTTCTAGTTTATTTGCGTAGAGGTGTTTATAGTATTCTCTGATGGTACTTTGTATTTCTGTGAGGTTGGTGGTGATATCCCCTTTATCATTTTTTATTGCATCTATTTGATTCTTCTCTCTTTTCTTCTTTATTAATCTTGCTAGCGGTCTATCAATTTTGTTGATCTTTTCAAAAAACCAGCTCCTGGATTCATTGATTTTTTGGAGGGTTTTTGTGTCCCTATCTCCTTCAGTTCTGCTCTGATCTTAGTTATTTCTTCCCTTCTGCTAGCTTTTGAATGTGTTTGCTCTTGTTTCTCTAGTTCTTTTAATTGTGATGTTAGGGTGTCAATTGTAGATCTTTCCAGCTTTCTCTTGTGGGCATTTAGTGCTATAAATTTCCCTCTACACACTGCTTTAAATGTGTCCCAGAGATTCTGGTATGTTGTATCTTTGTTCTCATTGGTTTCAAAGAACATCTTTATTTCTGCCTTCATTTCATTATGTACCCAGTAGTCATTCAGGAGCAGGTTGTTCAGTTTCCATGTAGTTGAGCGGTTTTGATTTCCATTGTAGTTGAGCGGTTTCTTAGTCCTGAGTTCTAGTTTGATTGCACTGTGGTCTGAGAGACAGTTTGTTACAATTTCTGTTCTTGTACATTTGCTGAGGAGTGCTTTACTTCCAAGTATGTGGCCAATTTTGGAATAAGTGTGATGTGGTGCTGAGAAGAATGTATATTCTGTTGATTTGGGGTGGAGAGTTCTGTAGATGTCTATTAGGTCTGCTTGGTGCAGAGTTGAGTTCAATTCCTGGATATCCTTGTTAACTTTCTGTCTCATTGATCTGTCTAATGTTGACAGTGGGGTGTTAAAGTCTCCCATTATTATTGTATGGGAGTCTAAGTCTCTTTGTAAGTCTCTAAGGACTTGCTTTATGAATCTGGGTGCTCCTATATTGGGTGCATATATATTTAGGATAGTTAGCTCTTCCTGATGAATTGATCCCTTTACCATTATGTAATGGCCTTCTTTGTCTCTTTTGATCTTTGATGGTTTAAAGTCTGTTTTATCAGAGACTAGGATCGCAACCCTGCTTTTTTGTTGTTTTCCATTTGGTTAGTAGATCTTCCTCCATCCCTTCATTTTGAGCCTATGTGTGTCTCTGCATGTGAGATGGGTCTCCTGAATACAGCAAACTGATGGGTCTTGACTCTATCCAATTTACCAGTCTGTGTCTTTTAATTGGACCATTTAGTCCATTTACATTTAAGGTTAATATTGTTATGTGTGAACTTGATCCTGTCATTATGATATTAGCTGGTTATTTTGCTCACTAGTTGATGCAGTTTCTTCCTAGCATCGATGGACTTTACATTTTGACATGCTTTTGTAATGGCTGGTACCTGTTGTTCCTTTCTATGTTTAGTGCTTCCTTCAGGATCTCTTGTAGGGCAGGCCTGGTGGTGACACAATCTCTAAGCATTTGCTTATCTGTAAAGGATTTTATTTCTCCTTCACTTATGAAACTTAGTTTGGCTGGATATGAAATTCTGGGTTGAAAACTCTTTTCTTTAAGAATTTTGAATATTGGCCCCCACTCTCTTCTGGCTTGGAGCGTTTCTGCTGAGAGATCTGCTGTTAGTCTGATGGGCTTCCCTTTGTGTGTAACCCAAGCTTTCTCTGGCTGCCCTTAGCATTTTTCCCTTCATTTCAACTTTGGTGAATCTACCAATTATGTGTCTTGGAGTTGCTCTTCTTGAGAAGTATCTTTGTGGCGTTCTCTGTATTTCCTGAATTTGAATGTTGGCCTGCCTTACTAGGTTGGGGAAGTTCTCCTGGATGATATCTTGCAGAGTGTTTTCCAACTTGGTTCCATTTTCCCCATCACTTTCAGGCACACCAATCAGACGTAGATTTGGTCTTTTCACATAATCCCATATTTCTTGGAGGCTTTGTTCATTTCTCTTTACTCTTTTTTCTCTACACTTCTCTTCTCTCTTCATTTCATTCATTTGATCTTCAATCACTGATACTCTTTCTTCCAGTTGATCTAGTCAGTTACTGAAGCTTGTGCATTTGTCACATAGTTCTCGTGTTATGGCTTTCATATCTATAAGTTCTTTTAAGGTCTTCTCTGCACTAATTATTCTAGTTATCCATTCATCCATTGTTTTTTCAAGGTTTTTAGTTTCTTTGCGCTGGTTACGTAGTTCCTCCTTTAGCTCTGAGAAGTTTGATCAACTGAATCCTTCTTCTCTCAACTCGTCAAAGTCATTCTCTGTCCAGCTTTGTTCCGTTGCTGGCAATGAGCTGCATTCCTTTGGAGGGGGAGATGCGCTCTGATTTTTTGAATTTCCAGCTTTTCTGCACTGCTTTTTCCCCATCTTTGTGGTTTTATCTGCCTTTGGTCTTTGATAATGGTGACATACTGATGGGGTTTCAGTGTGGGTGCCCTTTCTGTTTGTTAGTTTTCCTTCTAAGAGTCAGGACCCTCAGCTGTAGGTCTGTTGGAGTTTGCTTGAGGTCCACTCCAGACCCTGTTTGCCTGGGTGTCAGCAGTGGAGGCTGCAGAAGATAGAATATTGCTGAACAGCGATTTCTTGCTCTGGAAGCTTCGTCTCAGGGGTGTACCCCACTGTGTGTGGTGTGAGGTGTCAGTCTGCACCTAGTGGGGGATGTCTCCCAGTTAGGCTACTCAGGGATCAGGGACCCACTTGAGCAGGCAGTCTGTCCATTCTCAGATCTCAACCTCCATGCTGGGAGAACCACTGCTCTCTTCAAAGCTGTCATACAGGGGCACTTACCTCTGCCGAGGTTTCTACTGCTTTTTGTTTCACTATGCCCTGTGTCCAGAGGAGGAGTCTACAGAGACAGGCCAGCCTCCTTGAGCTGTGGTGTGCTCCACCCAATTCGAGCTTCCCTGCGGCTTTGTGTACCTACTTAAGCCTCAGCAATGGTGGGCCCCCCTCCCCCAGCCTGGCTGCTGCCTTGCAGTTAGATCTCAGACTGCTGTGCTAGCAATGAGGGAGGCTCTGTGGGCGGGGGACCCTCTGGGCCAGGTGTGGGATATAATCTCCTGATGTGCCATTTGCTAAGACCCTTGGTAAAGCACAGTATTATGGTGGGAGTTACCCGATTTTCCTGGTGTTGTGTGTCTCAATTTCCTTTGGCTAGAAAAAGGAATTCCCTTCCCCCTTGCGCTCCCCAGGTGAGGTGATGCCTTGCCCTGCTTCAGCTCTCTCTGATCAGGCTGCACCCACAGACCAGCGCCAATTGTCTGACACGCCCCAGTGAGATGAACCCGGTACCTCAGTTGAAAATGCAGAAATCCCCCGTCTTCTGTGTCACTCATGCTGGGAGCTGGAGACTGGAGCTGTTCCTATTCGACCATCTTGGGAGCGCCCCCTCCCGCCCAAGGAATTTGTTTTTAATTAGTCGCATGCTAAAGTTAGTTTGGCTAAGTAAATGTTTTCCTAGGGTTAGAAGATTTTTATAATTTCAGTTTCCCTTTTGTTTGCAGATCAAGTAGTTTAAATGACCCAGTAAATAATTTGGAGTCACCACAGTTAATTCATCAACCTTGAAAATCCTTGAACCAAGAGGCCCCTTGATACTGTAAGGGAAGGCTACCATAATTAATAGCATAAGTCTAACCGGGGTACCATACCTTTCCCTATATTGCTGGATATTCTGTAAGCTCGGCTTTCCCAAATCAGGAAACAGAGATAAGGGTAAGCTCACTTTCCAGCTATTTTGTTATGCCTTTTTTATTTCTTTCATCTTTTGGAAATGACCTTATAAATTTCTTCTTATTATGAAACACATCTTTATTAAAAACTGGAGTCCAAACATTACAAAAAAATATGTAGCATAGAAAGTGAAATGAAATACTACATAACCAATGTAAATGATTAGGTGACTCTTCTTTCAGATTACATTCCTAAGCATTTTCTTAAAAAATTATCAATATTTTTATTTTAATGAATATAGGATCATGCCCTACATATTCTTTGGTAATTTGCTTTTGCCATGTAATAATATGGCCTGCAGGCTGTAATGATAGACTTGTTTGTTGCAGAACAATCCATTAGCCAAGAGCAACTTGAAAAGTCTGACAAAATATTCGATTGATTTGGTTTGAAGGCATTAAAGAGCTACCATGTCAGCAAGGACTTGAGGGGCTAATATTTTTGAGAAAAGGGAAGTACAAAGAGGTGTGCTCAACATTCAGTCTGCTTTGCTCTCAAGGTCTTTAGCTGATTCACAAGTAGTAGCTGAGAGCAGAGAAGCTGAGCTAGGCTTCTTGCAGTCTTATCATACTAAGGGAAAAAATTAGAATTCAGAGCCCTATAAGGAAAAGAGTCCGTGATAAGCATCCTAAGGTTTTAGTTGACATCCACCAAGGGCTGTACCCTAGAATGTAGGGGTGAACCAGAAATAGACCAACCCTCACAAAGAACAAAGTCTAGCTTTGATTAAACATTATCCCTGATTGGATTAGGTGATCTGCCTCTATGCTAACCATTTACTAAAAATAAAAATGAATCTTCTTTGAAAGAAAATAAAATTACCAAGAGGCTCAAATTATCTTAATCTTATGTACACATCTGGCATCTAATTTCAAACTACCAGTCATTTAAGGAGACAAGACCACATGATTGAAGAAATAGATGAGAGGGGCGGACCCTAAGAGTGTCTGGATATTGGAGTTACTAGACATAGACTTTAAAATAACCGTGATTACGTGGTCATTCTCCACTCACATTACTCAAGAGATACTTAATACATGAACTTGGCACATGAGCTGTGTATATAATACTCCCTCAACAAATATTTAATGATATGAACTGATAATACAAAATAATGGTACTAATATATTTGCAATTTTAACCCTAAGTAATGTACGGGCAATTGGAGTTTCAGAACACCCTATTAAGTCTTATTGTCTGAGAGCTCCATTAAGTCACCTCAGGTACCTTGAGATGATTTAATGGAGCCCACAGGCACTAAGTTACATGGAGAAAGTCACTCTCTTTTCTGTTTTTCTTTTTAAGAGAAGGTCCTCACTCTGTTGTCCAGACTGTAGTGCAGTAGTGCAATCATAGCTCACTGCAGCCTCAAACTCCTGGGCTCAAGTGATCCTCCTGCCTCAACCTCTTGAGTAGCTGGGACTACAGGCATGCACTATCATATCCAACTAAGTTTCTAAGAAAAATTTTGTAAAGACAGGCTCTCACTATGTTGTCCAAGCTAGTCTTAAACTCCTGGCCTCAAGTGATCCTCCTACCTTGGCCTCCCAAAGTGCTGGAGTTATAGGTGTGAGATACCTGGCCCCTTTTCTGTTTCCTTTTAGTCCTTCTGATTGTGTCATAGAGGAAATCTCAGCTTGGTGCTAACATGTCTTTTATAGCATCCTAAGGCTATTTGATAATTTTTTTTTTTTAATAGAGAAAGATCAAAAGCTTGGTAGTCAATATCTTGGTATCTCTACTCTGGTGTTCTTAAGGAAAATGCTATGAACTCCTTTGGACATCTGGTGAAGTCTATGAACCCTATATCAAAATAATGCTTGTAAATACTTACGATAAAATACCTAGTATTACAAGATAAAGAATATGTTGAAATAGAGTTCCGTCCATCATCCTCTTGCCACTACAGTTTGTGATTGTTGTATTTATTTTCATGGTTACTTTCTACTTATGGAAAGTGCAGTCAGTTTCTGTTCATAGCCATGACATACAATTTGCATTTTAAATACACTTATTTAAATAGGGAAGATGAATTAAGGAAATAAGTAAGTAAAAGTAGGAAATATGACAAAGCTAAAAGTGGTGTGCTGTGATTGAGTGAAGAATGCAGACTTAACCCAAGAGGTGACTTTAGTAATGGGAATTTCAGGCACCCTTTCAGGTCGGGGACTGCACTAAACCAGGCTTGACACAAGCCTCACCTGTCCATCAGTCAATGTCCATTGATTGAGCAGCCCCACCAAGTACCAGACACTCTTCCAGGTGTGGGGGCAGGGCATCGAACAAGGCGATTTATTCTCAAGGTGTTTACATTGTAGGGAAAGGATACAGACAACAGGCAGGCCAAAACATTCGATTAAAAGGTAACTTCAGATACTGATTTTTGTCCTGAAGGGCAAAAAGGTGACTAGAAGGGTGACTAGAGAGGTGACTTGGGGTAGGTGTGGGAGAGTAGTAATGGGGATCGTGGCTTGGCCTGGGGCTGCTTTAGAAAAAGGCCAGGCTCCCACTGCAGCAGTGCCCGGAAAAATGCAGAGACAAGCCAGGATTTCTGGATCATTACCATGAGGAAAGGAATAAATGTGTGTTCTCTTTCAGTTGCTCCTCTTGACACCTGGGTAAATGGCTGTTTACACAGGCAGATCACCCAGCCGCTCCCTCAAAGGTAAACAGCTGCTTCCTGCCTCCCCTGCTAGCACAGATTGGGGCCCTGAAACAGCGTGTACCCAGGCGAAAGAGGAGGTATTCTCCATTAAGGTTTTCATTCATTCGTTCAGGCAAGATTTCTTGAGTGCCTCCTAAAATTCAGGCACCAAGGTAGGTACTGGGAACACGGTAAGGAGCAAGAGAGAGGTCCCTCCTCCCCAACCTCTTTCCCCTCTCCACTTAGAATCCAAGCTAGAAGTGCCTCAGAGTCTCAGGCCACTCCTCTCATGGTACAGATGGAAATATCTGAATCAGAAGAGGCAAAGTGACTTGCCCAAGATCCGGAGCTAGCCCACTTCAAGCAAGTCAGGTCTCAAAACGATGTCAGCTGCTTTCACTGCCTACTACCTCACTTGCTCAATCTTGATCAGTATTTGAATTGACACTTTTTAGTGTATTCTCCATTACTAAACTATTATGGCTTAGGTAAGGAGAAACCGGAGGTCCACCCTACAAGCACACTGAAATGTAATCCAATTCTAAGTCCCTATATTACAACATGGACTATTGTGACTGACCACATTTGCCTTATAGTTACCTTCTTCCGCAAGGTTATGCCCAATTTCAGTTTCCCATGTTGAAAAATAACTATAAAGCCTCCAGTTGGGACAAACATACATTACATTTAAGCATACCTTCCATTTTTTATAATGCATTATATTTTTAATTGTTTCAATCACTGTGAAATTAACAAATGTTCATGAGCACCCACTGTGGGAGCTCACAGTGTGGGAGCTCCGCCCCGGTGGAGGTCTTGGGATTTAATGATAAACCAAAGACAAACATATGCTCAATCTGGTCTCTGCCCTCATATCTAGTCTGGGAGGTAAGCATTTGTCAAATAATCGCACATATATGATTGTGTATATATGTATAAAACTAAATGCTTTGAGTTGTTTAATTTAAAAAAGATCAAAAAGAGGTTTGCTTTGAGGAATGAGATCAAGGAATAAAAACTAGTCACTTAAAAAAATTACATATATAAACATAAATTTACCACCATAATAGATACTTGTGTTAGTTCAGGTCCTCCGTGACGCACACTAAGACGGGAATAAACAGGTAAGGGATTTATTGGGGAAAATGCCTGTGAGTGAAAATTGGAGGTCAAGCACAATGGCTCACGCGTGTAATCCCAGCACTTTGGGAGACTGAGGTAGGTAGGCTGCTTGAGTCCAGGAGTTCAAGATGAGCTTGGGAAACACAGCAAAACCCCATCTCTACAAAAAAAACATTAAAAATTAGCCAACTATGGTGCCGCATGCCTGTCGTCGCAGCTACTGGGAGGCTGAAGTGGGAGAATCGCTTGAGCCAAGGAGTTCGAGGCTACAGTGAGTCATGATCACGCCACTGCACTCCAGCCTGGCCAACAGACCGAGACCCTGTCTCAAAAAATAAATAAATAAACGGAAAAAAAAAAAGAAAGAAAATGGTGGGGGGAGGCTGGAGAAGGCCAGGAAAGCCATCAGACAGGGAAGCAGCTCTGTGAAGAAGAGAGAGGAGGATGGGTGGATGGGTGGTCTTAGATTCAGTGTCATCCTAAGGAAGTTCTGGCAAAGGCACAATTCCCCATCAGAAGAGTCCCGCTTTTTCAAGGGTGGAACTGGCTTAGTTTTCCTGCTGGGCTTAGCTATAAGCTGGGAACAGCCATTGGGAAGTGTGGTCTCTGCAGACATGTGGTGATGGATTTGGAGTACAGCAGCTGGGGCCGTCCATCAGAAAGAGATCTATGAATTACATGCTCATTGCCACTGCAATGCTACAATAGAGCAAAGCACAATAATAACAAGATAAATTAGCGGGACATGATCTGGTCTAGGACAATGAAGATTGTTTCAGAAAGTAGTCTCTTGTCTTACATTCACAAGAGAAAAGTGCAATGTTCCAGGAAAAGAGTGGCAAGTGCAAAGACCCTGTGGCAGAAGGCAACGTGGGATGGTCAAGAAACTGAAAGAAGGCCAGAGCAGCCTAATGGAAAGAATATAGGAGAGAGTGGAATGGGAGGCTGAGAAGTGAGCATTGCTGGGGACCCCTACAAGGCCTTTAAGCAGAGGACATTGTTTTAAACACACATCTAAAACTCAGTACTTACACGACAGACATAGGGCAGAGGGTGGAGTACTAGGTGTGTGCCTGGGTTTCCAGGTGGCTGAACTGTAGCACGACTGGTGGGACTGAAGGAGTGGAGAGGCTAAGGCCTTGATGTCACCTACTTTTGTTAGGATTAGAACAGAGGTCACAAACTGTTGGACCCCATGGCAAATTTAATTTTCTTTTTTAATTTTAATTTTTTTATTTTTTGAGACAGAGTCTCACTCTGTCATACAGGCTAGAGTGCAGTGGCACGATCTCAGCTCGCTGCAGCCTCAACCTCCCTGGCTCAAGCAATGCTCCCCCACCTCAGCCCCCTGAGTAGCTGGGACTACAAGCACACGGCACTCCACCCGGCTAATTTATTTTCTTTTCCTTTTTTGTAGAGATGGGGTCTCACCTTGTTGTTCAGGTTAATCTCGAATTCTTGGGCTCAAGCAATCCTCCCATCTTGGCCTCCCAAAGTGCTGGAATTACAGGCATAAGCCACTGCACCCAGCCCTAAAGGTAACTTAAAGATGTGTTTACTTTGACCCAGGCAGTAGTTTTAAAAAGTTTTAATTTGTTGTTCACATTTAAAAACTGGACAATTTCTACATAAAAATCTGAATTACTCGTGTCTCTTAAAAAAATAACATCTAGCAATGGTAGGCCCACATTCCTGCCTGAAAATAATTAGCTGGGAAAGAGTAGGGACTGCCCACTTTAGACATGGTATAAATAGCATGGGAGTTGATCAATAAATATTTGCTGAATGAATGAATACATGAATGAAAAGTCAGAGACCTATAGGTCATCATGGACTGTGGTAAAGGAACCTGTCTGAGCCTGAAAGAGAATGTGATCTAAGATTAAATCCAGGATGTGCTGGTAAATGTTTAACAACCAGCTCTTCAGGGAGGAAAAAAAAGTCCCAATTTGTAGTGTTTGCCGATTGTTGTGATGTAAATACTCCCATCATGACCAATTTCAAGCTACCAACGTGCTGACACTGAACTTGGAGTTGGAAGGAGATGAACAGGCATAATCAGGTCTCGTGAGATGGTCCAAGCTGGCCCCAGCACACTACTGTTATATAGGAGGCTAGAATTACCACGTAACTGGAATAGCAACTCTCTGGACCATATGCCTGGAACATAGCAGGTGCCGAATAAATGTTTGTTGATCCAGGAACTGACTGTGTTGAAGCCCACAGATGGGAAATCATTAGAGAAGGCAGGTGAGAGTAAAAAGAGGGGCAGAGAACTGGGGGTGAACCATAAGTCAGAGGAATGTTGTACATATTTTCAGATCCCTCACTGGTCAAGTGAAGGCAAAGGGTTCGAGCTCTCCAAATTTTTAGAGGGACATGATGTAACTCCATGATATAAGTCAATGATTTTCAACATTAAAAAGTGTAATTATTTTTTCGAACTAAATATTACAAATAAATTCTGAGAAAAGGAAATGTAAGTCTGTTGAGAACCCTGATCCTGTAACTAGTTTAGTCTTCCCTGAAGCCACTTATAGTAGCCTGTTCACATGGGACTCCCCAGTGAACATTTTCTCATATCCACACTCTTGTGAAGGTCCTTCACCTTGAATCTGGACTGGGCCTATGACCTGATTCGACCCATAGAATGCACAGATGAGAACAAGCGGGTTTCTGGCGTAAGCTCAAAGAAGGCACAGTGGCTTCCAAAGCCCTGAGCTACTAGTAAGAAAGTCCAGCTACCGTGCTGGGAAGGCCATGGAGAACGGCCATGGAGAGCTCATAGAGAAAGAGAGGGACCCTGAGACTACATGGAGCAAGGGAGAGGAACACCCATCCATCCCAGTGTCCCAGCTGAGCCCCACTCCAAACCCATCTGCCAACTGAGCACATCTACAAGAGTAACCACCGACAGGCCAGCACAAGCCCAGCCGAGTCCAGTTCAAATTGCAGATTGTAAGCAAATAAAGCAGTTGATGTTTTAAGGTTTTTAGATGATCTTAGAGTTTAGATTATGTTAAATATGTGAGATCCCTAAATAGCCATAAAAAATTGATCTGTACAATGGAGAACTGCACAGCTATTAAAAGAAGAAGGCAAATCCATGTTTACCGACATGAAAAAAAATCACCAAGATTTACTCTAACGTGAGAAAGCAAGATTCAGAAGAATCTGTGGGGTATAGTATGGGATTTACCATTGCATAAAAAAGGGAAGGTAAGTGTGTGTGCGTGTGTGCATGCATGCGTGTGCGTGTGTGTGTGTGTGTGACTGTAAATTTGTAAATGCATAGAAGATTTCTGGAAAGATACTTAAGACATTAGTAACAGACTGGAAGACTTGAAGAAGAGGGGAGACTGTGTATCCTTTTGTGCATATTTTCATTGTATATCCTTTTGTACATATTTTTACCTTGTTTGCAGGTGTCCCTTATTCAAATCATAGAAATAACATTTTAACAAAAAAGTGAGGCCTGCTTATATAATGTTGCACACAACTAGCTACCACACTATGGGAACACACTATTATATTAAACTTGATGATTCGGGTTTTACCTAAATTTCACTCAGACTCGAATACAAGAATAGAGGAAAGAATTTAAAACCCATCTGGCTAATGCATACCCTTGCCAACTATTCTATTAGAAAGGAAGACGGCAGTGGGGAGGTGGTTCTTACGATAGAAAAGTTCTTGGCCTCCCTGGTGCCTGAGGTTGGGTTCTCCAAGAAGCAAATTCAGAGTGAAGGATTTTAATGAGAGTAATCTATGTGGGAAGTGGTCCCAGGAAGCACCAAAACAGAAGTGGGGAAAGGACACAGAGAAGGAAAGGAAGTCACTGAAGGGGCTGTGAGTTACCATTGTGGGCAACTGGGGTTTCGTCCCACTGGAGACCTCTGGGAGACACTGTAGGACATTTCAGAAGTGGCCCATCCAAAGTGGGAGGAATCTGGAGAATTTATCCTCTGCTCCCAGGGGCATCAATTCTCCAGCGTTTCCAGTTGCCTCTGCTTGCTGGCGGAGACACCAGAGCAAGTGCTGGTTGGGGGAAGTTGTCAGCGTGTAGAGGAAGTGAGTGCTGAGCAGATACAGGCAGGGCACCATCAGTGCATTTGCTTACCTAGACAGCAAAGCCACGGACAAAAACTCGTGTCCTTATGTGGCAGGGAGAGAGAGAGCGAACCATACAGGGAACCATACAGGGAAGTCAGGGAAGTGCATTACTTTATGACAAGTTGATTTTTTTTTTTTTTTGAGATGGAGTTTCAGTCTTGTTGCCCAGGCTGGAGTGCAGTGGCGCTATCTCAGCTCACTGCAACATCTCCCTCCCAGGTTCAAGCGATTCTCTTGCCCTCAGTCTCTCAAATAGTTGGGATTATAGGCACCTACCACCAAGCCTGGCTAATTTTTTTATTTTTGTATTTTTGGTAGAGATGGAGTTTTTGCCATGTTGACCAGGCTGGTCTCAAACTCCTGACCTCAGGTGATCTGCCTGCCTCAGCCTCCCAAAGTACTGGGATTACAGGCATAAGCCACTGTGCCAGCCGACAAGTTGATTTTTTTAGTCTTATCAGATGTTCTCTAGGAGACCATAGGAAGCTACCTTGTCTACACATTACACCTCTGTAAAAGAGGAAGAAAGGAATTTCCCGGGGAATTCAGCTCCTCTGCACTTCTGCATTGTCCATGTGAAGGTGCTTATTGAGTATGTATCGTGGTGTCTTGTACCTCAGTGGCAACAGGAAAGTCCCGGGGCAGGAAGTGAGTGGTACATAATGCAGGAGAGGGGAGAGGAGGTGCCTGATAACCCTGAGAGTCTGGGAGCTGCTGCCCCAGTGAGCCCCTCCATCTATAACACTGGCGGAAACTGTAGTAAGCAGGCTTTGCAACAGTGGGAAGGGTGCATGCCGATGTTAGGGCCTCCCATCCAAAAGCAAGGCCAGGATGGATCCAGGGTGGTGAATAAATGAAACCTAATCCAGGACCTAACAAAGGAGACTATGTCAAGTCCAAGAGGAGCGCCCTGACAGTTTCCAGCGTCATAGAGCACATTGTACCACACTATGCTATTTCACCAAGGAGAAATTTCATAAACATTTTAAAAAGTAGATTCTCAAGACTAGACGTTATTTTAATATTGCTTATTGACAATTATAAGGTAAAGAATGTTGGCAAGCAGGTAGAAAAGAAAAGTAATTACTAGCACCCAATACTGGTTCTCCAGAAATAGATCATAGTGTACCAGCCAATTTCCATTTTTGATAAAATTACTTTGCTGACATACATTGATCTAAGCATTGCTGCTGGCCATGCCACTGATAATATTTTTCTGGACAACATGCCAAAACACAGGTGAAATATTTTTTTTGACTGTACAGCAGATTTCAATCAACTGTACTCAGCTCTCTAGAGATATGCCACAGGTGCTTGTTTTTACTCTTGTGTTGATTGTGTTCAATATTCTTTCCTCAGTGATTTGGAAGAAGATGTAGCAGGCATACTCACATTTATGGAAGAAATCATTGGCATGTTTGATGGTAGAATCAGGATTCAAATTATACTGACCGGCCAGGATGTTAGGTCAACACCAACCATATGCAATTTAAGAGTAATAGAATCTGTATTTAACATTAAAAAGTCAGTTGTGTTGGTACAGGATTGGGGAGTTGCATTGACAGCAATTGAGTTGGAAAAGACCTGGGAGTTTTAATTAACTCAAAGTTCAATAGGATCCAACAACAAAACAGCTTATTTTTTAAAGCAATTTTAGGCTGCAGTAATAAAAGTCTTATTCTCAGTTGAAGGGCAGTGATGATCCTAATAGATTCTGTGAGGCTACATCTGGAGTATTGTGTACTCAGTTCTGGGTGAAAGAGTGAGCAATTACATACAGGAGGGATTTCAAATGCATGTCACACAAGGACTGGTTATCAGCATTTATCAGGGATAAATGCGAACAAAATGATAATATTTTACAGGAATAATAGTGACCTCCATCTATTTGACGAGCATTCAGGTGTAAAAGGGAGTAAACCTATTCTTTTTGCTCTATGCTTTAGTCAGCTATGGTCACATTAATACTATGTTGGCTTGTAACAACATCTATTTATCTCTTATGCATTCGCAGATAAGCTGGAGTTTGTCTGATCTAATGTAGGCTTGATTGGGCTTGGCTCCAGGTCATGACTGGGGTTCAGGTTTGCTCCATGTATTTCTTTTTCTTTGGGAATCAGTAGGTGCCCATGGGAATATTTTTCTTACAGTGATAGAAGAGGCACAAGAGGGTGCACGCATCAAAAGCCTCTGCTGATATCATGTCTGATATCCATTGCCCAAGTTAAGCCATCCTAAATTTAAGGGGCTTCAGCCACTATGAGGCCGTGGGAAGGGAACTGCATGTGTTCCTATTACAGAGTAGTGGAATAAATAATTTAATTTATTCCACTCCAGAGTAGCAGGTCAAAACGAGGGTCAGTGGTCTGAAGCTATAGGAAGATATATTTTGGTAATAAAAAACTGGATGCTCATTGGAACTGTCCAAGGATGGATGCAAATTACTGAAGTCTTTGTCCTAGAAGGGATTAGACAGAGTTCAATGGCTCATTTCCCAAGAGCATCCCAGATGGAATTCTGGTGTTATTTGGAAAGTTAGAGTTTGAGCCAGTCAGTATCTTTCCTACTGTAACATCCTCAAATTCCATAGTCCTGTTCTATCCCATACTCTTCCTTCTGACTCTGACATCCTGAGGCTTTTATTCTCTGTGCCATTCCTTGGGGAACCTAATTATATATGGCTTCTTTGTGTCTCTAAGAGATTCCATGAGTATTTCTTGTCTTCCTAATCGCTTTGGAAGCATTTCAATGTTGCAGGCTGAGTCTTAAATTTCTCTTGAATTGCTTATAGCCATTAGCTCGGTATCAGGCACCAAGCCTTTAGCATGGCATTAAATCATCACCGAACACCCAGTGCAGCCTCAAACCATCTTTGTAGCCTCTCTCCTACCTTTCCCATCTGATTATCCAGCCAATTTGAGATACCTGTCCTACGCGATACATAGCTCCTGCTTTTCAAGGCTTTGCTCACTTATAGACCGTTCTCCTTGTCCTCACATGTCTAGACCCCACCCATCCCACCCAGTGCAAACCAAGTGCTACCTTTTCCAAGATGTTTTCACTGATTCTCCAATCAGAAAGAAGTCTCTCTGCCTTTTCTGAATGGTCTTAACACTTCTCATGGTATTTAAGATGTTTATGGTACAGAAAAGTGATTCTCAAATCTAACTTTTAATCAGTGATGACTTGAGAATACTTAAATCGTACATGCCCAGGTCCCATCCCAAGATGGTCTCATATTGCTACTCTGGAAACAGAAACTGCAAGTAATAGCAGTGTTAGCAATAAAGCAGGAACTCACATAGCAAAGCGTATGGAAATAAGTTATTCCAGGGTTGGTATGGCAGTTTAATGATGCCACCAAGAACCTAGGCTCTTTCTTCCTGATCTGCCATTCTCAATGTATCAGCAATGTCTTTCCTCATGGTTGCAAAACAGCAGCTATGGCTCCAAGCATCACATCCTCACACCAGCATACCAGGCAGGAACAAAGCAGGCATAGGAAAAGTGTTCTTCTCCCATATCTCTCTTGCTCGAGAAAGAGAACCAGGAAGTTTCCTACAGACATTTCCTCACACCTCATTGGCTGGAACTGGGTCACATGCACATCCTTGACCTATCATTGGCAAAGGGAAATGGGTCATCAAGATTGCTTAAGGCCAAGCAGGAGCCACTGTTGGGGTTAGACTGTCCTGAGCAAAATCTAGGCTCTGAACGATAGGCAAGAAAGAAGAGGGGATGGCCACAACTTCCCTTACATGGTGAATAAGAAGAGCAGCTTACGTAAGTAGATGCCCCTATGGGACGGTAATCTTGCTGTGGGCAGAAACATGTCCATGCACACAGAAGCTTTAGGAATCTTCAGAGAGGCTCCATAGTCACTTGTGAATCACTTGAAGCCTCTCTCTCCGAGCCATTGTCTTGAATGCTGTTTTTAACTGATTACAATGCATGCAGCTCCCGTACCCCACTTATTTTGGCTTTTGAGGATGTTCATTTCCCCAGAATCTCCAAATATAAATCAGGTTTTCACAGAGCCCTCACAGGTATAGAAATCATCTAAAGATATGCTAGTGATTTGGGTTTCTAGAAAAATGTATATCTATGAAGGAGGCATGGATTAAGCACAGGTAGCATGTATGATTTTTTCTTTTCCTTTCATCACCTGTAACAAGGCAGGATGGAGACTGAATGCATCAGACAAAACAGGGATCAAATACCAGTTTCAACATTTGCTGCCTGTGTGACCTTGGGCAAATTCTGTAACCTCTCTGAGCCTTGGTGCCTTGTTCTCCTCATGCATAAAATGAACCCTCCTGCAGGGATGATATCTAGACCAAGACTGATAATAACAGTAATAATGGTTACCCTGTCACGGGTGTCCATTCCATGAAAGGCCTGATTCTAGGAATTTTATACACATTATCTTTTTCCCCCCGCAGAAACGTGGTCTCACTGTGTTGCTCAGGCTTGGGTGCAGTGGGGCAATCGCAGCTCACTGCAGCCTCAAACTCCTGGGCTCAAGCCATCCTACCATCTCAGCCTCCTGCCTGAGTAGCTGGGACTACAGATTTCAAATATTTTTTTTTCCATTTTTTTGTAGAGGCTGAGGTTTTGCTATATAGCCCAGGCTGGTTCTCAAACTCCTAGCCTCAAGTGATCCTCCTGCTTTGGCCTCCCAAAATACTGGGATTACAGGCATGAGCCACTGCACCTGGCCACGTCATCTTCACAAAAAATGCAATGAGTTAGGGGCTTGTGTTGCTCCCAACGGTTAGAGTATCAAAGGGACCCACCCGAAGTCACAAAGCTAACTGGTGAGGGTTGAACCCATGTGTCTGACTCCAAAGCCAGTTCTGCAGGATATTAATTGTGTATTTCTTGGTTTCTTTTTTTTTTTTCTCCAATTATTTGGTGCTATGCCAAAATCATCAGAATTGTTCCTGTAGGCACTCCTTTTCTTAATTACATATTGCATTGTTCTCTTTCTCACTTTCCTTTGTTTGATCCAAGGTAAATTTTTAGTCTTTTAAAAAATGCTCATACATTATAAATCCTTGCTAATACACAGTTCTTTCAGACTGTCCTGCCTTGCTTGGGAAAGCAGATCTGGGTCAGGGAGAAAGAAGGACCGATGAACTCAAATAGCCTTTTCACTTTTATTCTCTGTTTTCACATCAGAATGCAGTGTCACCAGTGAATCCCCTCCTCGTAATCTCTTCTTTCCTGGAGAATACCAGCCTGGTTTCACTTCCCTTTTAAACTATCCACAGATCTTTGTGCCCCAATCACTTTAGCTGTATTGCACTAGGCCTCGCCAGTGGCACAATATCCTTTTCATAATAAGGTCTCCCACATGACACAGTAGACTTTTGTACCTGGCCAGAATCACCACATTCATCGCAGATACCACGTGCTGTCTATTGGATACCCTCATTTTCTCTTTTCAGGAAGGGCTGGTGTCGGCTTTCCTCCTGCCTCTTATGAACCAGGAACCTGTATCTTGGGGCTGCTGTTTTCCAGCCTCTGCCAAGTTTCCATTTTTGTGGGACATGAGTTAACCGGCATACCCATACCCAAGACTGGGACTTAGGTTAACTGAGGGTTGGCATTCTCCCCAAAGCCTGTTTTGCATATATTTTTGAAAACCTGTTGATTTTCTGCCTACCTTCTTTCCTCCATGAGTAGACTTCAATGAACACACCACTCTCCTTCTTCGGTGATTACCTGGTCTCACCTGCTCATCATACAAGAGCCATTGTTATTGTTAGGGCTGACAGATTCTCTTTGCATGTGATTTAGTCTGCATCTGTAGTGTCCACAGAACATATTCTAGAAGTTAAAAATATATAATATAATGAAAACCCTGATGCAACTTTTGCTTGAAATATGAGTATAGCGAAGACATTTGACAGAAGAGCCTGAAAATAGGTTAATAGTAGTATAATTGCATCTAATAAGAGCTACCATTGATTAAGCCTATAATAATGCTAGTAACTCCCCTAAACATGCTCTATACATTACCTCATTCAGTCTACATAATAAGACTCAGAGGAATGTATTACCATCCCAGATTTACAGGGTAACTGTATTACCATCCCAGATTCACAGAGAAAATTAAGGCTAAGAATGTTAGGTAATTTTCCTAGTAGACTGCAACTAGTAAGTATCAGAGAAGGGATTTGAACCCAGGCCTCAGCTTGTTTCCAAGTCCACAAACTTAGCTGTTGCTACCCAGCTTCACTGATTTTCGTTCCGTGCACCGCCTCTGGGATGTTTCCGTATTTGCCTTCTGGTTAATATTTACTCCTTCCTCCCTAGCACACCACATTAAGGGTGTGGCATAGGCTTTTCACTTCCTGAATGTTTGTTACCCAGTTTCAACCAGCTTTACTCTCTTTCAGAGTGACATAAAAGTGACAGCCCTTTAAGCTCACAGAAAACCAGGAGCTGATTTCAGTACGCAATTGGCTACCATGCGCGATTTTGTCTTTCCTTTTATGTTGTTGAAAATTCCTCGATGGCAACATGGCCCACACATTATCTAACCTTCAGACAATCCCAGAGGATCTGCAGGAAACCCCCAAGCACCCCAGAGGGGTCACTGGCAACAAATGGATTAAGGAAATGGCCTGATTTATAGTATTATTGGGGGTCAGCATGGAGAATTATAGACAATTTTGTTTCTACTGTAGAATCGGCATGGTAGAGTGAATATGGGCTTTGGGAGTCAAACCCAGGCCTGTAGGATGACCTGGGAAGCAGTCTACGCAGCTTTGGCCCATTTCAGCTTGTAAGATAGAGAAAATACATCATCCTAGAACTATTGCATGGATGTACGAGATTTTGTATATAAAGTCCCCAGCAGATACCTGGCACACTGTAGGTGCGCCCAAAACCAACGCAACAGTTTTTAGAAGCTTAGCTTGACTCAGGCTGAAATTTCAAAAGATCTAGGGTTCACTCTCCACCCATTTCTAAGCCATTGAGTGAAATGAACATGTTAGTTCTGGTGTTGACTTCAGTATCCTAAGTTGGGAGGTAGAACTCATCATTCCACTCCTCCTTAAGTATTTTGATAAGAATAACTGAGAAGTCCATGTAGCATTTTGAAAATATAAAATACTGTTAGATTGTTTTGTTTTATTTTCATAGTAAAGAGAAAGGAACAAGGAAGGGAGTGGAGAAAAGGAGAAAAGAATTCAGGACTGATATTTTCAAATTTCCAAAGTGAACGAGATTGGTGTTTGGTACTCTTTGATCTCTCCTTTTCTTAAAATAAAGGGAGGGGATGAGTGTGTTAGAGTCCACCCCATCTAGAATT
The DNA here is from genome assembly GCF_037993035.2 of Macaca fascicularis. Classification (NCBI taxonomy): domain Eukaryota; kingdom Metazoa; phylum Chordata; class Mammalia; order Primates; family Cercopithecidae; genus Macaca; species Macaca fascicularis. Next base: position 48,515,218 of record NC_088394.1, read on the forward strand.
AGAGAGAGAGGGAAAGAGGGAGGTAAAAAATCCTTCCTATTATCCCTCAAATTGTGCCACAGTGAAAACAACTCACTCTGCTTTTATATCAATGACCTTACTGCCTCAGTGTCCTCATCTGTTGAAATGTGTTTAGGAACAGCTGACTTGCACACCTGTCCAAGGTGTTAGAAAAGCCAGATAGATAAGACAATGGGAAAAGTTATTTTGAAAATCAAGTAGTATTAAAATCAAGGTAGAGAGAAGGAACACCAGGCCAAGAGTGAGCAAATCTGAGTTTGAAGCTGGGCTTGGATGATCGCCGCTTTGTGACTTTGGGCAAGTCATTTCACCTCTCTGCACTGCAGGTTCCTCATCTTGCAATGTGGAAAGCAGAACCTCTCTGTGTTGGAGGATCCTGTGGGATCCCGCATGACATGGCACCTTGAAATTGCACTTACAGGCTGGGCGCGGTGGCTCACGCCTGTAATCCCAGCACTTTGGGAGGCCGAGGCGGGTGGATCATGAGGTCAGGAGATCGAGACCATCCTGGCTAACACAGTGAAACCCCGTCTCCACTAAAAATACAAAAAAAATTAGCCGGGCGTGTTGGCAGGCACCTGTAGTCCCAGCTACTCGGGAGGCTGAGGCAGGAGAATTGCTTGAACCTGGGAGGCGGAGGTTGCAGGGAGCCGAGATCGCACCACTGCACTCCAGCTTGGATGACAGAACAAGACTCTGTCTCAAAAAAAGAAAAAAGAAATTGCACATACAGGGCACATCGTTTCTGCCATCCCCTAAGGTCAATCCTGGGTGATTGCTGGCCTTTTGTTTTGCTATGTTTTCCATCTTTCTCACAAAGTAAAAATGCAGACATGTAAATTCTCTATCTATGTGCACTTCAGGAACTTCCAAGGTCCCTTTGGGGTTATATCCTTCCTTAGCCTCTCGCAAACCTGAAAGCAAGGTGACTGTAGGACAAACTGTGTGGGCACTGGATGGGAAATGCATGCCTCTAGTAGAAGGGGAAGCCAGAACTCAGAGCCAAAGAACAGGCACCATGAGTCCAGGATGTCCAAATCTGACTGCTAAAGGAATGCCAGTGATACTGATTGTTTTCCATATAAAATCTAACATTTAAAGAATACAGGCTCAAGAAGAATGATAAACACTGCACAGGGCAAGTTTTATTGTTTTTCTTAAAAGAGCTGAAAACCATAATCTAATGCATCTGCCCTTTGTTACAGATTGGGGCCTGGAATCTAGGGAGTAGAGAAAGGCTGCCTGGCTGGTCAGCAATCGAAACACAGAGCTGGGGCCATCTAGTTCAAATGCAGTGTTCATCATTCTTTGCTAAGCACAAGGCGACCGTGATTGTTGTGGTTAGCAAGGTCTCCTGACTTCCTAGGCAGACCTTGTTCCACCACACTGGACTTTCTTTGCTAGAAAGGACGTGGAAAAAGGAGTGACAAAAGAGGAGAAAGTGCTAGTGAAGGAAAGAGAGGAAGAGAGACGAAGGTCCCCAGTTGTTATTACCTAGGGAGTGCCCAGCGAGCCTCTCAGAGGAACACAGGTAGGTACCCCTTTCTCCTGCTTGCACCAGCCCACCACCAGCAATAACAACTGTGCACCCTCACTGTTGCCCCCATGCATGGAGCAGAGATACAGCAGAGATAGGGAGAAAAGAGTTTTCAAAGGTGAGTTGAAATAGTGACTTCTTTAAGTGTGGCAGGTTTGGCTGTATTCCGGTATCCTTGCCACTGCACCAGGTGAAGGGGAAGCAGACTGTAAAATACTTTGAATATTATCAAAGGTTATTTGGGGGGAAAAAAAAAAAACCAGCAACCACCTCACCTGATTGTGCCAGGTTTGTGATAGGAATCTAGGGGAGAGGTGTCCTCAATGACCTCCATTTCTTGAATGACCCTTGGCCCACCTGCTACCTCTGAGATGAGTCAGGGGACACAACTTTCTTGCTTTCCGTCATCACTTGCCTGCTACTGCTGCAGCAGCTCAAGTGGAAAATGTCACATCTTGAAGTCATGGCTTTGGTGTCTGGTGGGTAGAGTTTCGACAGAGCCACTCGTGAGCTGTGTGGTTTAATCTTTCTAAACCTCACTGTCTTTAGCTCTAAAATGGGGGTAGCAGCCTCAATGAGCAAACTAAAACAAAATAACAAATGTAAAGCACTTATCCCAAGACAAGGCATATGAGAAGTATTCAACAAAGGACAGCTCTAGTTATGGTGATGATGGTCTCTAAAGCTTCCAGACTCAGATTCCTAACCAGACAGCCATGAGAGATGGTTCCCACAATGGCAAAAGGGTAGGCTCCAGGCTGCCTGAGTTTAAATATCCTGACTCTACCACTTCAGCAAGTTACTTAACTCTGTGCTTCTTGCCTCATCTGTAAGATGGAGATACCCCATTGGGCTGTTGTGAAGATTGGCAGGGATCTTATAATGTGCTCAGCACAATGCTTGGATGCTGCTTGGATGATGTTATTATCCAGGTGGGCACTGCGGAACACAGACTGATACTCAAGCTCAGCACTTGCCTTCATGGAGCTGACAGTCTAGATAGACTAGGTGCACATGAGATTTTTCTCAGTGAAGTTATAATCAGTGCTGCCCGTGCCACCCATCTGGTCTCAGCATTGCTGCTCATTTGCACTGTCGTGACTCATCTTTCTGCTGCTGACCTTAAGAAACCTTGCCATAAGGTCTGCTTCGGGGAAACTAAATTATGACAGATACAAACTGAAGTGCCAAGATGAATTGTCCAGATAGGTGGCCAGTGCCAGGAATTTGTGTTTGAGACCACTGGGAGAGAGGTCCTTTTCCCTGGCTCCCTGCAGTGGAAAACTGCTGTATGTCTGATACCTGTGCTCCATGAATTTACCCTCAAGTTCTTATTTGGGAACAGGCTTGCTTAGCAATGTCCCTGGGGGCAGGGAGCCATGGGTGGGCTGATGCAAGAGACTGTAGTTGTGTCTCTAGGCTGTGACAGCATCCCAGCTGTGGGCTTCTCAATTTAAACGCAACATCTGTGCACAAGAGGAGGCACCCTCCATCCAGGCAAGTTGAAGTTTTCTTTCTTGTAACTTTAACAGAGGTTAAAATGTAAACACAAAACAAAGCAAAACCCAACTTAACTCTCTGGATCCTGTTTCTGTTAAAAACATTTTTTTAAAATAATAATAATTAGAACAGTAGACCCAGCTGAGAGAAGTCTGTCTCAAAACAACGGGAGAGACTAAAACACACTCTCCCCCAAACAGATAAGGAAATAGTGAGCTAAAAAGTAAAACTTAAGAGTGCTACTTCTCAACTCAGTAATTAATGTATGAATAAGTTCTAGCCCAATTTCCTATGAAAAATAACAACACAGAAAGAGAAAAGAAAAGCCACTCAGATGCAGCAATGACATCCAAGTGTTCACTGGAGAAATTTAATATGTATCAGAGAAAAATCTGCCTTCTCCAAAATGTTGCCCCCTCCAAAAAAACATTCTTCTTGTTGTAGCATTTTTCCTCCACACTGACAGATAGTTTGAAAATAAAGCAGCAGACTAGAGTAGAGTGTGGGTGCCCACGCCTTAGAACAAAGAGATTAAAGAATAGGCTTTTCTTCAAATAAATTCGACTTTTTTTGCAACAAATTCAGGGTCTGGACAGTTTAATGAAGAACAAAGAACGCTCAGACCCCTCTCTTTCAGCTTTTCCAAACAAACACAGTCATTTCCAACCATTCACAGGTGTTTTTCTTCCCAAAACAAACACAGAAACAAATATTTACAGAGTTATGAAAATTCAATAGAAGTCACGGGAGCACAAATTTCCTCACCTGCGTCCAAGATCTCTGGCCTGGGATTATCAAACAGAATGTCACACCTACTTTCCATTACGGGACAGGAAACCTTTGGGCCAAAGAGAATCAGTCCGCAGAATGTATTCATAAGGATAAAGGCCTCATCTTTTCAAGAAAGTGTTTGCGGCTCCAAGGAAGAATGGACTTTGGACAAAGGAAACACCAGTGACTTTTTCCTCATCTGCCCAAATGGGCAGCAATGCCCTTGAAGAGCTCATGACTGCCTTGTGAATTAATTCCCTTTGTTGACCAACAACACAAAGTGTGGTGCTGACTACCACACTGACCACCAGGAATAATTTCTCACTTAGGTGTTTGCAGGAAAGGCTCTTGTTTGCTTTTCTCAGATGTCCCGGATGTGAACAGGCCTCAAAATTAGGAAATGCAGCTGGGAATGGTTGCTAACAACAATGCTTATTTCATCTTTTTTCTTTCTTCAATACACTAGAGAAACAGGCAAGAAAAGAAAATAATGCAGTTATGGAAGGAAGGAGGAAAGACAGAGGGAAGGGAGCAGGGCAGAAGGGAAGGGGAAAAAAGATGGGAGAGAAAGGAAGAAAGGGAGGGCAGAATGGGGACAAAAGATAGCAGGGAGGGAGTGAGGGAGGAAGGAGCAGAAAAGAGAGGAAAGAAGAAAGGAAGGAGGGAGAGAGGCAGAGAGAGAGAGAGAGAGATAAAAAGAAGGAATGAGAGAGAAACCTGCTGTTGTCAGACCCTGACTGGTTTACACTGAGGAACCAGATAGCCTCTCAGTGAAAAGCTGAGATTAAGCTCACAACATAATTTCCATTATGTTAATGTTGCTTTAAAATATATTGCACAGAGTGCTGCAACAATCAAATTATCAATTATAATGTCTACTCAGAGTAGAAAAGTGTTGCAAACAGAGGGCTGATTACTGCTTCAGTACATCCAATCTGCATACTCATTGTTCAGTACAGGGAAAACAAATTATCTTGTGTTGGCCCCAGTTCAAATTTAATTAAATGAGTGCAAAGCAATTATAATAAAGTACAATAGTGTAGTAATGAAAGGAAAATAACTCATTAACCTATTAATCTTTATTTATGTTCCTCTCAAATAACTATGTAATTTCTTTATCACTGCATCCCATAAGAAAAAGTAGGGTCTCACTGCTCATGGCCTGGTTTAACAGGTTCTATTTGGTTAAGATGCCTTTGTGGCCACCATTTATACTCACTTTGCTTAGCTTTGGGGCCACACACCCCCTCAGCTCTCTGTCATGCTCCCTGCCCACACGTACGCGTACCTGGTCTAGATTTAGCGCTCCTCTCCCACATTTCCCTGACACTTGTCAGTTACACAAGGTCAATCTCTCTGGAAGTGAGAAGTGCTTACCACAGCATATGGGAAAGAGGCATCCTCCAGCATCTGGTATGTAAGGCAATGCAAAAAAGGGGGAGAGGACAGAATCACTTTTGGTTTAGAGAGAGCCCATTGCTTTACAGCTGAAAAGATTCCACTAAAAGCTAACACTCCACTATGCTTTCCAGTTAATAAAGTTTTTTACATGTATGATTTCATTGAAGCCTCCTGATAACACTGTGAGGGTGCCTGATGTACAGATGAGGAAACAGATTGATGGAGTAGAAAAGTATGTTGTCCAAGCCTTGCCACTCATGAGAAGCAGATCCAGGATTCTAATTTAGGTCTACAACACCTAAATCTTCATTTCATTCCCCTAGAACCTTGCTATTCAAAGTATGGTCCAGGGACCAGGAGCATTGGCCCCACCTGGAAGCTCATTGGAATCTGGGCCTCACCTTAGATCTGCAGAATAAGACTCCACATTTTACAATATCCTCTAGTGAGTCTTACACACTGAAGTTTAAGAGGCACTGGAACTATTGGATAGTACACTGCCTTTTACTGAGAGAAGGGTGACTTAGGCAAATCTCCCAGCAACTACTTGGTTAAGCATTTCCTTGCAATTTGCAACACCTTGAGATGACCTTGAGATTATCTTGGGTGATCAAGGTTGATTCTGGCTTCCATTTTCATGTTATCTGAAGACAGGGCTGGAAGTAGTGGATGTAGTAAAAGCAGAAAAGATTTCTCTTTCTAGATCCACAGCAGACCCGTAAATCTTCACCTTTTTCTTCCAAAGAGAATTTGTAAAATAGAGAGAAAGGAGAGGGGAGAAACGGATGAATTAAGGAAGGAAACAGACACTTGTTAAGTTTCTACCCTGTTCTTGGAGGTTTTCCATGTATTCCTTCATTTAATCTTTACAACAAGCACCTTTTTAAGATAAGGTAACTGACGACAGGTTTAAGTGATATGCCCAAAGTCACCCACACTGCTGGGTAACAGAAATGGTATTTGGCTTGGATTCAAAGTTTACACTTTCACTGTACTCTATTTTCTCTTAAAAAAAAAAAAAGGAAAAAGGGAAGGAAATCAAGATGAGATAAAAGGGTGGTGTGGTAGTCATTAGTGCTGTTCACCAAGTATCTCCAGTTTTTAGTCTCTGAGGTATGTGAAGGATTATACTTCCTGCCCTGCTTAGAAGTAGGTGGGAGCCATGTAAATAGCTTTGGCCAATGAATTGCCTGCAGAAGTTTCATGTTTCATTTTCAGATCAAATATTTAATTGCTTGTGGACACCTTACAGAGCTGTCTCTCTTTCCTCTGCCATGAAAATTGCCAATATTCAAGATGGTGGTTGCATCATAAACCTGTGTTCCATAGTGAGTGAATATGCTCACCAAAGACCCCCACCAACCTATGACAGACACATAATGAGAGTGATAAAAGCTTTGTGTTATTTTGAGCCCCTGAATTATGATGGTTGCTTGCTACTGTAGCATAACTGAGCCCATCCCGACTCTTCCAGATGCTAGGAAGTGGTAGGAAGGGAAACAGTTAACATTTCTACACTGCATCTTTTTCACTTGAGACTCACAGCATTCCTATGAGAAAGGTAAGGAATGGCTATTATTTATTATGTATTTATAAATTACTATTTACAGATAATTTAATACTGACAAAGCAGTTTAAGTGTCCTGCGCAAGATCACAAAGTTTGTAAGTGGAAGGGCTAGGTGTGGAGCACAGGGCTTGTAATGACTGATCTTTCTTCAATGCAGAACTCTTCCTCCAAAAGAGGACTGGAGCACCATTACCTGCCCTTGGGTATACTCAGATTGGAATATCTAGCTCTGTACTCACACTCCTCTTCCCCCACCACTCAGGAAGAATCCAAGTTATTGGGTAAAAATCAGGCCAAGGAAAAACAAGTACATGCAGTTGCCAGCAGATGATGACACTGGGTCTTTGCTGGGGGCAGAAACCACCAGAGAAAGTTCACAATGATAACCCTCAATGACGTCAACTGTAAGGAACTCCACTGTCCATTTTGAGGTGGGTTTTTTTTTTTTTTTGGAGAAAGGGTCTTGCTGCATTGCCCAGGCTGGAGTGCATGGCACAATCACTGCTCACTGCAGCCTCAGCCTCCTGGGTTCAAGTGAACCTCCTACCTCAGCCTCCCAAGTAGCTAGAACCACAGGTGCATGTTACTCCACCCAGCAAATTTAATTTTTTTTTTTTTTCCAGAAACAGGGTCTCCCTATGTTGCCCAATCTGGTCTCTAACTCCTGGGATCAAGCAATCTTCCCACGTTGGTCTGTCAAACTGCTGGTATTACAGGTGTGAGCCACACGCCTGGCCTGAGTTCATCTTTCATGTGATTGTTTTTGCAAGATAGAAAGGCAAAAGTCAGTAGTTGCAGGATTGACCTTATAATATGATCTTAAAAACATTGTCTCCTAGTTTGCATATGGAAGAATCTCAACTAAATAACCTCCTTTTAACCAGTTCGCTAAACAAACCAAAGTTCTCCCTTTTTCCTATAAAACACACTTCTAATGCAGGTTGAAGGCTCATGGCAAGTAGGCTACTGTCCAGCATGTCCAGGGTCCTGCTCTCCCATCATTGAGTGCTATGTTTACTAAGAGTCTATTAGGTTCATTCCCAGGCCTGTTTATTCTCATTGTATTTCTTATTGTCATTATGCACATTAATGTAATGTGAGTCAGAAAAAAAAACAGATATATCTGTGAAGACTGGATAGAATGCTTTGGGAAGATTTGATAAAAGCAAGTTATTAAAAAGAGTGTTGGCAGATCTGTAACAAAAAAAATTGAGAAAAGTTATGATCTATATGGAACCTGCCCTCAGAATGCTCTTTTAGTTTCCCAAGGCTTCACATTCTGTGTTAAAGAAACAAATTGAAATTCATGGACAATGCACTGTGAGTGTGATTTATATAAGAAAGGCCATCTAGAAGTCTTAGCAATGGAATGTAATCATGTTTTTTAAAAGCCTAAGTCATATATCAAATGATTGTCAAAACGATACCCCAAAACAATGTATAGGTTTTGTGTTAAAATAAAATGAAATATTTAAAGTATGGATCATTTTTAATCATTTCTGAATTCAAACCCTACCTATTTGTCCCAATTACTTCTGATAGAAGGACTTCCACATAATTACTTTTCCTGTTTGCCATTTTCCCATTTCCCCTTCCACAGACATACTGTGCTACCTTTAGGTTCGAGGTATATATCTTTCACATATCTTTCACATATCTTTCTTTATCCAATTAGCTCATTCAACAATATTTATTTTTTAAATTTTTTTAAAGAGATGGAATCTCCCTATGTTACCCAGAGTGGTCTCAAACTCCTGGGCTCAAGCAATCCTCCCACCTCAGCCTCCCAAAGTGCTGGGTTACAGGCATGAGCCACCACATCTGGCCCTCAACAAATATTTCCTGAACAATTACTATGTGCCAAGCACTGGTTTGGGTGCTGGGCATAGACCAATGAACTGTAGAGCCAACAGTAGAGAAAACAGACTTTAAATAATCAGAGAATCATCATTTAATAATAACTGTGATGTGCATTATGGAGAAATTCAGAGTTCACTCTGTTTTTACGTAACTCAGACTTGGGATGGATTTCCTACTTCTGAATGGTAAAGTAAGTGTCTGAATAAATGAGCCACCAGCCTTCTTCCTTGTATTCTATTTTTAATGCAGTTTATTTGGGCCAAATGATCACGGTCATCCTTACCAGCTCCAGGCTGTGATTCTATAGTGGCTGGAGTGCCTTGGAGCTTAGAGCAGGTTATTTTAGTTCGCTCCATGGATACTCTCTCCACCCTTCTCCACTTTATGATGGTTAATATTGAGTGTCAATTTGATTGGATTGAAGGATGCAAATTATTGTTCCTGGGTGTGTCTGTGAGGGTGTTGCCAAGGGAGATTAACATTTGAGTCAGTGGACTGGGGAAGGCAGACCCACCCTCATTCTGGGTGGGCAAATTTAATCAGCTGCCAGCGTGACCACAATAAAAGCAGGCAAAGAACGTGAAAAGACTAGACTCGTTTAGTCTTCTGGCCCACATCTTTCTCCCGTTCTGGATGCTTCTTGCCTGCCCTCGAACATCAGGCTCCAAGTTCTTCAGTTCTGGCTTCCTTGATCCTCAGCTTGAAGACGGCCTATTGCGGGACCTCATCCTGTGACCGTGAGTCAATACTCGTTAATAAACTCCCTTTTATATATACATCTATCCTATTAGTTCCATCCCTCTAGAGAACCCTACTATAACCCTATTCTGTTCCCCAAGAGGTGGACCTTTATGGACCCAATCAACTGCCTCCCTCACCCTGTGCCTCCAGGAGGCTTGGAAAGCAGGACATGATGAAGGCTGTGGGTTTTGTTCTCCATATATCTATCTGCAGAGTTGTCAAGTGTTGGCAGCATCTCTCTTGGCAAAGCCACCGCCCTTGTCAAGCAGCATTCTCTTTATAGCTACTCTCTAGGTCAGGGATTGTCAAACAAGGCCCGGACTATGGGGTGGCAAGCAAAGTGCCTAGGAAGCCAAGGTTACCCTCAGAGTTGTGCAAGTGCAGGGCCCGAGAGTTCATCCTTTCTTAAATTTTGCACCCTGGACACCTCACTTGCCTTACCCTTGTCCTGGCCTTGATGCAAACTTCCTTTGTAAAGGCCTAGAGAATAAATATTTTAGGCTTTGTAGGCCAAACAGTTTCTGATGCAAGTATTCAATTCTGCTTTTGAAATATGTGGGCAGTCATAGACAATATGTAAACAAATGGGCACAGCTGTGTTTCAATAAAACTTTATTTTCAGAAACAGGTACTGGGCCAGATTTGACCCATGGGCCCTAGTTTGCCAACGCCTGCTCTAAGTGAGACAGTTCCCCACGGTTGCTTAGTCTGGGACAGCACAGTCCCTTGAGGTTTCCTTTAATCCTGCTCACATCTTTGCAAAAAGCCCCTTTACTAAGCTCCCCTCAAATTATCCAAATTGAGTGTGCCATCTGTTTCTTGCTAGGACCCTAATTGATGCACTTGGCTTTGCATTTCTCCAACACAGGCTTTAATTGCAGAGTACCAACAACAAAAAAACAACAACAAAAATGGAGACTACAACCAATTACTCTGTATCGGGGAAGGGGTGGTGTTTACATGTATTCATCCATTCCCAAATATGATAGAATATTTCACAAAGTTGCAATACACTCTTAAAGTTGATGGCAGCTGAAATAAATAAGCCTTTTTTTCCTGGGTCCTGCAGTCTCAACCCTGCTGCCCTACTTGTCCTCTTCTAATGGAATGGAGGTCTATTCTAATTAAACAAGAAAATACATCTTTTCACAAGGGGAGAACGGAGGACATTGTACTCTGTACCTCAAAGAAAGCATGCTTTAATAAGAATCCTTTTATAATCCCTGCTTTTATTTGTAGCTTCCCAAAGCTTTTGCTGTAATAAAAGGATTGTAAAGTTGACAAATATAAGCAGGGACAAAGAAGTTTGGGGAGATAATGCTCTGGTGAATGGGCTAGTATTTGAAAGTGTATTGATCCCTCAACACATAGAAGATGATCACGAAGAGCCAACGCTGCCATCAATCAGGGTGATATTTCTATTACAAAGTAAAAGCCCTTCCAGGCAGGGCTATCCATTTCTTATATCATGTAAGAATTATGCTTTATGCTGAGAAAGATAATTCAGGCCAAAATGCAGGGCTTGGTATCTGAAGATCTGGATTCAAATCAGGCTTCATAGAACTTCAAACCTACTGCTTTATCACATGGAAGCAGCAAATAGAGCTGTAACAAATGCAGTGTGTTCTGTTGTGGGGTTGCAGACGTCCTCTGTCATTCCACCATTATGACTATCGCAAGTAGCATCCATTACCCCTTCTGGCAAAGCCACCCATTTGCACCTGAGGTTCCTTCACTCTCACACTTAAAGCCTCACACTCTCCACTTCTGGTGGAGCTCCATCTCTGGGGCAAGGGTGGAACATGTGACCAAGCCTAGACCAATTAATATACTGTATCCCTAGGGCAGAGAGATCTGTTTAATTATAGGCAAATGATCCAGTTAGAGTCAATGAGACTTTCTAGGAAAGTGATTGTATGGACTGTCCTTTCTCACTAGGCTTGAATGTGAGGGCTGGAACTGCTGCAACCATTGCGGATATATGAGGAGCCTGAGGCTGAAGTCAGTAGAGTAGAAGGATGACATTGTTCAAGCCCCACAGAGAACCATGCCTAAAGCTGGCATTGGTTGGGAAAAAAATATAGACAAGTTTTCACACTTTCCGTTATCCAAACCCTTTGTAATGTGACTTTGCAGATTCTCCCATTGAGAACATTAAGAGATGGAAACTACTTCCTACTCCTTGAGTATGGGCTGGTCTTGTAACTTGCTTTGACCAATGCATTCCAGTGGAAGTGATGGTGTGCACTTTTGATGTCAGAAGCCTGCACCATGTAGAAAAACCTAGGCAAGCCTGCTGGAGGATGAGAGACAATGTGGATGAGAGCCAAGGCATCCCAGCCAATAGCCAGAAGCAGTGTTGCCTAGCTGACCCACAGCTAACTGCAGATCAATAAGGGAGCCCAGCTCAGACCAGAAGAAACATTCAACTGAGCCCAGCCTAAATTGCTGGCTTGCAGATTTTGTGCAAAATAAACAGTTGTTTTAAGCTACTGTATGTTGAGGTGATTTATTATTCATCAATAACTGATACACATCCCATCCCTGAATTTTTCAACTTATATGAACCGATAACTTTATTTTTGATGTAGTCAGTTAGGATTGGGTTTTCTGTTATTTGAAATAAAACAATTCTTAACCCATCAAAGATGTGTCTTCATTTCCCCCAAAAAGATAAGGATGCTGTCTTATCCTTATCCAAAGCACTTGCCCTATCTGGATCCAAAGCTGAGTGATTGATCAATAACTACTTAGTGATTGACTATGACATATTGACAGATTCACAAATCACATTTTGAAGAGCAAAGAATATATTTGCTCTTGAGTCTCCAGTGTCATCTCTAGGGGAATTGTACTTTATTTGACTTAGATCCTCAACAGAAATTTGGAAGATACAAGGCGCTTCTCCAACCATCACAGTAGCTGAAAACAAATATATCTGAGACATCGTACCTAAGGAACCAAACTCTGCCATCTCCCTCAAGGGAACCCAGAAAAATCTGGGCCTTAATTGTACCCTCCTTGCTATAAAAACCTGAAATGACATCATCTTTTTCTTTCTAAAATAAAATAAAGGCATGTAATGCTTCTAGGCAAGAGGTCCAGATGTATCTGCCTTTCCTGTCCTCCAGGACACTATCCACTTATTGCTACAACTTGCTGCATTTTTCCTGCAATTTGTATTCTTCTTTTTGAAAAAAAAAAAAAAAAAAGAAGGAGGAAAAACTAAAGCAGGGATTCCATAGAAGTCATCCTCTACTTTAGTAAAAAGGTAGAATCCACCTGACCTATTCTGTGTGTCAGAGTGGAATCCAGCAGCCAATTATCTCCAACTATTGGCAAATTGTGTGCGTGCGTGTGTGTGTGTGTGTGTGTGTGTGTGTGTGTGTGTGTGCGCACGTGCGTCGAGAGGGAGAGAGAGAAAATGTAGATATACACTGGCATTTTTATTCTTAAATCAGAGGATAACCAGGCTTTCTCCAGCCCAAGTGAGTTTACATTTTAAATTCTTAAACGGCTGGTTTTTTTTTGTTTGTTTTTGTTTGTTTGTTTGTTTGTTTCTCAGATCTGCAGACAAAGGTCCAAGAAGACTTTGTTGAAGACTGAAAAGAGAAATATACTTGGTGGAGAGAGATAACTCCTCTCCGCACAGAGGTCAGGAAAGGGAATCACAGACTGACATTTACCCTTCTCTCTGAACTCTCCCAGGCCTCAACGGCTCCTAATCTTTCTTCATTCTCCTTCCTTCTCATTCACAGGCTTGTATCTTTCCCCAGGAAGACTCAAGAAAAAGTCCAAGATAAGAAATTCCATTTATGAGAAAAGGAAGGCACAGGTTAATTTGGTTTATCTCCTCCAACCTGAACAATGGGTGTGAGTTCTGACAATTGCTCGTGGTCAGAACCATTCAAACTTTCCTTTCTCATTAGACGACAAGGCTGCAGCGTGAAGAGGATGCCATGTTGGGGAATTGGGTGTCAAGGAAAAGACATTCGAAGGTGCATGAACAGAGTGAAGGTGGTGCAAGCAAGTGCAGAGGAGGTGGGGAGACTGGAGTGCTGGGAAGGAGAGTCAGCAGAAGCTAGCAAACACGAAAGACACAACACAAAACAAGCAGTTGTGCAAATTAGGATGATAAGGGGGGAGTGGTCAAAGGTGTATTTCTCATGGCTCACCCAATGCAAACTCAGTCTGATGATCCTACAAGACTGACTGCACCTGGCCTCTGCATCCCTTCAGCCTCTTCCCCAAAAGGACTCCCCCTTATTGCCAGTCACACAAGCCTTCCTTCATTTCCTCTAATAGGCCCGACTTGTTTCTGCCTGCCGGTCTTGGCATTTGCTGTTTTTTCTGCCATAGCTGGCTCCTTCCCAAACACCAAATCTCAGCCCAAACAACATCTCCTCTGGGAGGCCAGCCTTGATCACCTTTATACAACACAGACCCGCTCCTGCCCATCACTTTCTATCTCATGACCCAAAATGTGCCCCTTCATGATAGCTCACACCAGCTAAAACCATCTTGTTTGTGCATTGCTCACTTGCCCCCTGCCTGTTTCTGGCTCTGGAAGGTCGGCCTCCTGTCACTGTCTGGTCTGCTGTGTGGTACCACCCATGCCCAGCACCTGGCCTGGCACATTGTAGGAACTCAGTGCAAACTTCTTGAGTGAAAGAAAAATGAAGAAACTCAGCCTTGGGAGAGAAAACAACTGTTAAATGATTATTTAATAAAATAGAGTATTAAACTATTTTATATTAAGTATTAATTTATTTCATAAAATATTAATTGTCTTTACAACAAGTGTGTCCTTAGTCATTGGTGTTTGTGCTTTGTAAATCTTCACATCCCATGGGGCCAGTAATGGGGGTGGGGGTTTCAGTGTGGGAAGGGGGTCAGGGAACCAGTCTGGCCTGCAGGGGTTACCTGCCCCATGGGTGCCTGCAGGCTCCGTGTGGTTTCAGTGGCATGGCACCCTGGTGGGAAGAGTGGCTCAGAATTGGTGGTGTATGGTGATAATAAAAAGCAAAACAACTTTTAGTTGATTATTGTTTTTTAATTCTATAGGGACTATGGCCCTTTCATTACCTACACCCTGTGGGGAGACTTTTCCCACATCTGTCCCACTCCCACCCTCACACTCCACTGTTTTTTTTTCCTGTTCTTGAGTGAACACACGCACTGGAAGAGCAGGTGTCCTTGAAGGGAGGATCAGCTCCATGACAGCACACATGTCCTCCCAAACACAAACATACACAAACACGGAACAAATTAGAATCTATCCTGGCTCCTGGGAACCCTTGCTCTCAGGCCACTAAAGCACCTTGATAATAAATTGTCCTGTGCCTGCTAACTCCGTCTCCACCTGCTCCTGGCAGAAATTTCTTCCCTCATTCCAGTCACTCTCTGGAGGGCAGGCAGAGTTCTGTTTATCCATGTCCACAGGCCATGCTAACCAATGACTCACGGCTTCCCCGCTTCCAGGAAAGCCACATGGCCCGGGATAAAATAGAGGAGGGAATGAGTAGGAGGAGAACTGGTCTCTTTATCCCAGCAATATGTACCTTGTGATGGCAAAACACCTAAAGACAATTACATTTACTTCTCATCTCTACCCTGGCCCTTTCACACCTAACAGAGTATGGCAATTGGTGCATGGATAGCACTGAGCTGAGTGATCCATCATTACCTCCTGCCATCGGACACTTATGTTCCATCCCAGTAGGGTCCCCTCGTCACAGTGAAGATCCAGTCTCTATGCTACCTCCATCTGATTTCTTCCTCGATCTCTACTCCTTTTATCCCACTAACAAATTTTGTATTATTACTTTCCATTTATTCAAAAGTATATATTTGTTTGTGCACAAAAAATAAAATTTCTCCTTTCGTATGGTTCAAATTTGAATCCCACATACGTGATATCTGGAAGCAAGTTGCTTTGCTGGGGAGATTTGTGAAATTTCCTCATACTCATGTTGTGAGCTACTTTGTGGTCCTCATCTCTTTTCACATGGACAAAGCTCTTACAGAAATTAAGAACTTTATTTTGTTGTAGAAAACCAGATGTAAGCCCATCAAAAGGAGAAATCTTGGCTCTTTTTGTTATTATAATAAATTTAGCATGAAATTGGTGATTAGAAAATATTAAAAGAAAGGAAGACAGAGAAGGAGGGAGGAGGAAGGTAGGAAGGGAGGAGGGAGCTAGAGAAAAGGGGGAGGGAGGAAGAAAAGAAATTAAGTTGTCCTGAAACTCAACTGCTAGGACAGTTACTGTGAGTAAAGAGGAAATAACAGTTTATAGAAAAATATGTTTCTTATTTTGAAAAAAAAAAGTTTGGAATAAAAAAATACAATTACCCCTATTTTTTAGAATTATGAGGAGTTTGATGAGTGACTTAAATGTTTATTAAACATCACTACTTCTACTTATAAAGGGGAAAGTTTTAACTAGAGTGATATTTGGGACTTAAAATGTCTGTGGTACCAATTTTATCCATTTCTCATCCCAGAGCAGGAAGTTTGCATTGTTTATGACTGAATGTTCAAGTATCTTTCTCCCACTAGGATTTACTGTAGGTTCATGGTAGTGACAGGGGATTTAAATAAAAGTTTTTAGATCTCAGTCAGTAAAAGGACCTGTGCTAGCCTAAGGAAAGAGGAAGAGGGGAGACAGGGTTGACACAGCGCTGGACAGAGGAGTCTGAAGACATGCATGGGGAGAAAAAAAACTGAGCTCATGTGACCCAAAGTCAAGGGTACTCTGGGCTTAGGTCTCAGCTGCAGTATTTATCAGTCATGTGACTCTGAGGATCATTTCAGCTCCCTGAGCCTCAGTTTACTACTCATCTACAGAACGGAATTAAAACATTAAATGAGATAATGCATTGCAAGACGTTTAGCTCAGACCAAGGCATATATTACATATACCATAACTGTTAGCTATTGTTATGATTATCTTTGTTGTTAGTATTATAGTCAAGACGCCTACTGCGGCCCGGGAGCAAGATGGCCGAATAGGAACAGCTCCAGTCTCCAACTCCCAGCGCGAGCGACACAGAAGACAGGTGATTTCTGCATTTTCAACTGATGTACTGGGTTCATCTCACTAGGGAGTGCGGGACAGTCGGTGCTGCTCAGCTGCTGCAGCCCGACTAGCAAGAGCTGAAGCAGGGTGGGGCATCGCCTCACCTGGGAAGCACAAGGGGGAAGGGAATCCCTTTTCCTAGCCAGGGGAACGGAGACACACAACACCTGGAAAATCGGGTAACTCCCACCCCAATACTGCGCTCTACCAAGGATCTTAGCAAACGGGCACACCAGGAGATTATATCCCACACCTGGCTGGGAGGGTCCCACCCCCATGGAGCCTCCCTCATTGCTAGCAAAGCAGTCTGCGATCTCGCGGCAAGGCAGCAGCAAGGCTAGGGGAGGGGCGTCCGCCATTGCTGAGGCTTAAGTAGATAAAAAAAGGGGCTGGGAAGCTCGAACTGGGTGGAGCTCACAGCAGCTCAAGGAGTCCTGGCTATCTCTGTAGACTCCACCGCTGGGGACAGGGCACAGCTAAACAACAACAACAACAACAACAACAAAAAAGCAGCTGAAACCTCTGCAGACGCAAACGACTCTGTCTGACAGCTTTGAAGAGAGCGGTGGACCTCCCAACACGGAGGTTGAGATCTGAGAACGGACAGACTGCCTGCTCAAGTGGGTCCCTGACCCCTGAGTAGCCTAACTGGGAGACATCCCCCACTAGGGGCAGACCAACACCCCACACATCATACGGTGGAGTACACCCCTGAGAGGAAGCTTCCCAAGCAAGAATCAGACAGATTCACTTGCTGTTCAGCAATATTCTATCTTCTGCAGCCTCTGCTGCTGATACCCAGGCAAACAGGGTCTGGAGTGGACCTCAAGCAATCTCCAACAGACCTACAGCTGAGGGTCCTAACTGTTAGAAGGAAAACTAAAAAACAGGAAGGACACCCACACCAAAACCCCATCAGTACGTCACCATCATCAAAGACCACAGGCAGATAAAACCACAAAGATGGGGAAAAAGCAGGGCAGAAAAGCTGGAAATTCAAAAAATAAGAGCGCATCTCCCCCAGCAAAGGAGCGCAGCTCATCGCCAGCAATGGATCAAAGCTGGACGGAGAATGACTTTGACGAGATGAGAGAAGGCTCCAGTCCATCAAACTTCTCAGAGCTAAAGGAGGAATTACGTACCCAGTACAAAGAAACTAAAAATCTTGAAAAAAGAGAAAAAGAATTGATAACTAGAATAATTAATGCAGAGAAGGCCATAAACGAATTGACAGAGATGAAAACAATGACACGAGAAATACGTGACAAATACACAAGCTTCAGTAACCGACTCGATCAACTGGAAGAAAGAGTATCAGCGATTGAGGATCAAATGAATGAAATGAAGCGAGAAGAGAAACCTAAAGAAAAAAGAAGAAAAAGAAATGAACAAAGCCTGCAAGAAGTATGGGCTTATGTAAAAAGACCATATCTACGTCTGATTGGGGTGCCTGAAAGTGAGGGGGAAAATGGAACCAAGTTGGAAAACACTCTTCAGGATATCATCCAGGAGAACTTCCCCAACCTAGCAGGGCAGGCCAACATTCAAATTCAGCAAATACAGAGAACACCACAAAGATACTCCTCGAGAAGAGCAACTCCAAGACACATAATTGCCAGATTCACCAAAGTTGAAATGAAGGAAAAAATCTTAAGGGCAGCCAGAGAGAAAGGTCGGGTTACCCACAAAGGGAAGCCCATCAGACTAACAGCAGATCTCTCGGCAGAAACTCTCCAAGCCAGAAGAGAGTGGGGGCCAATATTCAACAGTCTTAAAGAAAAGAATTTTAAACCCAGAATTTCATATCCAGCCAAACTAAGTTTCATAAGTGAAGGAGAAATAAAATCCTTTACAGATAAGCAAATGCTTAGAGATTTAGTCACCACCAGACCTGCCTTACAAGAGATCCTGAAGGAAGCACTAAACATGGAAAGTAACAACCGGTACCAGCCATTGCAAAAATATGCCAAAATGTACAGGTCATCGAGGCTAGGAAGAAACTGCATCAACTAACGAGCAAAATAACCAGTTAATATCATAATGGCAGGATCAAGTTCACACATAACAATATTAACCTTAAATGTAAATGGACTAAATGCTCCAATTAAAAGACATAGACTGGCAAACTGGATAAAGAGTCAAGACCCATCAGTCTGCTGTATTCAGGAGACCCATCTAACATGCAGAGACATACATAGACTCAAAATAAAGGGATGGAGGAAAATCTACCAAGCAAATGGAGAACAAAAAAAGCAGGGGTTGCAATACTAGTCTCTGATAAAACAGACTTTAAACCATCAAAGATCAAAAGAGACAAAGAAGGCCATTACATAATGGTAAAGGGATCAATTCAACAGGAAGAGCTAACTATCCTAAATATATATGCACCCAATACAGGAGCACCCAGATTCATAAAGCAAGTCCTTAGAGACTTACAAAGAGACTTAGACTCCCATACAATAATAATGGGAGACTTCAACACCCCACTGTCAACATTAGGCAGATCAATGAGACAGAAAGTTAACAAGGATATCCAGGAATTGAACTCAACTCTGCACCAAGCAGACCTAATAGACATCTACAGAACTCTCCACCCCAAATCAACAGAATATACATTCTACTCAACACCACATCACACTTATTCCAAAATTGACCACATAATTGGAAGTAAAGCACTCCTCAGCAAATGTGAAAGAACAGAAATTATAACAAACAGTCTCTCAGACCACAGTGCAATCAAACTAGAACTCAGGACAAAGAAACTCAATCAAAACCGCTCAACTACATGGAAACTGAACAACCTGCTCCTGAATGACTACTGGGTACATAACGAAATGAAGGCAGAAATAAAGATGTTCTTTGAAACCAATGAGAACAAAGATACAACATACCAGAATCTCTGGGACACATTTAAAGCAGTGTGTAGAGGGAAATTTATAGCACTAAATGCCCACAAGAGAAAGCTGGAAAGATCTAAAGTTGACACTCTAACATCACAATTAAAAGAACTAGAGAAGCAAGAGCAAACACATTCAAAAGCTAGCAGAAGGCAAGAAATAACTAAGATCAGAGCAGAACTGAAGGAGATAGAGACACAAAAAACCCTCCAAAAAAGAATCCAGGAGTTGGTTTTTTGAAAAGATCAACAAAACTGAGAGACTGCTAGCAAGACTAACAAAGAAGAAAAGAGAGAAGAATCAAATAGATGCAATAAAAAATGATAAAGGAGATATCACCACCGACCCCACAGAAATACAAAGTACCATCAGAGAATACTATAAACACCTCTACGCAAATAAACTAGAAAACCTAGAAGAAATGGATAATTTCCTGGACACTTACACTCTCCCAAGACTAAACCAGGAAGAAGCAGAATTCCTGAATAGACCAATAGCAGGCTCTGAAATTGAGGCAATAATTAATAGCCTACCAACCAAAAAAAGTCCAGGACCAGATGGATTCACAGCTGAATTCTACCAGAGGTACAAGGAGGAGCTGGTACCATTCCTTCTGAAACTATTCCAATTAATAGAACAAGAGGGAATCCTCCCTAACTCATTTTATGAGGCCAACATCATCCTGATACCAAAGCCTGGCAGAGATGCAACAAAAAAAGAGAATTTTAGACCAATATCCCTGATGAACATCGATGCAAAAATCCTCAATAAAATGCTGGCAAACAGGATCCAGCAGCACATCAAAAAGCTTATCCACCATGATCAAGTGGGCTTCATCCCTGGGATGCAAGGCTGGTTCAACATACACAAATCAATAAATGTAATCCAGCATATAAACAGAACCAAAGACAAAAAACACACGATTATTTCAACAGATGCAGTAAAGGCCTTTGACAAAATTCAACAGCCCTTCATGCTAAAAACTCTGAATAAATTGGGTATTGATGGAACGTACCTCAAAATAATAAGAGCTATTTATGACAAACCCACAGCCAATATCATACTGAATGGGCAAAAACTGGAAAAATTCCCTTTGAAAACTGGCACAAGACGGGGATGCCCTCTCTCACCACTCTTATTCAACATAGTGTTGGAAGTTCTGGCTAGGGCAATCAGGCAAGAGAAAGAAATCAAGGGTATTCAGTTAGGAAAAGAAGAAGTCAAATTGTCCCTGTTTGCAGATGACATGATTGTATATTTAGAAAACCCCATTGTCTCAGCTCAAAATCTCCTTAACCTGATAAGAAACTTCAGCAAAGTCTCAGGATACAAAGTTAATGTGCAAAAATCACAAGCATTCTTATACACCAGTAACAGACAAACAGAGAGCCAAATCATGAATGAACTACCATTCACAATTGCTTCAAAGAGAAGAAAATACCTAGGAATCCAACTTACAAGGGACGTAAAGGACCTCTTCAAGGAGAACTACAAACCACTACTCAGTGAAATAAAAGAGGACACAAACAAATGGAAGAAAATACGATGCTCATGGATAGGAAGAATCAATATTGTGAAAATGGCCATACTGCCCAAGGTAATTTATAGATTCAATGCCAACCCCATCAAGCTACCAATGACTTTCTTCACAGAATTGGAAAAAACTGCTTTAAAGTTCATATGGAACCAAAAAAGAGCCCGCATTGCCAAGACAATCCTAAGTCAAAAGAACAAAGCTGGAGGCATCACGCTACCTGACTTCAAACTATACTACAAGGCTACAGTAACCAAAACACCATGGTACTGGTACCAAAACAGAGATATAGACCAATGGAACAGAACAGAGTCCTTAAAAATAATACCACACATCTATAGCCATCCGATCTTTGACAAACCTCAGAAAAACAAGAAATGGGGAAAGGATTCCCTATTTAATAAATGGTGCTGGGAAAATTGGCTAGCCATAAGTAGAAAGCTGAAACTGAATCCTTTCCTTACTCCTTATATGAAAATTAATTCAAGATGGATTACAGACTTAAATGTTAGACCCAATACCATAAAAACCCTAGAACAAAACCTAGGTAATACCATTCAAGACATAGGCATGGGCAAGGACTTCATGTCTAAAACACCAAAAGCAATGGCAACAAAAGCCAAAATTGACAAATGGGATCTAATTAAACTAAAGAGCTTCTGCACAGCAAAAGAAACTACCATCAGAGTGAACAGGCAACCTACAGAATGGGAGAAAATTTTTGCAATCTACTCATCTGACAAAGGGCTAATATCCAGAACCTACAAAGAACTCAAACAAATTTACAAGAAAAAACAAACAACCCCATCAAAAAGTGGGTGAAGAATATAAACAGACACTTCTCAAAAAAAAAGACATTCATACAGCCAACATACACATGAAAAAATGCTCATCATCACTGGTCATTTGAGAAATGCAAATCAAAACCACAATGAGATACCATCTCACACCAGTTAGAATGGCAAGCATTAAAAAGTCAGGAAACAACAGGTGCTGGAGAGGATGTGGAGAAATAGGAACATTTTTACACTGTTGGTGGGATTGTAAACTAGTTCAACCATTATGGAAAACAGTATGGCGATTCCTCAAGGATCTAGAACTAGATGTACCATATGACCCAGCCATCCCATTACTGGGTATATACCCAAAGGATTATAAATCATGCTGCTATAAAGACACATGCACACGTATGTTTATTGCGGCACTATTCACAATAGCAAAGACTTGGAATCAACCCAAATATCCATCAGTGACAGACTGGATTAAGAAAATGTGGCACATATACACCATGGAATACTATGCAGCCATAAAAAAGGATGAGTTTGTGTTCTTTGTAGGGACATGGATGCAGCTGGAAACCATCATTCTCAGCAAACTATGACAAGAACAGAAAACCAAATACCGCATGTTCTCACTCATAGGTGGGAACTGAACAATGACATCACTTGGACTTGGGAAGGGGAACATCATACACCGGGGCCTATCATGGGGAGGGGTAGGGCGGAGGGATTGCATTGGGAGTTATACCTGATGTAAATGACGAGTTGATGGGTGCTGATGAGTTGATGGGTGCAGCACGCCAACCTGGCACAAGTATACATATGTAACAAACCTGCACGTTATGCACATGTACCCTAGAACTTAAAGTATAATTTAAAAAAAAAATAAAAAAAAAATCCCCAGTGTGGCAACCAGGAATCCAAGCTGAGAGGCCCAAATCAAAGGGCACAGAAATAATCAAATGTGGGAGATCACAGGAGAGGGACTGCATTTCTGAGCACCACACCTAAACATTCAGAAGCACCAGTTGTCAGAACTAGCTCAGCAATGCGACATTCTGCACAAGATTCAGGGAGCCGAATGGGCCAGCTCACTAAGGCAGAATTGCTCTGATATTGCTTGGGCAGAATGTGACTGCTCTTCAAACTGAAAAGGCCTGAAAACATTTTTGGGTGACCCCAAAATTAAAGTTCAGAATCCTGGGAATTCTTATGTCCCCAAACTACATGTAAACTTTTAGTTCTCTGTTAAGAAACATGTGTGTTTGAGCAAGTTAAAAAAAAAAAAAAAAAAAAAAAAAAAAAAGATGCCTACTGCAAGACTAAATATATATCAAATGTTTTCTGTTGAGCATACAACTTGAGCATATTTTCCAACTTACATTACAGTTCCATGTAGCCATGTGCTGAACAATGACCTCTTCCAGACACGACTTACAAAACCTCTCTCCATACTCTCTCATTTCCTTCATCTTCCAAGCAGATCCAACAGAGGACTTCAAAGTCCTGGAAGATGGCAAAGTGACAAGAGAAAGAATGTCATCCATGAATGATAGTGTGGAGCAGAGCTCCCACTGCCTGCCCTGCTGGCTGACATTGCACAGGAATGTGACATAAAAACACAATTTCATTTCTCTTATGTCACAGAAATTTGAGGACTCTTCCTTATAGAAGCTAGTATTACTTACCCTAGCTAATGCCAAGGAAGACTAAGGAAGTCTTTCAGATGCTTTACAAGGACTAACCAGAAGACACACATAAACACAGCTTCTCTGAAATTCCTTTTTGTCACCAATCACTTCTTCAGGGCCTCAGAATATGAATTCCAGCTGCTCTGTCAACCAATGTCTAGAATCATTTTTGCTGTTGAGTGCAAAGTCTTCATTCATGAGGGTGCTCTCCAAACGCATTCATTCCATGGTGTTCATTTCTTGGTGTAGAAGCGTATGAGGAGCAGCACACTCCCTGGATCTGTATGCTACGTTACCTGTATTAACAAGAATGCTAGGCTGTATCCATTCATTATCTACCAGCCTGCCAGACAAAATGATTCACCCTAGACTTACAGGTTGAAGTCAATTGAGTATCCTTTGAACTGGAGGGAGAGGCACTTCCATAAAGTGGTGAGAGTTTTATGGCAGAAAGTTCTACTAATGACCCCACTTCAGTGCTTATCAGGAGCAGGCCATATAATCCCTTCCCGGAATTACATGCTGGTCGGTTCAGATAAATAACACAGATCTCTGTCATTTATAATCCAAAACGTTAACAATTAATTTCCGAAATCAATCCTGAAGGGGGCTGGAAGCCTAAATCTCTAGGTCCAGGCAGACCCCGCTCCATGAATTTCTCGTGAGTCAAAATTTAAGCCTTGAAACTTGTAACCAACTGTTGTCAAGACACAGCTGACTTAGGCAATCAAGACAACAGTATTCAGCAGTAACCTGGGTGAAACGTACTCTCAGTGTGAATTAATAAGTCGGTTGACACCAGTCCCCAGATGTTTCCCACTCTGGCAATATGCCCGAAGTGATGATAAGCAGATTTACATACTTAACTAATATGTTTATTTAAAAGAAATTTCCAAATCCAAAATAACATCCAGATTTCTTATTTGGCTGCAGATCAAAAGACATCCTATCAATAAAGACAGAATCCAGGATAAACCTTTTCAACATCTGCTTAAAACCAAACAACAGATTTGAGAGTTTTGGTAAAACTTAATTGCAGACAAATTTCGCTGCCTCTTACATAAATATATATTTTCATGTCCCTGGGGTGGTTCTGACCTCATCAATTTTTGTGTTCACAATACACAACATTGTTCTTTTACCAGCACCGACAATTCTGCCTTTATGGAGAATTCCTGTCCCAAGGTTTTCTTTCAGACTGAAGGATAAACAGACTTTCTCTCTGGCCAGGAAAAATCGAACAAAAGTCGGGGGCATGTGCTAACACTTGGAATGTTGTAGAAAAGAAAAATCCACCACTCTACCAGTAAGATCTTTGTTTTTCTATAATTACTAGAAGGCGTTTATTTGGTCTCCATCTATGATAAATCTAGAAGGAGAATGGAGAAGTAGAGATGCTCCTTAAGTATTACTTTTTTTCTTTCTTTTTGGTGTTTTGTTGATTCCCCAAGGGAAAGCTTAGTAACTGGATCAAAGTCTTAATAGATCTGTGTGCTTGTGAAGGAGATAATAATAGGAGGGGTGTTGGCCATAGTAGCACTTATCCCTTTAGTGTGAATTAGTTCACTTTCTCCAGGTCTCAGCTGTCTGAAATTGGACCATGATCCTTGGGCACTGAGACTTTTTTTTCTCCCATCTGGCCAGTGCTGCAATTGAGCTAAGGATTTGGTTCAGAGACTCCTTTGCCTAGGGATCTGTTTAATATCAAGACCAATATTAGCTGGTTGACCCTGGGGTCGGGTGACTTAGAGAGTCAGAAGTCATCAATGTTTGCTGCTGCTCCACCCTTTGAACTTAGTCATGATAAACTCCTGGGTCCAATCCTGTTACAGCCAAAATAGCAAGAAAAGGGTGGTAGAAGCAAACAGAAAAATGCATACTACGGCACCAATGAGATACCATCTTCCTCTTCTCAACTGGCAAACACTTTAAAACAGGGGTGTCCAATCTTTTGGCTTCACTGGGCCACACTGGAAGAATAATTGTCTTGGGCCACACATAAAATACACTAACACCAATGATAACTGAGGGGCTAAAAAAAACACAAAAAATTTCTTATCATGTTTTAAGAAAGTTTACAAATTTATGTTGGGCCGCATTCAAAGTCATCCTCGGCCACATGCAGGACAAGCTTGCTTTAAAATATCCCATTTGAAAATAGTTCAGATTTCCCCAGTTATAGGTGATTTATCAAATAACTATATATGTATGAAATTAATATATCAAAAGCCTTAAAACATTTCCAACCTTTGACCAAAAAATTGTTCTTCTAGGATGTATCTTAAGAAATAATTATGATTTGTGCACAAATTTAGCTATGAAAATGTAGTTTTACTTATGATATGACAAAAATACCACAATTGACCTAGGTGTCAAACAATAGAGACCAGCTACTTAAATGATGGTCCACAACTTATATAATTATTAAAAATATTTAGGACATTTACATTTAATAAAACTCATAGGGCATTTAGATTGTTTCTAATTTGGGCTTTTATGAATAAAGCTACTATGAAATTATTGTATAGTTTTTCTTTTTATAAATAGATGTTTTCATTTCTTTTGGGTAACCCTCCATGAGTGAAAAAGCTGGATTATACGGGAAATAAATGTTTAACTTTATAAGGAACTACTAAACTTGTTTCCAAAGTGATTATATCATTTTACAACCCTGCAGCAATGTATGAAAATTCTAGTTGCTCCACCTCCTTCTCAATACTTGGTTTCCCAATTATTTTAATTTTAGTCATTCTAGAAGGTGTGCAGTGATATCTCATTATTGTTTTAATTTACATCCCCCTAATAATTAAGAATGTGAGCATCTTTTCATGTGCTTATTTTCCATTCGGGTATTTTATTTTGTGAATTGCCTATCCAAATCTTTTATTTTTTATTAGGTCATCTGTCTTATTCAGTTGTAGGAGTTCTTTATATATTCTGGATATAAGCCCTTTGCCAGATGTTTTGCAAATATTTTCTCCCCACCTGTGGTTTTCATTTTCATTTTGTTTATAGTTGTCTTTCTTTCTTTCTCTTTCTTTCTCTCTCTCTCTTTCTTTCTTTTTTTTTTTTTTTTTTTTTTTTTTTTTGACAGTCTCGCTCCATCACCCAGGCTGGAGTGCAGTGGCACCATCTCAGCTCACTGCAACCTCCACCTCCTGGGTTCAGGTGATTCTCATGCAGCAGCCAGGATTACAGGCGCTTGCCACCACACTCAGCTAATTTTTGTATTTTTAGTAGAGACAGGGTTTTGCCATGCTGGCCAGCCTGGTCTCTAACTCTTGGCCTCAAGAGAGCTGCCCACCTCAGCCTCTCAAGGTGCCAGGATTACAGGCGTGAGCCACCGTGCCTGGCTTCATCATAGTATCTTTCTAAGTGCAGAAGTTTTGAACTTAAGTTGCTTTTGAGAAAAGGAAATGTTGCGGTGCTTAGTGAAAAGATTCAAGAGCACCCATCTTTCAACCCCTGCTCAGCCTCTGCTTTTTTTTAACTTGGCTGCCATCTCTCTTGCTGTGTGGACTTTTCCTCATCAACCCAACCATCTGGTGCCTACTGGTGGAAGCTGTGAGTGTGTAAAGGCAGATGAAGTGTCAGGGAACAGTAGAAACAGAAACCAAACCTAACCTGCCCTGGAGCTTCCCATGTGCTCTAGAAAG
Organism: Macaca fascicularis; assembly: GCF_037993035.2. Classification (NCBI taxonomy): domain Eukaryota; kingdom Metazoa; phylum Chordata; class Mammalia; order Primates; family Cercopithecidae; genus Macaca; species Macaca fascicularis. Next base: position 48,542,256 of record NC_088394.1, read on the forward strand.
GGAAGTGCCTTGTCTGCTGAGGCACCTTCTAGTACTTTCTGGCTTTAAACGAAGCATGGATCTTTGCATCCACAATTAACAAAAGCCCTTGTTCAGGTATATTTGGCACATACTGTCATGCTTCTTTGTCACAAGCAAAACAAGAAACTGGGGATTCTTCAAAATTCTATTAGAAAATAGACCTTTCAGGAAATGTTGCAGAATTGGCTTTCTGGGATATGGGGCCAAATATTCCTTCATTCCCTGAGAACTGACTGCTTTCTGCTGTATGCTCCAAATGAACTCCATATATACATACTTCATCATGCCTCTAAATTTTTAGGGCACACATTTCTTTACATGTCTACCTCCTGCAATTACACCGGAAGGCCCTTGAAAACATGACCATGTTTTATACATCTTTGTATGTATAGTGCCTGTCTTAGTCCATTTCTGTGGCTATAACAAAACACCTTAAATTTGGTAAATTATAAATCATAGAGATTTATCTCTCACAATCCTGAAGGCTTGGAAGTCCAACATTAGGGAACCAGAAGATTTGATGTCTGGGAAAGGCTCACTCTCTGCTTTCAAGATGTTGCCTTCTTGGTGCATTCTCACATAGCAAAATGACAGAGAGCAAAAAGGACCAAACAGACTTCCTCAAGATCTTTCACAAGGGCACTAATTCCATTCATAAGGGCAGAGCTTCATGAACTAATCACCTCCTGATGGCCCTACCTCTTAATACCATTGCATTGGTGATTAAGTTTTAACACAAATTTTAAAAAGACACAAACATTCAGACCATAGCAGTGCCTACCAGAGAACTGATACAGAATAAGAACTCAATGCATACTACTTGAATGGCTGAATGAATGAAGTGAATTAATTGTTCATATCCCCAAATCTGAGAGATATCTCTCTGTTTAATAATCTGTTTTGTTAAAACTTTGCTCTGGAGTTGGACAGACCTGGGATCACATCTCAGCTCCAGTGCTTGCTAGTTGTGTAACTGGGACAAAGTTCTCAGCTTCCTTTGAGGCTCATGCCTTATTAAAGGGGAACAAGGGTTATAATTATAAATAACTACCTCATAAGAGTGGTGGACTCAATGAGTTAACACAAAGTGTGTAAGCCAGTGCCTGGTTCATAGTAAGTGCTCTGTAAATGTTAGCTCTGATTATTTATATGCTGTGTTTTATATGACCCAATTCTTAAGAAATAATATTTGCTACAGGTAGAAGATGATGGTGTTGGCCAAATGTGCATTATATATTTTAGTCTTCATAACAACTTTGACTCACAGTTATTATTATCCTTTTTTCAGTTGTAGCTGAAGTGACATGCGTGAGGTCACAAAGCCAGTGATAAAGCTGGGATTCAGACTCAGGCTGACCAGATTCTAATCTCTAAATATAGTCACTCTGTCCCTTCACACAGGAAAGCATCCTCTGATTTGGAGGAGGGAATTCCTGTAGCCAAGGATGGTGGCATAGGCCATAGACATGGGGTTGGCAAATTGCTTAGCCTAGAAGAACAAGAGTTAGCCAACTTTGGGGACTCCCAGTTCTATCCCTCCCTCTTATGGCAATAGGATTAAGTTCTGTGTGTTAGTCCATTTTCATGCAGCTGATAAAGACATACCCAATACTGGGTAATTTATTTAAAAAAAAAAAAAAAAAAGAGGTTTAATGGACTCACAGTTCCACATGGCTGGGGAGGCCTCACAAGCATGGCAGAAAACACAAGTCACGTCTTATATAGTGGCAGACAAGTGAGAATGAGAGCCAAGTGAAAGGGGGAACTCTCCTTATAAAACCATCAGATCTCGTGAGACTTACTACCATGAGAACAGTGTGAGGAAACTGTCCCCCATGATTCATTTCTCTCCTACCAGGTCCCTCCCACAACACTTGGGAATTATGGTAGCTATAATTCAAGATGAGATTTGGGTGGGGACACAGCCAAATCATATCAAGTATATTGCAGAAAACTCAAATAACAGTGGCTAAAACAGGATACATTTTTTTTCTCTCTTACATAGGAAAAGAGCAGCCTAAAACTTATTTAGCCTAAAGCTGGTATGGTGGGTTCCAGTCCACAGAACCAGGGTTCTACTTTTTTGCTCCTCAAAAATAAGCATCTGGGAGAAGTGCTGTTCTTCCTCACAGGGCCTGAGATTCTCCTCCCCCACCAAGTGTCACCTTTCTGCTGGCCTGCAAAATCTCCTCTGTCTCTTCAGGCAGCACCAGATACACCAAGCAGACCAAAACAACATCACAAAGGCTCTGAAAATTAAACTGTCTTTGGAACCACAGTCCACGAAAGTATGCCAAGACCTCTGTGCTAAACCTAAACAGGCTGACTGCCTGCTAAAATAAAAGATTAAAATAGGATCCAGAGTCTCCTAACATAATAACCAAAATGTCCAGTATACAGTAAAAAGCCATGACACCAAGAACCAAGCAAAACACAAGTGAACTTAAAAAGACCATCAACTGACAGCAATGCTCAGATGAATCAGATCCTAGAATTGCCTAAGAAGGATTTTAAAGGAGACATAGAAATGCTTCGACAATCAGTTACACATTCTCTTGAAACAAATGGAAAAAATATAAAATCTGGGCAAAAAATAGTTTTTTATTTTTGTAAAAAAAGGAAACCACAGAACTGAAAAATATGCAACAGAAATAGAAAGGGCATGCCTCCAAGCCAGATCAGCCCTTCAAAGAAGTGCAGAAGAACCATTCAGTGGTTTCCACCTAATCTCCCTGGCTACTTTCCAGCTGCAAAGAATACTGGGAAATGTAGTCTTTAAGCAGGCACACCAATGATAGACTGGAGTTTTGTTTATCAGGTAAAAGGAAAGAATACATATCGGGTTACTAAGCTACCCAGGTCTGCCCCTGAAACAAAGGGCTCATACATTGGGAACAAAATCAAGGCTCTGGGAGTTTGCATTGGAATATGAGCTCACTCTGGATAAGACCAAAGAAATCCTGTGCACACGGATGAGGATTATAAATCGTGGTTCAGGCTGGCATGATCCACAGTCACCACAATTCCTGTATGCCTGCAGAAAGACAACTTGATGTGACCTAATGTCACTAACACCTCGACAGGCTCACCTTTTGAGGGAAGGCCATTTAATTACCTGATTAATTCGCTCATCTTAATTAACTTGTTCCTATTGTTGATAACCTTGTATTGATTGCTCTGCTGGTAGTAATTAGAAAACTGGTAAAGAAGTAAGGAGAGAAGTCCAAGGAGAGGGGGAGCACAGCATACAGATTGTTTTCCTATCTCCTGAGAATCTACCGTGTAGGCTGTGAGCTTAGCATTTTTGCTTCTCTTTTTAGGTAAATAAATTATAGACACAAATGATGTTCTCTGCTGCTTATTTATGCCCACTCCACGTTCCTTCTTAGAGTATCTGCCCTTTTCATTTTTTCAAAGACTCAGCTCTCATGAGCCTCACATGGCCTGCCACCCCCATCAACCACAGCTGATTGGATAAGCACCTGACCTAGGCTGGGTCAGTCACATTTGACTGTTTCAGAGTTCTGAATCAGAGCATGAAGAAACAGTACCAGTTAACTTTGGATGCTGAAACTACAGGACGATGCGGACTTGGAAGGTGGACAAGGTAGCTATTTCATGATAGCCACCGTGGACCCTGTATTCCTACCAAAAATAACAGAGTACTTGTCAGTTAAGTTCACCAGGCTCCTAATGGCATTATAGTTCTCCCACCAAATAGAAAGGGCATGTCTCCTAGCCAGATCAGCCCTTCAAAGAAGTGCAGAAGAACCATTCAATGGTTTCCACCTAATCTCCCTGGCTACTTTCCAGCTGCAAGGAATACTGGGAAATGTAGACTTTAAGCAGGCACACCAATGATAGACTGGAGTTTTGTTTATCAGGTAAAAGGAAAGAATATGTATTGGGTTACTAAGCTACCCAGGTCTTGCCCCAGGGTGTATAGACTACCTCTGATTCTTTGATAGAAGTTTCCCTGTACATTAGCTCACTCAAGTTCATTGCCATTTTTTGCAACCCAAAGAGTCCCTTCTATAACAAAGCACTCTCATCATTGACTTCTCTCTATTTTAGTTTTAAGTGCCTCTGGTGAAAATGCAAAGCCTATTAAAAACAACAGAGTGGGAGTTGCTATCAAATAAAGTATAAACTGCTAAGCTGCTAAGGCCTCTATCAAGACCAATGCTGTGCTAACTCTTTCCAACCCAGTAAAACTATTGCCCATCACTAACATGTCACCACCTCTCCTACTGACTTCAGTCCTTTGGGACCCCCTAATTCTCATACCCCACCCAGCTTCCGAGAACTCTATTGCCTCCCAGAAGTAATCATAGTCAACACTTAGTGGTAGTTATTTTGGCTTGGGGCCATGGCCTTGCAAAGCTAGTATTGAAGTGATGCTCTCCTATCTAATTTGATTGAATTGAGTGTTCCAGTAAGACTGGTGATGTTTTCCTTGCTTCAGGGTCCATCCTAATGAGCAAATGCTGCCTTACTTTCATAGAAGGCTGCAAATGTAGGCTTGTAAAGAAAATCTTTACAAACACTTCTTGGTGTCTTAGAGATCACCCAACACAATTACGCATGGGATATGCTGGGAAGTACTAAAATAAACCTGATTTATCCTCCACATACACCTTTCATTTGCTATTGTGGCTTCAAAGCTCAAAAAAAAAAAAAATAGAGAGGTGTTTCTCTAAACTTTCACTATTTATTAACTGAGAGTGTAATGGAAGTGCAACAGCCAACAAAAATTAAAAGCAGCTTAATCAGGGATACAGAGTCATGAATATGTAGAGCCCCATATTCTTTACTTCTTTGTCTAAAGTCCTCATAAGCACTGTCTGAGTTTGCATGAGTCCTACAAACTAGAACAACTCCCAACTTCATTGAGAAGAATCAGGACATCTTTGCAAATAAGGCAGAGGAAAGCCAGGTGCTGCTTATAACACTTTGATGGCTACCCAAGGCCAATGCTTTTATTTTATTTTATTTTATTTTATTTTATTTTATTTTATTTTATTTTATTTTATTTTACCAATCCTGACAGCAGAAATCTGGAAGCTTGATCCTAGAAGCCTGAAGAGCCCCCAACATAACCCTGAACTCTCACATAAGAGAGGAACTGTCATAGTTTGTTTGCCATAAACAGAAAACCACAGACTAGGTAATTTATAATGAACAGAAATTTATTTTCTTACAGTTCTAGCTACTGGGGCATACAAGATCATGGGACCTGCATCTGAGAAGAGTGTTCTAGCTGCATCATTCCATGGTGGAATGGCCGGAGAGGGTGAGGGAGAGAAGCAAAAGGGGGCTAAACTCATACTTCTATAAGGAACTCCCTCGTGAGATAACAGCATTAATCATTCATCAGGGCAGAGCCCTCATGGCCCAATCACCTTTTAAAGGTGCTATCTCTTAATACTGTTATAATTAAACTTCAACGTACGTCTGGGAGGGAACATTCAAGCCACAGTAGAAACCAACTTCTTTTCCTGTTGTTAAAGGAACACTTTTTTCCTTCTCTATTGACTGCAGCCTAACCAGATCCTAATAAATACACAAGCTTCTATGTTGACAAATACATGTCTACAATGCTGTTTAAATGGCAGCATGGCATTCTAGGATATGGAATTGCCACCATTTACTCAACCAGCCCGTTCTTGGAGGATGTTTAAGCTATTTCCAATATTTTGCTATGTTCAACAAAGTATTAAGAAACCCCCTAGTAGCTAAGCACCCATGTAAATCCTTAGATATCTTAGGCTAAACCTATATACTAGTTTATGTGTCCCAGTTTAGCTGGGCCCAGCGGGACCATCATACATATTTAATTTTTTTGGAAACTTATTACCAACATGCATCTCCAGAGAGGTAGTACACCAAATTATGCTCCTACAAAAGTTGCAGAAAGTTGCCTGTCCATCCATACTGTCACCCACAATGGTGATTATTACTTTTTATCTGTGACAATTTGATTTATGCTGGGATTTTGCACCTAGCAACAGGGTAGTATGTTGTCTCTTAGTCTAATAATAATTTCCCTCTCCCTCATCATCATCGCCAGCACTACCAATTTCTCTGCACTATGGGTACTAGCATCAAAAATATTCCCACCACATTTACTTAATTTTGAGGAAAAAAAACAGTTATAACCACTTATTCATTCACTCATCACACCAATATTATTGAGTCCTACTTTGGGCCAGCATTGTTATGGTAGATGTTGATAATATAAGGACAGACAATACCATCCCTCCCACCATTTACATAGTAGACTGCCTGGGGCTCATAGTCTACTCACACCTCAGCACATGAGATAGTCCCATAATCACATTCTCTTGTATCTCTCTCACAGGCACTCACTCACCAGCCATGGACAACTTAATGGGTATTGGGTTCTTAATCCTACTGGGTATAATTGGAGATGACCACCCTGGCTGACTGAGCACAAAACCAGGCTATTCGTGAATAATTTGGTTATTAGACATAATCAGAGTGGCCCTTGTATGCTAAAAAGGAGACCCAGTCTCCATCCCATGGAAGATGACATTTTTCTAACTGCCATCCCTCAGATCTAGATGGTATTGTCTCCCTGACACCCAAACATCTTCAACCATACAACCAAGCCATGGTTCCCATCACTCTTCAAATCCCTGAGCATTTAAGCAATCCAAGGAAGTCAGAGCTCTGGAATCTTTCAGGAATCACAGTCTCAAAGGCAGATGGACTCTTAGAAGAAGTAGAGGATTCTATATGGTAATCTCTCCCAAGTCACCTCTCACGTGCCCTGATTCTACAGCAGCTATTCTCCCACCTTCACAGCTTTCCAGGGTAGATACATGGGGGGACATGACCCAGAAGCCACGGCCCTTTCCCACACACATCCAGAGGCAGCACACAGGTGTTAGACCTGCAAAGAGATGCCCAGATGTTATTATTTGAGGTACAGAAACCTGACAACTGATCCAAGCAAACTAGGATCTCTCTGAATTCTTGGCAAGACCCCCAGTCTAGTCATAGAGGTATGCCTCTTGCAAATTTGACAGGAAAAAATAATGTATCTCTCAGCAGCATTCCAAGTTCAAGAAGACAGTGTGTGTACATGAGTGTATATGTTTAAATACATGAGTATGTGTGCTGTGGCAGGGGGCCCTTTGGAAACCATCTAGCAAATACAGGTGATGGCTTAACAGGTTGATATGGTTTGGCTCTGTGTCCCCACCCAAATCTCATCTCCGATTGTAATCCCCATGTGTGGAGGGAGGGACCTGTAATTCCCACATGGCGAGGGAGGAAGGTGATTGCATCAAGGGGGCAGTTTCCCCCATGCTATTCTCATGATAGTGAGTCTCACAAGAGCTGATGGTTTTATAGGTGTTTGGAAGTTCCTCCTTCTCTCTCTTTCTCCCTCCTGCTGCCTTGTGAAGAAGGTCCTTGCTTCCTCTTCACCTTTGCCATGATTGTAAGTTTCCTGAGGCCTCCCCAGCCATGTGGAACTGCGAGTCAATTAAACCTCTACCTTTTATAAATTATCCAGTCTCAGGTATTTCTTTATAGCAGTATGAAAATGGATTAATACACACATGTATGCCAGTTTCTATTCTGCTATTTTCCACAGAGCAAGAGAAAAGTTTTTAAGCTCTGCCCAGTTTTCATAGCACATTCATTTATTTGTTTTTGTCTGTTCCCTGATAGAACATAAGCCCTCTAGGAGCAGAGGGCTTGTCTATCTTGCTTGGTACTACCTCCCAATAGCCCAGAAGGGTCCTTGGCATATAGAAGTTGCTCAAAAAATAAAGTAAACAAATAGGTCGTCACATTTCATTGACAAAGCCATCTGTGAGGAGACCTCCATCATTCATTCATATTCTCATTCATACTGTGTGGCTGATGCTATGCTAGACATAAGCCATAGTTAATTTTCTACCTCCACCCTGCCAGGTGCATTTTGGAGCCTAAATGTATCACCAGAGATGGAAATGTGCCCTTGTTAGCATATTTTATCTGTCTCTTCAAATCCATTTTGGAACAAGGGAGGAAATAAAGACATTTGATTTATCACCGGCGATGTAGATGAACTTATTCCCTCCACCCCACATATTCACACACTCAAACATATGGGATTCAGTGGAAGAGATGTGGTTTCACTCTACACTGACATCCCTGCCTTTTCTCCACAGTGCAGACTGGCAGGATCCCATTGGACTTAAGCACACGTCTCAAGTTCACCACCTCTCCTCTCCCTCCAACACAGAGTCTCAGCTTAGACCGGGCCTTATCCTCCACAGGACAAGTCTTTCTCATCCTAAGCTGGGGATCTCCAAAGGGGAGTATACCTCCAGCCAAGAATCAGGCTAGACAGCCGGAAGCATGCCTGCAGGCTCAGTCTTCTCAAGGCAATGTTGGGAGAAGGATCCCCAGAGAGCAAAGTCTCCTGCAGCCAGCTCACTGATGATTGGCACCTAGGTTTACTGGGGCTGGCTTCAGGGCTTGGGATCAGGCACACTGCCATCTCAACAGATGGGCATGTGGGTAGATAGTCAACAGATAATGCATGAGCAACAAATGTGTTTGTCAAGGGTAGTTTTTCCAGGCAGGAACACCAAAACAGGCTCATCTTTTTCTTTTCTTTTCTTTTTTTGAAATAGAGTCTCACTCTGTCTCCCAGGCTGGAACACAGTGGCACAATCTTGGCTACTGCAACCTCTGCCTCCCGAGTTCAAGCATTTATCCTGCCTCAGCCACCCAAATAGCTGGAATTACAGGTGCACACCACCACGCCCAGCTAATGTTTGCATTTTTAATAGAGATGGGGTTTCATCATGTTGTCCAGGCTGGTCTCAAACTCCTGAACTCAAGTGATCTGCCCGCCGCCAGGGCCTCCCAAAGTGCTGTGATTACAGGCCACTGCGCCTGGCCCCAAACAGGATCATCTTGAGTCTTCACTCCTGTGTGCCTCCGCTGGAGGCTGCAGCCTGAGTAGTGGGAGGAATCTGAAGAAGAGCTATCTAATTCCTGCAGAAGGGGAAGGGGTGACACCAGGGAGCATGAGGTTAGGACACCCCTGGGGGGAACAAAAAATTCCACCCCTTATTTTCTATGCAGGCAACAAGAGGGAGTGAGGTTAGACATGAAATAGATCCCCGGGGTTCTGCGATATTGCTCCCTCTCATAGCTGAGAAGTGGTTAAAACCAATTTTGTGACCTGTAGCTATGATGAGGTTTGAAAAAGAACTGGAAATGTGCAAAACATTGACAACTGCCCTGCGATCTTCTCCCCGGGAAATAAGAAGTTCTATCCTCATGAGCTATAAATTATGAATCTCATGACAAGTATCCAGAGGTAAGAAATGTCAGCCCATGTACTGACACTGCTTTATCCCCACTCACAGCAGACACAGCTAATTGGTCACAAAGTATTTAGAATTTTCTCACCAACCGAAGGTCGTACTTCAGACCTTCTTTTCAACACCCCATATATTCACAGGGTACAACATTCAAAAAAATACAAAAGGAGAGATATACTTGAGAAATCTACCTCCCAACCCCTGACCCCAAACCACCCTGTTGCCCTCCCCAAATGGAGACCAAGGTACCTGTCTCAGAACCTCTTGTGAGGCAGCATTTTAGGAAACCAATAGCTTTGAAAGGTGAAACTGATCAGATTTAGAATCTAGTTCTATTTCAGAAGAGTGACCCCACTGTGCTTCAGCCAGTAGTGAGCTGAGATAGAGCAGACTTAGCTCTGTAGCAATGACAGAGATCCAGAAAACACTTTACATTGAGGGGCACCACTTTGCCCACAATGATTAAGACATTCTTGAACAACATCTGGGCTTCACAGGAGCTGATGTCCACTGCACAGGGCGGCACTGTTAGAGCTCCAGCCGCTGCTGGCAGGGTCTTTTCATGGGCTATCTTAGGCTTGCTCTTAGGGATCGGCGTCAGACACCACACTGGGAAATTTCACAGGGCTGTGAATGTTGATGAAGCCTTGGGAAAGCAAGGGGCAGCAGAGCAAGCACTTGGTCTGGGAATCAGAAGAATCTGGGTCCTTTGATCAGTTCTGGTATCTTTCAGCTGTGTGACCTTGGGAACATCATTTCCCTTGTGTGGTGTAAAATGAGGGGGCTGCCCCGTTGAAGAGCGATAGAGAGAGTGGTTACGCCCACGAGCTTTCAAGCCTGGCCTGTTAAATTTGAATCTTCTTTACATCACCCACCAGCTTAGTGACACTATGCAAGACACATAAGCTTTTCTAACTTTCGTTCCCCACAACTTAAAGTGAGGGGAATAACAGTACCTACTCCATGAGGTTATTGCAATAATTAAATGGGTTCACAATACATTTAAACCATGTGGCATAATACCTAACACATGATAAGCACTCAATAAATGCCAGCTATTATTTTATGATGGCTTTCAAAGGTGGCATTAGATCGTAACAGGAATAGACAGAGGAATGAGCTACCTATCTTAATACTGATACTCCTGATGACAACTGGCTTCCAAGTTATTAGAAATTTCTCACTTGGCTGTGGCTGCCATCCATGTACTTCAAAAATAGTGTCATTAATTGTTGCAATCAATGATTACCGTTAAGGAGGTTTATGATGATGACTATCTTCCACCAAGATAAAGCTTTTACCTTATCATCAAAATCACCTAGGCCAATAGAGAGATAGGAAAATGCTCACAGGAAAGCCAGGCATTTGGATCCTGAACCCTGAAGATGGGGTCATGACTTTTCTTCTCAGTAAACAAAATGTGGGAGATCTGTTTGGTGGTGAGAGGGTTTGGGTCTCATGTTATCAAAGTGGCATCAGACTTCCATTAAGGCCTCTTCTTGATATGTATCATTAGGATATCTGTTATGAGTTGAATTGTGTTCTCTGAAAAGATATGTTGAAGTCCTAATCCCTGGTACCTGTGGCTTTGTAGATGTAATCAACTGAAGACAAGGTCATACTGAATGAGACTGGGTCCCAATCCAGCACAGTTGGTGTCTTTGTAAGAAGAGGAAAAGAGACAGACATGCTTGGGGAGAAAGCTCTGTGATTACAGAGGCAGAGCTTGGAGCAATGTGTCTACTCCAAGCTGAGGAATTACAAGAATTTCCAGCTAACACCAAAAGCTATAAGAAGGCATAGAACACATTTTCCCCTACATCCTTCAGAGAGAGTATGGCCCTACAGACACCTTTATTTCAGACTGGTAGCCTCTAGAACTATAACGAAATAAATTTCTCTTGTTTTAAGCCACTCAAGTTTGTGGTAATTTACCACAGCAGCCCTAGGAAACGAAGACAATCCTTGATGAGGGTAAATTGTGGGCTTCGTTTCAAAAAAAATCAAGGAAAGATAGAGGCACAAGATCTTTTTGGGAAAATCTATGACTATTCTCATTTGCACATATTTAGACAATTATGCACATAAGTAACATCCTGCTAACACAATTCTCATTGTAGGGACCACCTGGCTAGTCCCTCACACTGGAAAGCTTTTGGTCCTGGACCTTACCAAGTAACCTTCCTTCAAGCATTCAGTTTCCTGTGTAGATTTCACCTCCTCTGGGATGCCCCCATGGACTATCCTCTTAATAGTAGCTTAAAACTCTAGATCATCTTTATCTTTTCTCTTTTTCCTGTTATGTTGTTCCAAAATGTAATACCATATGAAATCTTCTTGTTGACTTGCTCCTGTTTGACTTACCTGTCTCCACTGTGGTGGGCTGTGAGCACCACTAGAGGATGGTGCTGTCTTGGGTTCCACTGTCTACAGAATCCAGACAAGAGCCTGGCTTGTAACAGGCACACGATTCCATATTCCATCAGATCTAAGACCATCTCAATTGTGAGATACATCACCATTACTGTGTGTGACACTGAGGAAAAAAAAAAAGTGCTGCTATTTAAACTCCAACCTGACAATGATGAAGAAACATAACCCAACCTTAGAGATGTTAAATCACACACACACACAAAAATGTGTCTTAGATGCAGTGAAATATGGTAAAGGTTTCAGTAACAACAACCTCCACACAGGGTTCTGTTCTTGAAAGAATCACTCAAGCCCTGTGAAGACCAGTGTAAAGTTGTAGCGCTGCCCCTGAGCACAGTTCTAAGAGCGTGAGTGGAGGGAGACAGTAGGGTAGGTGTCAAAGAGGACCTCCAGATGAGGCCAATGCATCAGCAGCAAGGAACATTCTGGCCATTTTTGAGACTCATGATGATGTCACAGAGCTTCAGAACCCTAGTATACCCTAGACCACCCAAACGTCCCATAACCTTTTGAATCTCACAACATATGTTTGGATAGCACTTCCCAGCCTACAATGCACTTTCACAGGGGTTTTCAAACTTCCTCCCTCCTCACATCCTTTTAAGGCAACTGAGTGTGGGAACTCTGGTTCAGGGAGGTTAAATCACTTGTCTAAGGTCATGCAGATCATTAATGTCATAGCCAAGACCTGAGAAAGTTCTCCTAATGCCATGTCAGGCCTCTTGCCACATGCTCCATTGACTCTAGTGCCTAACCCATGCTCATCACAGAGCTCACGTTTGAACCATTGTTAAACAAAATCTAACGGAAATGACTTCATTCAGCTGGTGAACATTTTGGAAGATTCCAGAAAAATATGAAGAAGTGCTTGAGTGTTCTTAAGGGAATTGTCTAACATCTTGGCTCCTGACTCATCCTCAGATGTCTTGCAGCCACCTTGTACCCATTTTAAGCCCAAGAGCTCTTTAATGTAAATGAGTTACTGAGCAGGTGGGAGAAAAATTCTGGGCCCCTTTGAGGGGGTGTATTTTGGAGCAGTTTGCTGTTTTCTTAAAGCCTGGGGAAGAGTAAGCAGTAATCAATAGTGAAATCTGCCTGAATCTCAGAGGCTCGATGAAGGTGCTTTTGAAGCACATCACAGAGCTTGATTTTCTGTTATTTAGTGCCAAAAGTTATTACCTCAGCAGCAGTGCAATGTCTAATTTATACCAAATTGTTAGCTGAAATCTATTAAAGTTTATTAGCACCATCTCAGAATACAGTAACATCTCACTGCTTCAGCTCCTGTTTAAATTGACCAGCTGGTTTAACTCTATTAGCTTTGAGGCTGAGATAAACTGGAGTCCACAGGAGCCGTCCACAGCACTGGGGGGAATGAATACAGATGAAGCTCAGGGTATTTGGGGTGATAGCTGGTACCAAATTGCTGCAGGCTTCATCTCTCCTGATGCAGCCTCTACCCTGTTATTCTATTACCTACAGGATAGGGAGCATCCTCGGAATTCAGAAAGCAGTTGTCAATGGGCTGGAGCTTTCAGCAGATAAGGAGGCATTTCTGGAATTGTGAGGATGATAGCCTACCACTGGGACTTGGGGCAACTTGGGTTGTCTGAAAGGAGAGGGATTTTTTTTTTTTGACAGAGTTTTGTTCTTTGGGTTCAAGTGATTCTCCTGCCACAGCCTCCCGAGTAGCCGGGATTACAGGCATGCACCACTACAACTGGCTAATTTTGTGTTTTTGTAGAGATGGGTTTTCTCCATGTTGGTCAGGCTGGTCTCAAACTCCTGACCTCAGGTGATCTGGCCTTCTGGGCCTCCCAAAATGCTGGGATTACAGGCATGAGCTACCACACCCATCCAAAAAAGGGATATTTTAAGACATTCCCCAGGTTGCCAGCAAACCCATGATTTCTAGAGCACACTTTCAGTTGGATGGAGGGAGGACAAAAAACCTAATGTTACTGACAGAGAGATATTCTGATCTTAGGTCCGCCCTATCTGTCCCCGGGTAAGGACCCTAAAGAAATCAGACCACACCCACATGGAAGCATTTAGGTAGAGGCTGAACCACCCTCTACAATGATACACAATGTTTAGTCATCTTGGACAACCTGAAGCAGTGGGCATACTGGCCTTAAAAGTCACCCAGGTCTGGTTGGAAAGCCAACCTCATTGCTTACTGGCTGTACAGTCTTGAAAAAGCGACCTGGCATTCTTGGTCCCAGTTTCTTCTCCAGGAAAAATGGCTTTTCGTGACAGTTTGGGTATTGCACATCAAGCATCCAGCAAAGCCTCAAGCACACGGTAAATATGTAATCAGCATTAGTTTCCTTATCTTTACCTCTCTTGGCATTTTACAGTCATCGAGTTAATTATATTTTCATTTTGCTCTATGCTTCTTTTAAGCTCCCTCATGCTCATTATCTCAAGTCTGAAAAGAACCCAAAGAAGTAGGTGGAGCAGGAATTTATAGCCCTGTTTTACATGTTAGGAAATCCTTGATTTAGAGAGGTTAAGAAACCCACCCAATGTCACACTGTTCCTGTAGAATGAGATAAGAAGACTGAGTTCCTAAATTCTGCTCCAGCTCACCATGTGGTTATGATGTCACAGAGTTCTATAAGGAAGATGGACTTCAGAAAAGCACTAGCACACCAAGCCCCAATGTTAGGGCCAGAGCTGTGTTGTCTCGATGGTAGCAGAAGCAAAATTCACAACCCTAGTGCTTGACACATAGAAGGTGCTCATGTGTGCACTGAATGAATGAACTGATGAACCTAGCTAAACTCACTCCATCAGGATCTCCAGAATAAAAGTAGGAAGAAGCTATGTTAAACAAGAGATAAACTGCAAAGATGGTAGACAGACTTAGAGCTGCTAAGTACCTGACCACGATCCTTCAGTGAATACATGTAAACTGCGCTCCATTCTGAGTCAAAGGCAGCCAGACCATCCCTGGCAGGAGAGAGAAGGCTCCTGGGGCATTGGACCATTAGAGTCCAAGGCGTGGAGCTAGCTCTCCAGGCAGTTAGCCTGACTCCCCACACCTTCTGCCTGGCTATGGATACCAAACCTCCAGCACTTGACTCTCTTCAAGACCCCTGGAACTTTTGTCAATACACTTTGTATCCCTGGTACCAAGCACAGGGCCTCACTACAAAACTGGCTTTTCTGTGTTAAATAAAGGAGGTCAAATAAAGCAGATGTTATTAGCTCCACTTTATAGCTAAGGAAAATTAAGCCCAGAAAATAAACCCAGTGGAAGGAGGGCTTTCATTCCTTCACAAATATTAATTCAATAATTCAATATAGTCTCCATGCCTGCACTGTCCTAGGTGCAGGGGGATACCATGATAAAAGAGCAGACAATGTTGTTGCCCTCAAGGAGCTGACATTCTAGTGGAGGAAGACAGACACAAAGAGGAATGTATGCCCACATCACACAACTAAATCGTGGCATGATGGAGTTCAACAAAAGATGGACACAGAGAACAAGGTTTGGGGGTAAATTTAGCTAAGGTAGGGTAATCAGAGGAGCCTGATCTGAAAAGGTAGGAATTAAACTAAACTCTAAAGGATTATTAGAAACTGGCAAGAGAGGAGTTGACTGGTAGAAATGGAGACTGTTTCAGGGAGAGCAAAAAGCCCATTCAAAAACCTCATTTAAAGAACTGGTCAATTTGAAGAAGTGAAATGAAACTCTAAGACTGGGCATGGAGAATGTGAAGAAGTGAGGTGGGGGATGGAGCTGGAGAGATAGGTGGGATTGGATCCCATACAGCTTGGTTGGTAGGTCATAGATTTTATTGTAAGCAAAATTGGAACCTCCATGAAAAGGTATTAAACAAGGAAGTGACATGACTAATTTATAATTTAAGATTACCCTCTGCTGTAGGGCAAAAATAGAGGAGAGGGGGTTGTGAAAAATGGACCCACAGCATAGTAGGTCATGGATTTTATTGTAAATAAAATTGGAAATTCAGTGGAGAGGTATAAAACAAGAAAGTGACATGATTAATGCACAATTTAAGAAGATTGCCCTCTGCTCTAGGGTGAAAAATGGATGGGGGAGGGGGCCAACTGTGGAAGCAGGTTGGCAAGTTGGGAGGCCATTCCAGTTGGGGCAAGAGATAATGATGGCTTTTCTTGGACTGGTAGAGACCTAAGAGGAGGCTTTTCTGCAGTCAGAGAGTAGTTAAGGCTTCAACCAAAACCAGAGTCCGGGTCTCCTGATTGTCCAACTGGATCCTTTAAACTGACCATGCTCTGATGGTATATGGGACAAAGGAAGATGATTGGTGGGGAAATAAGAAGGTCATGAAGAGAATACATCTAGAACACTGCACCCAAACTAGAGTCCACAGCCCCTGAGTGTCCACACACATTCTCTCCAAAATAAATTTTCATTGTCACATGAAATTGCAGCGACAAGCAAGAAGAAATCAATGGAAGCATGTTGTGGATTATTTGCATTGCCACCTTCTCTTTGAGTTCAGCCACATGATTTCAGAAAAGACTTTGCTTTTGTAATTTGCTATCCTGTAGGCTCCTAATACTACTACCTGTGTTACCTACAGAAAAGAACAGAGAAAGATCCAGTGCAAAAACTCATAGGAAATGATCAATTCATGCCAAGTGATGAGAACCAAAGAGAGATGAGAGCATTGTTCATACACGATGGTCTAGGTCTCCTACCCCAAGAGAACTTGCAACAAAGCCCAAAGTACAACAGACATGTTTAAAGAGAAGATTCCCAGCCACACAACATGATTCATCATATTTATTTAATATTGTTAATTTGAATTTTATTAGATCTGCAATGCTGTTTGTATTTAATTTCTAATTTGTTTTGGTTTCATAATTGACTAAAACAATAAGCACAAAGAGTTTCTATCTGACTTTATGTTTATACATTAACATTTTAATAAAAGTCTTTTATATCCTCATTGGGATCCATGGTAATTATTTTCCTCTCAAAAGGGTCTCTATATAACTCAAGTTTGAGAAACCCTGGTCTCAGTGAAATAAAAATCAAACAGGCCAGGCACGGTGGCTCACACCTGTAATCCCAGCACTTTGGGAAGCTGAGACAGGTAAATCACGAGGTCAGGAGATCGAGACCATCCTTGCTAACAGGGTGAAACCCCATCTCTACTAAAAATACAAAAAATTAGCCGGGCATGGTGGCGGGCACCTATAGTCCCAGCTACTCGGGAGGCTGAGGCAGGAGAACATCGTGAACCTGGGAGGCAGAGTTTGCAGTGAGTTGAGACCGCACCACTGCACTCCAGCCTGGGCAACAGAGCAAGACTCCATCTCATAAAACAAAAAAATGAAACAATGGGCTGCCCTATTCTAGACTACATGATTCTGCTCTTCAGTGGTGGTAGGGAGGAAGAAGGAGTACCAGGAAGAGGAACCATTTATTCTTCCTGGTACAACTCCCAGAAGGTGCAAAATCTGCTAAAAGTTAAGTTTAAAAGAATGGGCTTAAATTATGTTAATTTATTATTGGACTCTCCCGTTACAGTGGAGTATAGTTTCTACCTCTTAAAATAAAAAGCAAGTTGTGGTTTTCCGAATCCCATAGGAAGAAGCTCAGTGAGTTCAACACATAAAGTTCTGCTTCTAACACTGGAATGATTGTGGATTTTTGGTCTGGTTCCTGACAAAGTAGTTAGCTTGAAGGCAAGCGCCGTGTCCTGTGGAAACTAAGTTCCTATTCCCTTTCTCAGCCTCACATGGAGCAGAACTGTGGGTAGACTCATCAGGACTCTTTAAACTTTTTTTTCTCCTCCTTCTTTTGATTGTCTCCTTTATGGTTGAATTCCAAGATAAATGGGCCTATCATGTAAATAAACCATGCACATAAGCAGCAGAATTCTGAAGCTATTGTACAGGGTAATGTTGACTTTTCGTGAAGCAGAGGAGGTCAAAACCAGTGGGTGTTATTTTCTATGTGACACTCAAAGTATTCAAGGTAAGTTTGAGCATCCCGGGGTGAATACTTTTTAAAAGAGACAAAGATAATTTTTTCCTAAGACTTGCACTGATGGAAAGTGCCATTCATCAGCTGTCTGATTAAGCATATAGAAATCCCAACACCTAAAAAATGGAGGCAGGACATCAGAAGACTCAGACCAGGAAAGTGAGCTTGGACAGAAAGAGCAGGTGACTGCTGATGTCTTGACAGTGCTTCCGTTCACCCAGCTCCAGGATGGAATGGTCCATCGAAAATTCAAGAGAGAATGAAAGCCAGCTGTGATAGCCCAGAGAAGGTGGTGGCTACTAAAATAGATTTCCTTTGTTTTGTTCATCCCACTGACCTCTGTCACTCATCATTCCCAAGGCACACAGAGCGCATTCCTGCCCCATTGCTTTTTAGGTAAACATTAAACAGCACTGCACGTGGAAAGAAGCCAAAGTGTTTGATAATTCATCAGCAGCAGCAAACCTGAGTGTTTCTGTGCAATGCAAATTGCTTTGGCTTCCACACGGCTCCTGTCGCTTCAAGTGCGGATGGTAAATAGCCTTCTTTGGGATTACTATCAAGTATTCATTTTAACAACATTAATTTACAACGTGTTATCCCACTTTACATTGTGCTACATGACGTATTCACAGAGTCAGCCTTTCAGCACCTGATGTTGATTCATTCTAATCACCGCACTTGCCTATGATTTTTAGGTTAATGGGACCTGGACTGGAAAAGGATTGTTTGTGTGGGAATCATTCATGGCAAAGGCAGTGACACCTCCTTCAAAAACCTGTGTCTTTCTGGCAGAGTGGGGTGGGAGATGGCCACTGGAGAGGCTGAGTCAAATCAGTTTCCTCACCTGAGGACTTCCTGAGACTAGCGCACTGAGGGACCAGCAGCAACAATGATAATGCTAGTGCTCCCTTATGGTAAGTTACATTTTCCAAGTCCCATCTGATCTATTATTCTCACAATAACTCTATAAGGTAAATACCTTATAGAGTTAAATACCTTAAGGTAAATACTTTATAGAGTGGTTTAAGAGTATGGGATCTGGGGCCGGGCGCGGTGGCTCACGCCTGTAATCCCAGCACTTTGGGAGGCCGAGACGGGCAGATCACGAGGTCAGGAGATCGAGACCATCCTGGCGAACACGGTGAAACCCCGTCTCTACTAAAAAATACAAAAAACTAGCCGGGCGAGGTGGCGGGCGCCTGTAGTCCCAGCTACTCGGGAGGCTGAGGCAGGAGAATAGCGGGAACCCGGGAGGCGGAGCTTGCAGTGAGCTGAGATCCGGCCACTGCACTCCAGCCTGGGCGACAGAGCGAGACTCCGTCTCAAAAAAAAAAAAAAAAGAGTATGGGATCTGGAGACTGTGTCTTGAGTAGAAACTTGATCTACCACTTTCTAGCCAAGTGACCTCGGGCAAATGATTCAATCTTTCTTTCCCTCAAGTTCCTCATCTTAAAAAATGATATATAATAGTTGTACATATTTTGGGGGTGCATGTGATATTTTCATACCTGTATACAATCCAGAATGATCAAATCAGGATATCCATTACCTCAAACATTTATCATTTGTTTGTGTTGGAAACAGTAAAATTTTTCTCTTCTAGTTATTTTGAAACATGCAATAAATTATTATTAACTATAATTTCTCTACTATTCTATAGAATACTAGATATACTATATTACATTAGTAATATGTAGTATATTAATATTATAATACTAGAAGTTATTCCTCCTATTTAACTGTATGTTTGAATTCGTTAACCAGCTTCTCATCCACCCTCTGCACTACCCTTCTATGCCTCTGATAACCATCACTCTAGTCTCTAACAAATATGGTATTTGTCTTTCTTTGCCTTTCTTATTTCACTTAACACATTGATCTCTAGTTCCATCCATCTTGCTGCAAACGACAGTTCATTCTTTTTTATGGCCAAATAGTAGTCCACTGTGTTTATATGTAACATTTTCTTTGTCCATTCATTCACTGATGGGCAGTTAGGTTGATTCCATATCTTGGCTCTTGTGAATGGGGCTTCAGAGAACACGGGAGTTCAGACACTTCATCTTTAAAATGGGGATAGCAATCATAGTTACTACACAGGATTATTGGCAAGTAAGTGGATTGTTACAGTAAAGCAGGTAGAACAGAAACTGGTACGTGGATTATGGTAGTTCATAAACAGTTCTTTTCCTCTTCTTTCCTGTCCAGGACAGGACTGCAATTCTCTGCCTGCTGGAGCTCAGTTACGACCACGTGACTTGCCTTGGCCAATGAAAGAGGAAGAGTATGTAACACTGCTGAATGGAAGAAAGGGGCCCCTGCCTCTGCTGCAGAGATTCTAGACACATGTGCCATGCTGGAGCAAGGAGGCAGGGAGTCCTGGAGAAAGGAGACAGGGAACAGAGCTCCCAGCCCAATCAAGATGTAACATGAGTGAGAAATAAATAACACTTTGTTGCTAGAAGCTTGTTTTTTTTTAACTGAAGTATAACTCAACTTCCCCCCTGACCCACGCAAAAAGTCATCTATCAATGTTAAGCATCATTTAATTTATTTTACAGAAGAGGAATCTAAAGCTCAGAGTAATGGTCTCAATATCACACAGCAATTTTGTGATGGAAGCATAATGATGGCCCACGTTTTAAAGTGGACACCAAGGGGAATATAACATAAATAGAAATTTGCTAACTGCAGGGAATACTTGCTATACAAGTGCAAATAATAGGCCCCACTACTTCCCAGCTGTGCCTCAATTTCCTGATCAGTTAAATGGGACTAATAAGAGTGGCTAGTGCAAGAGATGGAGAAGGGATTAAATGAGAAAATATGTAAATTGCTCATAAGATTATCTAGAATAAACCAAATATTCAAAAATGTTAGTTACTATTATTTTAAAGTAACAATTGCTATTATAATCCTAATATCACCTGTTTCTCATCAGTCGGTGGATACAAGCAATTAATTACATTTACATAAATATGTAAAATAATAAAGCCAAACCAGAGACTCCTAATCGCCTTCCTGCTTAGTGCTTCTTCATCCTGTAATTTAATTCCTGTCTCTACCTCCATGTGGCCAATTCCTCCTACTGTGAAACATCTCCTTTACCATGAAGCCTTTCCTGCTCACTTTCACCCAAGACTGTTATGTGCTCCCATAGAACCTGGTACCACACGTTCGTAGGATGCGTCCTGGGTCTCTTTTACCATTGGTCAAGGTCTATATTCCCAGCTGAATTGGAAGCTCCCTGAGGGAATATACCTGTCACTTTCACAACGGTAAGAGCTCGATATTTATTCATAAGGAAAAATAAACAGACACAGGGACAGATGCTATCGGCAGCCACTTACAGAAGAAAAACCTTTAGCAATAAGCATGTCAAATGATGCTCAGTTCCACTAATATTAAATAAATGTACAAGACAAAATGGTATTTTTTTCACTAACCAGATGGGCCAAAAACCAGAAACCAACATTGGTAACATTAAGTGCAGGAAAGAGTAGGGAGAGGAGAGCACATTCATGCTGTATTAAAACGTTGGTACAATATTGTGGAGGGTAATTTACCAGTATCTATTAAAATGTTGCATGTGACCTAATAATTCTATTTCTGGGATTCTACTCTACAAAACTAACAGGATTCTACTCTACAAAACTAACAGCAGCATATGTAAAGTAAATATGCAAATGTTCTCATTACAGGATTTTTTTGTAACAGTAGATAAAATTGAAACAATTTAGAATGTCCATCTTTGGGGAATTGGTTAAGTAAAATCTGGTACATCTATATGATGGAATATTACATCATAATATAAATTTTTATTGTGTGATTCACTAGAGTAGAAACTTTGTTTTGTTCACCACTAAGAAAACCCCAGGCACATAGACAGTGATCACTAAATATTTGTTGAATACATTAATGAATATATGGTAATTGAAACATTTTAATGATATAAAATTAACAGAAAAAGATTTAGCCATTTTGAGTAACATCCAAATATTGCCTTCAAATGCATGTAGTTGAACAAATTGCTCAAAATTGTATATGTGAATAGATAGATAAATGGATGGGCAGATAAGGGGTAGATAGATAGATAGAGGAATGACTTTGCTCCATACTTTTAACAATGCTTTTCTTTGGAAGGTGAATCTGATAATGCTGGAGTTTGTAAGGAGTGGAAAGGCAATACTTTCCTTCTCATTTTGAATAATTCATTTAACCCCTGATATTATAGATTAGTTTTCTTTCTTTTTGCTATTTTTCTGAATGTGTCAAATAAAAAACATTTTTGTCACATAATAAATAACGATTGTTGTCTGAACAATGTTAATACGGCAAATTAGGAATTAACACCCCTTCAAAGCCACACTCACTTATTTCTGTAGTCCTCAAAGGAAGTCTTTCCCCCTACCCAACCTATATTTTTTAAAAGCAGCCAAGTATATCAATGGACATTCGTTGATGGAAAGGGGAAGGCTGCTTATACAAGTACTTTCTGGACTCAGCTCAGCTAAGCAGATACAGGCCTGAGCCTTTGAATGAGATGGAGTTGGAGGGAGGGAGATAGAAAGATGAAGAAATCATCCTCCAAAAGATTACCATTTTGTAAATGGATCATGAAAATTGTGATTTACCACAAATCACTACAAGCTAGCAGACCTTAATTTGAACTCCCTGCTCCAACATAACTGTGTGACTATGCAAAAGTTATTTCAATTCCTTGAACTCAGCTCTCTTATCTGTAAAAGGAGAATAATCTATTAGGGTAATTAACATTAGCTGCTGTGACAAACAAACTCCATATTTTGATAGCTTAATACAATCAAAATTAATTTCTCACTTACACAAAATTCAGTATTGATGTTCCTGGTTGGGTGGCTCTACCAGACAGTTTTCTACCCAGTAGTCTTAAACAGGGTCCCACAGTGAGAAGAGGCAAAGGCTTATGTGGAAGTGCTTTGTTAGGAAGTATGGTATCAGGGAACAAGAGTGAAAGCAAGGAGAGTATAGCAGGTAGAGGAAACGTGAGCACAAGGATACCTTGTTGCATTGTCTGCCACTGAGGGCAGTGGGCTGTGTGGTCCTGCGGACTCAAAAAAATCATAAAATGGGCCATAAGACTATGTGTCTTGTAGAATAATGGTGAAGCGTTTATCCCATCGGCTCCCATCCCCATGGATCAAAACTTTACCCCAATGAGGCTTTCCTACCTGTCCCCATGTCTGTCATCCATATGTTCACCAACACCACTGAAGCCCTGGTGTACATAAGAGTTCCATGACTGAATTCTCATGGAGAGCTGGCAACCATAGCAGTGGCTGGAGCGTTGTCCAAGTGAGACCTTGAGAATCTGAAAAGGTGCATTTGAGATGTCTCAAGCATAGAGACCCAGGGAGGTACGTACAAAGGGTATAGGCTTCTTCCGTATTACAGCCTGACCATCTTCACCCATGGCCTTCATGCCAAGGAAGGGGAAGATGGAGAAAAAGAAAAAGCCAGGCCTGGAGGTAGCAAATGTCATTCCTACCCACACTCCACTGACCAGATCTTGTCACACACACTTCCATCCTCTCATCAAAAGGAATATCTTAAAAATATACCCTTCCCGAGAGCCCAAGAGAAAAAAAGAAATGATTTAGTGAAAAGATAACCTTGTTTCTTCCACTGGCTACACTGGCAATCTCATATCTGTTGAGGGCTCTGAGATCATGTGTGTTCCAGGAACTGGACGCTCCAGGCACATAAGGGCAGTTGACAAATGATGCCTCTAATTAACATTCTGCAGAATGAAAATTATTTTTGGCTCTAAAAGGTATTCCTCTATGAGAAAGCTAGAAAAATGACCTTGGCTAGCAGAGATCTTACTCAAAACTAGGAGGATTGGTGCTAATTATGCCCATATAATGGACTTATGGTTACACTCCCTATTGTCTGGGGATCACGAAATGAAACTGTCAAGCATGACTTGGGCAGAGGGTTACACACAGGAAACCAGCCGCCTTGCTACCAAGGTAGGCCACCGCTGTAGATCTGTACAGGCGGGCATCACATTCTTATTGGATGTCTCTCCCACCAAGTGGGCAATTACTGACCAGATGAAACAACTTTACCCAGGGGTTCAGGAGAGGAGTGCTCACCTTTATACTCCATGGGAATTCTCTTACCTTGTAACTCCACAAGGATAAGGTGATATTTGCCTATGCCTTGGCTTAAAGCTGGGGAAATAGGATAACTGTCTGGCATCTCAACTCTGCTTGGCGTCTGTGATTGTTAATTTTAGGTCTCAATTTGACTGGATTAAGGTATACCCAGATAGCTGGTAAAGCATTTTTTTCTGGTTGTGTCTGTGGGGGTGTTTCCAGAAGAAACACATTTGAATCAGTGGACTGAGTAAGGAAGATCCACCCTCATCCTATGTGAGTGGGCACCATCTAATGAGCTGAGGGCCTGGACAGAACAAAAAAGCAGAGGAAAAGCGAATGCTCTCTCTCTTCTGGAGCCAGAATACCCTTCTACTCCTGTCCTTGGACATCAGAGCTTCAGATTCTCTGGACTTCGGATTCTGGAGCTGGCACTGGCTACCGTGGGTCTCCAGATGACTTATGGTGAGTCTTCTCAGCCTCCATAATCATGTGAGCCAATTCCCCTAATAAATCCCCTCTCACATATCTATCTCTATCTCTAGCTCTATCTCGGTAGCCACATCTGTATCTCTATCTATCTATCTAACTATCTATACATCTACCTATCTATCATCTCTCTATCTGTCTAACCTATCCTTCTACTTATCTATCTATTCATCTGTCGATCTATCTATCTATCTATCTATCTATCTATCTATCTATCTACCTATCTATCATCTATATGTCTGCCTGTCTAACCTATCCATCTAATTATCTATTCATCTATATATCCATCCATCCATCTATTTATCTGTTCATCTATCTATCCATCTATCTATTCATCTATCTGTACATCTACCTATTCATCTATTATTTATTATCTAATCTATAATTTATCTATCCATCTAATCTATTATCTATCTATCTATCTATCTATCTATCTATCTATCTATCTATCTATGTACTTATCTATCCATCCATCCATCCATCCATTCATCCATCCTATTGGTTCTGTCTCTCTGGAAAACCCTGATTAATACAGCAGCCATTTAAAAAATACTTACTGATCAGCTGCAATGTGCCAGGCTCTCTGCTAAGTGCTGGGGACACAGCAGAAATTAGTCAGAAGGTCATAGTTTTGGTCCAGTGAGAAAGACATTGAGTAATAACCACACAAATAAATATCTAATTACAATTTGGAGAAGTGTGATAAAGGAAAAATACAAAGTTCTGTGAGAATTGTCATATCGTGCCCATCCTCTCTTTCTCATTCACCACCAGAACTCTACTTTTTAGCTGATATAAAGTCTTAAAAAACAAAACAAAACAAAAAAAGATTAGATTCCCTCAGACTCTTTTGCAGATAGCTGTGGTCATCTGACTAAATCCTAGCCAACAGGATATGAGTAAAAGTGGGGGTTGTTCTACTTTCTTTTCTTCCTTCTAATTGGTTGGAAGTCAGATGTGATGGCAGGAGCTACAGCAACATTTCTGGACTTCAAGTCAGAAGCCATGTTGAAGAAGCAGCCTGGTCCTTCATGACCGTGTAGCTGCCTAACAGCCTTTAACCCACACTTCTGCATGCAAGAGAAAGAAACACTGCTATTTGAAAATCTATTCGTTGAGGAAGCAGGACCTATTTTTGGTTAGACTGTCTAATATGAGAGTTGAAAAGGAACTGAGCACATGAAAAGTGAAGGGGAAGTGCTGCAGGCAAAAGGAATCTCAGGTGCAAAAAACTGAAAGAAAGTCAGAGTGGCTTCAAGGCCAACAGCAAGAAGAAAGTGGTGTGGAGTGAAGTAAGCAGGGGATGGCTTTGCAACTAAATAGGTGTTCATTCCTGGGCCTGTCATTTACCTCATAGGTCCTCAGTTTCCATATCTGTTAAGTGGGAATAATGAGCAGCCTTCTGCTCCCAGGATTGCTGTAATGATCCAATGATAGGCTGAGAGGAGGAAACAGCATAGTACATTGGTGCAGAGCAATGGCATTCCAACCAAGTTCAACCAAGTGCAAATCCTGTCTCTCCACTGACTAGTTATGCGACTGCTGGTTACCTACAAACACCTGTGTGCCTGTTTCCCCTTCCATAAAATGGAGGTAGTAATAGGATTTATTTCATATGGATGCTGAGAGAATGAAATTAGTTAATATTTGCCAAGCACTGAGAAGAGTACCTGCCACATACTAAGTTCCATACATGTACTTGTTAAATAAATCAAAAAGTGTTTATGACTTTGAAGATTTACATTAGCTGTAGCTACCATGGACTTTCATTGTAGACTAAAACTCTTGTGGATTTTGACTTTGTCCAGTCACTCTTCACTACTTCCTAGCACCTAAGGAAGTTCTTCCTTTTAAAATAGTCTCATTAAAAGAGACTTTTCAAGGAGGAAATTAAGCAAAGTACTTAAGGTGCAGTGACTTCTCTAGCCCCCATTTCCTCTCCACCTGCAGCCATGGGGATAATCATAGTCCCTACTTTCGAAGGCATTTGTAAGAATGAGGTGTTGTACATAAATAGGGGTTGGTAAGCTTTTTCTGTAAAAGTCCAGACAGTAAATATTTTAGGCTTTGTAGGTCATATGATTTCTGCTACAATTGCTTACTCCTGCCTTCGTAGCCCACAGCAGCCATAAATAATAGGTAGAGATGAACACAGTTCATTGAATGGATGAATGAACATAAATGTGTTCCAATGAAACTTTACTTATGGACATTGTGATTTGATTATCACGTAGTTTTTATGAGTCATAAGATATTCTTTTTCTGAATTTTTAGAAATTATTTAAAAATATGTCAAAACAATTCTGAGCATGCCGGCTGCACAAAAAGGAGCAGTGGATTAGATTTGGTCCATGGGCCATAGTTTGCCCACTCTTGTCTGTAAATATTTGATACAATATCTGGCACACAGTAAGTGTTCATTAGCTATTGTTAACTTGTTTGTTATTAATATTAACAAGGGAGCACTGGGCATTAGTTTTGCAACCTCTCATTCTATAAGCACCAGGAAATCAGTCCTTGCCTGGGCCTTTACTTTTTCCTTTTGTGTTTTAAGCAGCTGAACCTGACCTAGGTAGGGGCTGGGAGTTGGGGCGGGGACAGAGGAGGAGGATTGTGTGCAGTCAATGCCTTGGTTCAACAGCTTCCTAAACATCCTGACTGCTTGGACCAAGAAACTGCCAGCTTGAAAGGAGCTTTATAAATGGAGAGCCTGTAAAGCAATTCAGAATCTGATTTTGCTGCAAAAGCATGATTTTAACAGATCTGTAGCTGTTCCCAACCTTTTAACACTGTCTCCTGTGAGTCAAGAGATTTTGATCTTGTAACTAAATTGACTCTGTCGCAGGTTTGCCATCCCCCTGGGTAAATTCTCTGACATGCACAGCTTCAGACCCAACCCCCTTTCACAAAAAAAAAAAAAAAAAAAAAAAAAAAAAAAAAAAAAAAAAATTCTCTTCTGTACCCAGTTATCCCCTATCTCATTTTCTCCAAATTGAAATATTTTTTTAAACACTATCATGAATGTCAAAATCAACTCTCTTTGGTCCTAAACCTAGTATTCTTTTTTTTGCGGGGGGAGTGGGCATGAGAAATTTCTGTTTAATCCTAATGCTAATATTTAGAAAAGTGGCAACAGATTTAAAATAGTTATTTGCCTCATCTTAAAGATCTATTGTGTTTCCTGGTCAGTAATCAGAAGGTGGCAATCAGACCTTTCTTTCTTTCTTCCTTTCTCTCTCTCTCTTTCTTTTCTTTTTCTTTCTTCTTTCTTTCTTTTCTTTCTTTCTTTCTTTCTTTCTCTCTTTCTCTTCTTCTGTCTCTTACCCTCTTTCTCTCTTTTTGTCTTTCTTTCTTTTTTCTTTTTCTTTCTTTCAAAACAGACTGTTGGAGAAGCCACAAGACATGATTTCCAAATAAAGAGCTCAAAGAGTCACTTGGCTAGGGCTGAAAGTGGCAGCTCTGGAAATGCAGGCTTTTCTGGATGGAGCAACATTGTCCAAATTCTAAAGAGAAGGGAAGAGGCTGCTCTGCTGTGTTCCAGTGCCAGCATCCCTCTGGGCATGTGCCTGACCACAAAAGCTGTGCTCACGCATGATGAACACAGCCCTCGGGGCTGGTTTTGTGGAACTGAAAATGCATCTCATCTCCTAAAATTGAGAATAGAATATGACCTGGAATGAACATGCCTCTTGAATAACTGAGGGAGAGGGAGGTAGGAGGAAGGAAAGAGGAAAAGAGAGGGTTGGGGAGAGGAGATACAGAGGGAAGAAATGCAGAGAGAACTGAGATAAAAAAATAGAAGAAACAAAGACCAAGTGCCTGAGGGACTGGTGAGAAAGCAAGAGAAAGTGGATGAGAAGGGAGGCAGGGGAGCTGCACGCCTTCAGTCCTTGTACCTTTTAGGATGTAGGGACACCTAGAGAACAGCTCTCAGTAAGATCTGGAAAGAAGAGCCGTCACCACAGACTTAGAAAATAGGTGTATTTTAAAAAAAAAATCCAAAATTCCTATAGCTCATAAACATATGTGTGTGTTGAGCAGGGCAGATTTCCTCTCCTAACCTCTGTTTTGTCTTTCAGAATAATAGGTTATTTCCCTCTGTCCTGAGTTCTGCTTGAAAAATTGAGAGTTCTAGAACGTTGCAAAAGCTCCTCTATTGTTCTGAGATGAGCATTTTTCTGGGATGAACTGGGCAGAGGTTTGACAGGCAAGCAAGGAGTGGGACGTCTGAGCTCCAGGTGTACACTTCATCCAACAGTCTCATGGTGGTCGAAGGAGATCCCCAGATGCAAAATCGAAGCTGCTTGGATTTTCATTTCTTCCCCATCTAGGAAAAGGGCAATGGAATCAAAGCCTTTAAAAAACGTAGTAAGAGAAAGACTCTCTAATTAATCAGAACCTTCTGGCAACCAGCACTTTAGCCCATCTACTGAGTAATATTTTATCAGTGCCTTTAGTAAAGGGCCTCAAGATGCATGAGACATTTTTGGTTGTTGAAATAGAGTGGCTTCTAAATCATCAAGTAAAAGAGAAATTCTGCTCAGAAGGCTTTTGCATGGTACCCAACATTTGTTGAGGCTTACTATATTACATGCATTACCTTGCTAAATCACCACATTAGAACACTTACAGGTAAGTCTTATGATTATAATCATTTTATAGTCATAGAAACTGGGATGTAGAGGGTAGGATATCACCCAGGGTTACAGCTAAGGATTGGACAAGCTGAGATGTTCATGCCAGCACGTTCTTCTGGCATGAGAGGACTTGTGCTTAATCTCCAAGCTATACCACTTTCTTGCACAAAGATGTGTGTGTTTGCTGAGGAATACATATGAAGATAAACAGAACAGAGATACTCTAGGGGAGCTCGGAGTATTGTCTAGCATATGGGAATAACTTGTGAGTAAATAAAAAGAGAAGAATGGAAGGTGGTGCCATGCAAGGAGGTATCCAGCCTCGGAGCACTACTTTGCGTTGAGTTCAGCCACTTCATCACCTCATTTTAGTACAGAAGACAGACAGAAAAGAAAGAAAGTCTCATTCTCAGGGAGAGCTTTCTGGAAGTGAGGGAAGGAGTGGTATATGTAAGCCAGGCTCTTAACAGGTGAATAGGAGTTAATCGGAAGGAGGTCCAGAGATGGGAAGGAGACTGAGACGGGAAGGAGGCTTCAGAAAGAGGAAACAGGATGTTCAGAGGCATGGAGTCACAAACACCATGCACTCTTTCAGGGATTAGAAGCAGTTATAAAAGCCCGGAACATTCATTGAAAGAGGATGTGTGGTAATAGTTCAGGCAGAAGAAGTAGGCAGGAGTCAGAGTTTAAATGGCCTTGTGTGTAATATCAAGAGTTTGGACTTGCTAGGGCCTTCCTGAACCTGCCTTGTTCAGAAGCATCATATAAACATCTGTTAAGGCAGGATAATAAGACTGGTAGAAAATGAAGTTATTGATACCAAGCAGAATAGCCTTTTATGCACAGCAGGAACAACCAGAAACACAACTTCAATGTGGTGAAAGCTGAGTTTATTAAAAAGGAAGGCTTATATCACTGTTTTCTTAAAGGATGGCATCCCAAATCAGCAGACTTCTTTTTTTCTTTTTTATTTCTTCCTACAACTGAGCTTTCCTTAAACTGATGATTTGTGATTCACCTGCAGAACAGGAGCTTAGGATGGGGTAGATGGCATATTATTTTGAGAGCTGAGGGTGGCAGGGGGTGATCTGGCCAGGCTTTGAGCAATCCTTTTATGTTTTAAGAACATCATGTCCGCCCACAAAGATAGGATCTTGACAGCCACCCTATAGGCAAAATGTATTGGACCAAAGAGAGACAAGACACATGGCTTAAGTTAGTTTAAACCGATTCTCTTTACCAACAATGTGAATAAAATAGGAACTCAGAGATGACCACATAGTCTCTGTGAATGGGAGATTTTGAAGGACATGGTAAAAGCTTAGACACTCTGGAACAATTGTATTTTTTATATAGACTAAGAAGCAGAAAGAATTGCTGTGTAAAGAGAAGAGTCATAGATGCTCAGAGAGAAGCAGAGATGAGTGGGAGCACTGCCTGGACTCCTAGTTGCTTTCCCAGTTTTTGAGAGCAGTTTCCTCCTGAGACTCAAATATATTCCTCACCCTGGGTTCCATGAGACATTCATATTCTTAGTAAATCTATATTTTTTTGCTTGAGCTTTCTTAATTTGGCTTCTGTTACTTGAAACCCAGATAGTTTTGACAGTACCTAAATCAGAGTCCCCAACTGCTAGTGGCCACCAGGAATTATAAAGACTAAGGAGATATGAAGGAGGAGAGGAGAAAAATTCTCAAGTATTAATATTACTGAAACAAGTCACCTGTCTTTTGTTTTCTTTTGAGACGGAATCTCATTCTGTTATCCGGGCTGGAGTGCAGTGGTGTGAACACAGCTTACAGCAGCCTCAGCCTCCTAGGCTCAAGAAATCTTCCCAGCTCAGCCTCCTGAGTAGCTACAGGCATGCACCACCATGCCACATTACTTTTTATTTTTACTATTATTATTATTATTATTTTGTAGAGACAGAGTCTCACATTGTTGCCCAGGCTGGTCTCAAACTTCTGGGCTCAAGCAATCCTCCTGACTTGACCTCCCACAGCGCTGAGATTACAGGCATGAGCCACTGTGCCTGCCACTCCTTTTTCTAAATATCATGAACACACCCCATCTCTAGGACCTTTTTTCCAACTTGGCTTGCCAAATACTCCTCAAATGCCTCATTGATCAATCTGGTGCTGAAACCATGGCTAAAATGTAATGGCTGAAGCTATTGGTTTCATCACCATGGATAGTCCTCATTAGATTGTCTTCCTCCTCCAAGAAGCTTTCTTAGACCCCTCAGCCCTCCCATATCCCTTCCTCCCTGCTCTTTGAGTGAATTTCACTTGCACGTGTATTACTACACTTACAACAGTTAGTCTAGAGCCTTCATTTAATTTGTACAGCTATCTCCCCCTGCAGATGGTGAGTCATTTGAAAAGAGGATCACATCTTACTTGCTTCTATTTCTCCCATAGTTATTATTACAAAACCTTAAAACTACAAGCCTTTCAATGAATGCCTTAAAAAAAATTTTAGGGGAAATTTTCACCAATGAATGTGGCTCATGTTGAGATATGATTTTCTCAAACCCCTTGTGACATCATTTTAAGGAAAATGGAGTGAATTCTATGAATGGGGCTTCAGTTTGGAGCCTGCAGCTTCCCCCACATTAGTTTATGTTTAGAGATGTGCCAGTTCATGGGAAAAAGAGGAAACAGTTGCTTCAGCCAGGGTGCAGAACCCAGGATCTCCCGTGGGGGATGGCAATCCTGATGCTATCTCTTCTCTCTGGACCAGCCTGCACATTATTTCTTTTATACCACAATGAGATGCAGATTCTAGAACTACCAGCTGAGATTGACTGAAAGGATTCACCTGACTACTCCAAATATTAATAGCCAAACCACATGCAGACGCAACACACATTTCAGCATCTGCCTAAAGATGAAATCTTCAAGCATCTGAGTGACTCTGAGCCTCAGGGCCAGTGTTAAGGCCTTTTAACCAAATTTCTCTCCCAAGCCACCAGTGCAATGAAGGAAAATAAGGTTGTCCACAGTGAAATCCATTGCCCTCTTCAGAACACAAAGGAGGGGTCATCTGTGGAGAAATACAAAACTAAGGAGTAAGTCAACTGAATTTTTAATCAAATGGGCTCTGCTATGGTTTGAATGTGTCCCCAAAGTTTGTGTGTTGGAAATTTGGTCCTCAATGCAGAAGTGTTGGGAGGTGAGACCTTTAAGAGGTGATGAGATCGCAAGGGCTCTGCTCTCATGAAGGGATTAATACCTTTATTGCAGGAGTGGGTTCCTTATAGAAGGATGAGTTCAGCCTCCTCCCCACCTCTCTTGAGCCCATGTGATGCCTTCTGCTAGGTTATGACAAAACAAGAAGGCCCTTACAAGATGCCAGTACCTTGATCTTGAACTTCCCAGCCTCCAGACCTGTAAGCCAATAAATTTCTGTTCTTCATAAATTCTCCAGTCTCATGTATTCTGTTACAGCAACATGAAACAGACTGAGACAGGCTCTCCCAAAAATGTTCGATGTTTCTCACTTTCCTGTAGTACAGATGTGTCACAACCTTACAGGAAATAACATCTGGCTTATCAAACGGTGGTCCTAATTTGTTAGTATTCTCTGTTCCTGAAAGAAAGGAAAAGATCATCTCAGAGTTTGTGTTAAAGTTTTAATTTTAAGCCCCATCCAGAATCTTTCCAGAGAATCTTCCATAACAAAGCTTTCAACTTAGGCTCTTAGAAAATTGTAAAGGAAAACCTAAACCCACCTCTCTGAATCTTTGTGAAAAGTACAGATGCAGTCATCAAATCCTTTCCATCCTGATTAGGGCCTGCTCTGTGTATCTTCGTAGACCTTCCAGAAGCCAGAACAGGTGAAGGGTGCCCTGGGGTATGAAGAATGAACAGACATTCTAATTAACAAATATTTGTTGATTTCCTACTGTGTGTTCAACCATTTTCTAGCTTCTGTGGGGGAAATAAAAGCAAATGTAAGACAAGCAGCTAAGTATTTTTGATACTCGTATACATTCCAGAATTTTCAGTTTGTGAATTGTTCTCACTCAATTAATTCACTTAATACTAATAACTATTTGATGAGACAAGCAATATAAGAAATGCCTCCTTTTGATAGGTGAGGAAATTGAGGCTCAGAATGGTTAAGGTGCTTGCCCAAGGTTCACAAGATGAATAAAAATGGCAAGGGAGGGAAAATTAGAATCTCAGTTTGATTCTTCTTGGTGCACTTGTCTTTCTATCCCCTATGCCTCCGCTTAACCTACAGGAAAAAATGTGCTAGAAAAAATAAGGTAAGGGTATGTCTGATTGATTTCTAGACTGCACAGTCCAATAGATTACATGAGAGGATCAATAATGAAGACGAGTTGTGGTGGCTCATTCCTGTAATCCCAGCACTTTGGTTGCTCAAGGATAGAGGATCACTTGCACCCAGCAGCTCAAGATAAGCCTGGGCAGCACAGAGAGACCCAGTCTCTATGAAAAATAAAGATTAGCCAGCCATGGTTGTGTACCAGTGATCCCAGCTACTCGGGAGGCTTACGTGGAAGGATCACTTGAAGGAGGTCAAGGCTATAGTGAGCTATGATAGAAAACACCACTGCACTCCAATTTTGGCAACACACTGAGCAAGACCTTGCCTCAAAAAAAGCAAAAAATGAAAAATTAGGGGGAGCCAGAGGATCATGGAAGGTTTGAAGGAGGACAAGTGTCTTGAGTTGGACCACAAAGAGTGAAGATAACATTTCCATGAAAGGATGGAAGCAAGAAGAAGAAGAAAGTTTCTCAAGGACGCTGGTAGTTTCCCAGAGTGTGAGACTCAGAAAAACAAAAATGGAAAATGCTGAAGTCCATTAAGAAGAGGCTCTCAGAACACTTTTATT
Source organism: Macaca fascicularis (assembly GCF_037993035.2). Lineage (NCBI taxonomy): Eukaryota > Metazoa > Chordata > Mammalia > Primates > Cercopithecidae > Macaca > Macaca fascicularis. The sequence continues at coordinate 48,576,185 of NC_088394.1, forward strand.
CTGGAACATAAACTAGTACTACCACCATGGAAAACAGTATGGAGATTTCTTAAAGAACCAAAAGTAGAATTACCATTTGATCTAGCACTCCCACTACTGTGAATCTACCCAAAGGAAAGTAAGTCATTATATGAAAAAGACACTTGCATGTGCATGTTTATAGCAGCACAATTCCCAATTGCCAAGATATGGAACCAGCCTAAGTGCCCATCAACCAACAAGTGGATAAAGAAAACGTGGTCTATATACAGTGATAAAAAGGAAAGAAATAATATCTTTCTCAGATATTATTGGATGAAGTTGGAGGCCATTATTCTAAGTGAAATAACTCAGAAAAGGAAAATCAAAGATCATATGTTCTCACTTATAATTGGGAGCTAATTTATAAGCATGCAAAGGTATAAGAATGTCATAATGTACTTTGGGGACTCAGCGGGGAAGGGAGTTGAGGGATAAAAGACTACATATTGGATACACTGCTCGGGTGATGGGTGCCCTAAAATCTCAGAAATCAGCAGTGAAGAACTTAATTATGTAACCAAAAACCGCCTGTACCCCCCAAAACTGTTAAAATAAAAATTAATAAATTAAAGAAGAGAAGAGACCCTCAGGGCTGAGGATTGCTTGAAGCCAGGAGGTCGGCACCAGCACAGCAAGACTGTCTCTGCAAAAAAAAAAAAAAAAGAAAAGAAAAAATATTTGGCCAGGCCTAGTAGTCCTAGCTACTTAGGAGGCTGAGTTGGGAGGATCAGTTGAGCCCAGGAGATTGAGGCTGCAGTGAGCTATGATCATGCCACTGCACTCCAGCCTGGGTGACAGAGCGAGACCCTGTTTCAAAGAGAGAGAGAGAGAGAGACTTAGGAAGCAGGGCTAGGCAAGCCGTCTCCAGCACTCCATCCTCCAAGGTGCAGAAGACGCACAATTGCCACTAGCCCTACCTTGAGTATACGCAACTTTTGTAGTGTGGTAATGACAAGAGGATGGGAAGTGGTAGCAGAGAAATTAGTCTATCTTTGATGCTAGAGAGAGAATTTGGGGATGGTTCTATTTCTTCTCTCCTGAATTTCTGTGCAAGCTCCTTTCCTTCAGGTTAGCTCTCCCAGCAACAACATTAAGGTCAAGAGGCCAAGATGAATTTTGTGGAGAGTCTGGGCCTCTCATTGGATTGGTGGAGGACCAGTTTGCAGGGTCTCTGTTCTCTGTCTTCTAGAGCTGATATCCACTGAACCAAAGGGACAGTTGAGTTGACCTTGAGGTAGAAGGGCTTGAATCACATATTCTGAGCTGCCCAGCTAGAAGAATTTATTGCTGTCATCAGAATACATAAAAAAGAGCCAAGGTCAGAAAAGCAGCAGTCTTTTCTCTGCCTCCCCCACCTGACCCACTTCTCCACAATCCACCTGCTTTAGCTACCTCAGGCCTGATCCCAGTTGCCAGACTCCAATGGAGTCAGATCCTCAAATTGCCAGGAGATCGCTATCCAAACTGTCACCCCCTGATCAGAAAAGAAGGAGTTATGTAAGTAACTGACAGCACCTGAGCGATCTCTCATTTGGATTAAATCAAGTTCTTTAAATATTTATAAAGTTCTGGTATCTGAAATAGCCAGCCTTTGCCTTGCACGTGGGCTGTTGAAATATGGGCCTGGTGCATTCTAAACTGAATACTCATCTGAACAGTCATATATTTTGTTTGTGCATGAGAGTGTGTGTGACAGTGTGTGTGAGTGTGTGTGTGGGTGTGTGTATGTTGAAAAACCTATTGCATTATGTTAAATATCCCAAGGGCTCAGTGTAGAACATGACTGGAATGAATGCAGGACGAGAATAACTTTTTTCTATCTCATTAGATGGTCTGAGTTTTGAAATCTGCTCTAAAAGTGTGGTAAAGTGTGCAGTGTTGTAGATTAATGCACTGAATACATTTCTACAGTTCTTGATGTGTTTCATAAAAGGTCCATTTCAAAAGTGTGCTGTATTATAGGTGAACACTCACAGTAAATAATCTTGTTACAGAAACCTAAGCAATTTTTACAAGGCGTATTTCTGGCTGACTGAACAATTTATTCTCCAGATGTCACATTGTATTTTTCCAATATAAAATGAAACAGCTTTTTTTTTTCCTTTTAAGGCCGACTGTGCTGCTTTGTCTGAATCTAGAACAAAGGATCAGCCCTTAAGGAGGCTGATGCGATGTTAAAGCCCATCACTCTAAAATTGACACCACACCTGGGAAGAGCAGGCAGCACCATCACTGGCTTTCCTGTTCAAGAATGACACCTGTCAATCAGGCAGGACATCCCCTTGGGTCATCCAGTCCAAGAAAACTCACTGGCTTCTTGAAAAGCGAAAGAGAGCAAGAGAAAAGGGATGAGGAAAGTGAACAGAGGGGAGAAGCGAACAATAGGAAAGGGAGGAGAGGTGAGAAGAAAGAAAAGAGGGAGGAAAAGAGAAGGAGAAATTGGAAGCAAAGGTAGAGTAATGAGAGAATGTGGAAGAGCAGGTAGAGGCAGAAGAATAGGTGGGTGAAGAGAAGAGAAGACAAATGAGGGGAAGAAGAAGACAAGCAGTGTAAAATATGGTTAGAAGAGACGGGAAATACAAGAGAAATATGCAAAATTCTGCTGCCACCAGAGGCAACATTTGCCAACTTTTTTGCAGAGTGTTAAGCCCATGAAATTCTCTATGATCAAACAATTTTGGAAAACAGTAAATTTATATGTACCCTCTTTTCTTGGAGTTTCACAATGCATGATAGCAGATTAAAGGCTCTGAGAAGTCTTGCTGGAAAGAAACCGGTTTAACTTTATCAAATCCTGTGTTTCCAAGCTTATTTGAACCTTAAACCTCTTTTTTTTTTCTTGCAAAGCATCTGTGATCCTTCTGTGGTTTGGATACATTCTTCTAAAGGTTTCTGACACATCCATCATATGTTATGTTTAGAAAAGGGGGACCATCCATGGCCTTCATATCAATATATGAAAACCAACATACTCTCCAGCAAGCTCTACTGCTATATGACCCTTATCCATGGCAAGTCCCTGGGGAAAATTATTTCTTAACATGGTATTGAATGCTGGCAAGGTGTATCAGTCAGCTTTGGCTAGGTAAGGCTACAGTAACAAATATTCCCCAACCTTTCAGTGCCTTATGGAGGTCCATTTCTCACTCACTTTATTTGTTGCTGCAGCAAAGTGAAGGCTCTATACCTCTGCTCCACATGTTTCCTGCAACCTGAGATGTAGGTCTCATGGCTCAGGGAAAAGAGCACTCTGAATGAACCATGCAAAGTCTTTTAAAGCTTCTGCACACAGATATTGTGTGTCAGATTCCACTGGCAAAAGTCAGTCACATGACCAAGTTTGAGGTCAAGAGGGCAGAAAAGTACACTTCTTCAGGGAGTACTGCAAGTCACATGGCAGTGGGTGGGGAGAGTATAAACCTCCTACAGGGAGGAGAGTGAATAAAGGAGAACACAGAAACTACATGGATGCTAGGGGAGACAGCTATGGTCTATTGGTATGTCTGTTAGGGGCTCCTTTTTTTTCTGTCACCCAGGCTGGAGTGCAGTGGGACAATCTCGACTCACTGCAACCTCTGCCTCCTGAGTTCAAGCGATTCTCCTGCCTCAGCTTCCCGAGTAGCTGGGATTACAGGCGTGCGCCACCATGCCTGGCTAATTTTTGTATTTTTAGCAGAGATGAGGTTTTACCATATAGGCCAGGTTGGTCTCAAACTCCTGACCTTGTGATCCACCCACCTCGGCCACCCAAAGTGCTGGGATTAGAGGTGTGAGCCACCGCACCTGGCCCAGGGGCTCCTTATTTTAGGTTCAGCCACCTCATGGTCTCAGAAGGTGAAAAAAATGAGACAAGGTCCAGAAATGGAGCTGCTGCTGTGGTAGATGTGTTAGCAAATTAACGAATACAGGTGGGTCCCACTGCAAGAAAATTCAATACATGAAAAGTGAGTTTATATTATGGCTTAAGTGTTCTGAGAAGACAAAGGGAACTTTGCTTAGCAAAAGATTTCCCAGCAAGGGTCCATTGAACAGAGTTGTATTTAATTCGACGCATTAAATTGAGCCATATAAAATGGCCATTTTTGAGGTTAAACAAATTGTCTATCAGCAATTCCTTGTGGCTGAACCTAATACAAAAATTTAATTTATAGGTGTATCATCAGAAATCATCATCAAGGATGGCCAAAAGGTTTCATGTTGGGTGCCAACCTTGACTGACTGAGGCTGTTGAGATTGTTTCTGAAGTGGCATCTTGTCTCAGCAGGAAAGAGTACTATAATCAATATGTGCCATCTTCCACGAAATCAAGGCATTTGTATCATGCCTTTGCCATCCCTGCTCTCTTGCAGTGGGGTAGGGGGTACAGTCCCCTTTTCAGGCCATTAGCATTTCAGTGACAGTCCCTGAAAGTAAGACAGACGACCCCCACATGCCAAACTCAAAGGATTTCTGCTAGAGTTCAAATAGAATCTTATTGTAGGAGAGATCATGGGAATTTCCCCTCTTTGGAAAGAATTTTATTTCTGGGAATTAAAAAAAAAAACCCTAAAAACAATCATCTATAGGGCAGGCAAATCATGAGAGAGCAAGAGGTACCCAGGTGAAAACCATCTCCTTGGAGTTTTCTACTTGAGCTGTCTTCCACAGCAAACAGCTTTGCTTCCGCAAACACAGCAGGGTCTTTGCACTGGCTGTCCCTCCACATGGAATATTCTTCCTCCCAATAGCCACATCTCTCACTCCCTTACTTTTTTCAAGTGTCTGCTCAAATGTTGCCTGTGCAGAGGCCTTCCCTGACCACTTCACATAAAATAGTTACCCCTGTCACTCTCAGTTTCCCTTAGTTTGCTGTATTTTCCTTCAGAGGGCTTATGCCCATGACATGACGAATGATGTGGACATGTAACAGACACACAGTAAACTACTCTTGAGGGAGCAAATGAATGAATGAATGAATGAAATCAGATCAGTAACACAGTGGTCCAACAGAATAGGAACATTTTGGAGAAGCAGTCTTTCCTATATGGATTTATTGTTGAGAAACTGAAAAGAAAAAGTTAAAAGAATTCTGAGTAGTGATTTCAAAACTATTTTTGAATCTGTGAAATTAGACTAGTCAAAAAGGAATAATCTAAAATTAGAAATAATTTCAAAGGCATGAACAATATAATGAATAACAAAGAAAAATACCCAGTGAGTGAAGTAGAAGATAAACTTGACAAAAGCAGCCTCATCTCCAAAGAGAACAAAGGGTTTGAAAGTGAAAACAAAAGAGAAGAATGATGAGCGGGCACCCTCAGGAGGTGCAGTTTAAAAGTAAAAGGAAGATCAAAAAGGAAAGAATAGAGGAAGCAGAAACAAAAAAATCAAAGAAAATATTAATAGAAAACTTGTTTGAGCTAAAGGAAAGTCTGAATCTGCAGACTGAAAAGGTCTTCTGAACACCAGGCAAATTAGTAAAAATGAGTCTTTTAAAAAACTAACTTAATTTTAGGACTTACTATGTGCCAGTCACTATGTTCGATGGTCACAATACATCATCTGATTTAATCCCCACAACCATAGGCAAGGTCATGCTCTTATACCCACTTTGCATATGAGGAAATGGAGGCCTAGAGAGGTCACGTGAACAGCCTAAGGTCACGTCGACAGCCGTCAGCCAGGTTTCAAGCCTTCCTGCCTCCCAGGCCTTGCTCTGACCATCCCACCGGTCTGCTTCTTGATGAATGTGAAGGATTCAGTACAGAATTCCAGGAAGCACACTGCAGGCCCAGGCACTTAATGGGTGCCTATAATGCCGGCAGTGAGGAAGATACGCTGCCTCCCCTCAGAGAGCTGTGTGGGCTTTGAGTTGATTTTCCGGGGGTGAGGAATTTTTCACCGAGCCATTCTGTCTCTCTCTTATCTTCCACCCTCATTGCCAGCACCTATGAGCAAGGTCAAGAGGGCAGTATTTGTTCCTAGAGGAAATCACAGTGTAGTGGTTAAGTTTGCCTTCGGAAACCAGGCTGACTGGGTTTAAATCCTGGTTATGTCACTAACTAGCTGTGTGACTTTTTAAAAGCTAATGAACTTCTCTGTGCTTCAGTTTTCTTATCAGAAAAAAACAGTAATATCCAACTCATAGAGTTATGTAAGGATTAAATAAGTTGAGACACGAAGTCCTTGGATCAGTGCCTGGCATATAGGAAGCACCCAAACCTGTAAGATTTCAATGGCTTCCTGGCTCTGATCAAGCTCTGGCCTCAGTGTCTTGAACCCACCTCCCAAGCCCCTGCCACAAGACACTGCTGGCAAGTGGATTCTGCTCCACAGAAGAGATTCTGCACCTTGTTTAACTGGTTTCTAGCCAACGCTATGCAACACCCCTCCAGAGTGGGCCAAAGCAAGTCCTGTGCAGCCTGGCTCTCTCTCCTTGGGCCTTCTGAATGGCCTCTCCCCCTTCACACCATGTAGTCAATGCCATTAATCAAAATCCTATAGCAGAAAACGCATGCATAAGTCCGACACATTTATTGCTATGGCAACAATTCAGGCACTTGTCCCAGTGTCAAGCTATATCAGTGGAGATAAATTCTATTGTTTTCACAGTGACAGTTTTCTCTGTGTTGGACTTAATCCATGGAAAAATATAGCCTTTCTCCTTATTTAAGAGAATGAGAGAGAGCTGGAAAGAAAGAGAAAGTGACCACTGGGTTTCTTACCCCATGCATGCAGAACTGAAATAAAATTTTTTCCTTTCTTCTAAAAATGAAGGAAGACATTCAATGATTTGCAGCAGTATCATACTGATCAATTGATCAGCAGTATCCCCATAACCAAGATTTTATTATTTGGAAACTGGAGTTCCGGGTGGAGCCAAATACATGAAGAAAATTTGCAAAATCCTGCTCTGCAATGGCTTTCACTGTCGTAGCCTTTGCCAGGGCCCAGCCCTTTGGACACACTGGTGACTTCAAACTGATGCCTCTGCAAACATTGTTGGTAAATAGAAACGGGCTTGCTCATAATGCACGTTTTCCCCCTGATGAATAGCATCTCTCACCCAGAGAGATGGCCTCTTGTGTTTCGTGGAAAAGAGTGAAAGGTCTTTCCCCCATGTCTTCCCCAAACATTTTTGCCTGGAGTCTCAGGGCACAGTGGTGTTTATTTTGTATTATTATTATTTTTTGCAGTAATGTTTTTCAGCCTTTTAAAATCAGGGGTACATGTGCAAGTTTGTTATACAAAGGTATGCTGTATGATACTGACGTTTGGCATATGAATGAATCCATAACCCAAGTAGTGAGGAAAGTACCCAATAGGTAGTTTTTCAGCCTTTTCCCCCTTCCTTCTCTCCCCATCTATCCTCAGTGTCTTTCGTTCCCATCTTTATGTTCATGTGTTCCCAGTGTTTAGCTCTCATTTATAAGTGAGAATATACAATATTTGGTTTTCTGTTTCTGCATCAATTTGCTTAGGAAAATGGCCTCCAGCTGCATTCATGTTGCTGCAAACAATATGATTTTGTTCTTTTCTATGGCTGTATAGTATTCCATGGTGCATATGTACCACATTTTCCTTATCCAACCCACTGTTGATGGGCACCTGGGTTGATTCCATGCCTTTGCTATTGGGAATACTGTCGTGATGAACATGAAGTGCAGGTGTTTTTTGGTACACGATTTATTTTTCTTTGGGTATATTTAAACCTGGCTTCTGTATTATATGCCTTTGAAGGTAACCTACACTCACTAAACCCATATTTCAGGAAAAAGCTGATTTGCCTTTTATAACCCGTTTGCCCCCTTTCTACACTGAATCTCTTTCCCATGTTTCCTGCCAGAATCAATGCCCAAATGTAAAAATCAATCTGAGTCTAGAAACTTCTTTGAGATTGGTGTGTCCCCAGTAACCCATTAGGGGCTGAGGAGAATGCAAAAGAAGTAAGAAACATCCAAGTGCAGTGGCTCACACCTGTAATCCCAACACTTTGGGAGGCTGAGGTGGGAGGATCATTTGAGCTCAGGAGTTCAAGACCAGTCTGGGCAATATAGCAAGACCCCATCTCTCAAAAAAAAATTAACTGGGCATAGTAGTGTGCACCTGTCATCCAAACTGTGTGGGAGGATGATGGTGGGAGGATTGCTTGAGCCCAGAATCCAAGGCGACAATGAGCTGTGATTGACCCTACTCAGAGGCTTACAGCAACACAACTTTATTCTCCTACAACTCTGGAGCCTGGAAGTCCAAAATGGGTCTCACTGGGCTGAAAGCAAGGTGTCATCCAAGCTGCATTTCCCAGTCTTTTCTAATTTCCATGACGCCCACATCCCTTGGCTTGTGGCCTAATTCTTCCATCTTCAAAGCCAACAATCTCAGTCTTATAGCACCTTCCTGTAGTGCCATCTCTCTGGTTCTCTTCTGTCTCACTTTTCCCTTTCTAAAGATCCTCATGATTACATTGGGCCCACCCAGATAATTCAGGATAATCTCCCTGTTTTAAGGTTAACTGATTAGCATCCTTAATGCCATCTGCATGTTTAATTCCCCTTTCTTTGTTATGTAACATAACATATTCCCCCAAATTCCAGGGATTAGGATATGGACATCTTTGTAGGGAAGGTATTATTCTGCATACCACACTTGTAAGTTTTTTAACTTCCCTGTAAGGTAGGTATTAAACTGATTTTACAGAAGAGAAAACTCAAGGTCAAAGAATTAGTCTTACCAGGGACTATACAGCTAAATAAATGGTGTAGATGAAAATTTCCAAAGAATTCCAAAGAATTCCACAGTATTTCCTACCTAGATCACAGTTCTTCTCTCACTTGTTTACTCAACAGATAGTCTTTATTAAGCACCTACTATGTGCATTTCTGAGAAACATGCATATTTGAGGGCAGAGCTGAAAGAAAAACAAGGCAATGTCCCTGAAAGAAAGACAGGATGGTGAATAATTAGATTAGGAGTTGTGCCATTCCTAGAAAAAGGAAACTCAGTATGAGCTAAGGTTATCCAGGAAGGCTGCTAGGATGTTGTGCTGGGCCCACATTAAAAGAAGGGTATAGAAAAATGGCTCTTTCCTTCCAGGTTCTTTGGTATGTGAATATCGGGGAAAAGGTACCCTCAACTCTTGTCCTCAGATTTGTGGGGAGCCCATCCCAGGGCAGGAAGACTTCATTCTTTCCAAGCCTGGAGTTCAGAGTTGTTGTTCCAACTTCCACAGAGGCCTCAGCAAATGGCAACCAAGGTCATTTCCCCTTGGATTTAGAGTGGAGTTGGATGCCATGTTCTGTCAATCCAGGGTGCTAGACGCAATGGCTGATAGAGCCAATGCTCTCTATTGTGTTGCATGAGACCTGCATTTCCCATGAGAAGCACAAGGCCGAAGCCTCCTTTACTTTTTATTTTCTTTCTTCCCCTTCCTTTCTGTCATCTTTTCTTTTCCTTTTCTTTCCTTTCCTTTATTTCTTTCCTTTTCTTTTTTGACTTCTTTCTCAAAAAAGGAACTGGGGGCCATAGGATAGGCATTGTATGTCCTGAGGACTCTCTTGGGCACCTCAGACATATGAATGCGGCCTATGGTTCTTCGTGGGCATCCGTCTGTGGATCACATGAGCTCCTTCTGTGTTGGGTCCCGGTTAGGCCTTTGGTCTGGTGAGGCCTCTGGCCCCTTAGTCCCAGTGTGCAGTAGCAGAAGGTAAGACTGCACTACCCTGCTGGCCACAGTCCTCTCCAGGTCTGGCAGAGGGGCAGTTGTTCGGGGGACACACCTTTTTGTCCTGAATCACAAAGAGGAGCTCTGCATCTGGATCAAGGCACGGGTGCAGGAGAAAGAAGTGATGGGGTATAGGGGAAGGGCCTTTGCAATGGCATTTTCTAAACCCTGAGAATCCTCTCTCCATGAATTATGGAAGAAAGGTGGCATTCAAACATCATGTTTTCAGGACAATGGGTAAGCCTAAAAAGAGGCCCAGATAACCTGAAAGAAGAAAACCAGGTGAGAGAAGTCTAGAGTGAGAGAGGGAGGGAAGGGAAAGAACCTAGAGAAATGGCAGATAGCAGGGGTGGACTAGAGCAATGAGCCACAGGAAGGGAGGGAAGGATTCAGCAGAATCTTCATAATTTTTAGATAGGAGAAGTCTAGGGAAAGCAGTCTGGCAGGAAGGAGGGCTTGAAGATGGCCTTCAGAGTGTGTAAGGCTATTCTTGCATTGCTATAAAGAAATGTCTGAGTCTGGGTAACTTATAAAGAAAAGAGGGTTAATTGGCTTATGGTTCTGAAGACTGTGCAAGCACGTGACAGTAATTGGTTCAGCTTCTAGGGAGGCCTCAGGGAGCTTTTACTCATGATGGAAGGGGAAGTGGGTGAAGGCATGTTACATGGCAAAGGCAGAAGCGAGAGAGAAAGTTGGGTGGGTGGGGGGATGCCATAGTTTACAACAACCAGCTCTCGAGAGAACTCACTCACTATTGCAAGGACAGCACCAAGCCATGAGGGGTCTGCCCCCCTGACCCGAATGCCTTCCACCAGCCCACTTGCAATATTGGGGATTACAATTCAACACGAGATTTGGGCAGGAACAAATATCCAAACTATGCTACAAAGCGGTATGCAAAGACTAAGAGGTGATCAATTACCACCTCAAACAATGGTGGAGCAATAAAGAGTATGGGAATATAATGGCATCCTTGGGGCCAACACTGGGTCTATTAAACTGGAATGAAGATGAAGAATGGATTGCAGTAGGCCTTGCAGTGTGAGCTGAGATGGTAAGACTGGGGCCACACTAGCAACCAGACCAACTTCAGAGAAACTGCTAGGGTTCAGAATGGTAGGGGAACATGTGAATAAAGGGAGAAAACTCAGGGGTGGCTATGGGGGCCTATTTGTTCTCTAGCAATCTTGTTAATTATTTCAGTGCCTGTAGTTCTAGACAGCGGGAAGTGCGAATCTCACTGTTGCACTGTATAAAACACAGTTGCCAAAATCTGCTTGAAGACTAGGGGATGTCTGTACCCTGGGGAGGAAAGGGGCCACTTAGAATATGTGAAGATCTCAGGGAAAGGCTAGCAAGGAACAAAACGGATTTGGAAGTGAAGGCTGAGGCAGATTGTTGTTGCTCCTAAAGCATGAAGAAAAATCCTTTGCTCTAAAGCAGTTTCCCAAATTCTGGCTGATCACGTTTCACCTTCATGGGTTAGACCACATCCCTGTCCTATCACCTTGTGCATATTTCTGTACTATTCCTGATCACCTCTCTGTGTTATTTGGTTAGTTATTTTTAATTGACTTTTTGTAGTCAAATTTATTTGAAAGAAAGATGTGTATCACTTATAACTAGAAAATGAGTACCCCCCTAAAGAGAAGCTAAGCACAAAATAAATAAACTGGAAATGAAACAATGTGATTAAATGATATGTGCTTATGATTTTCACTGAAAGCTTTCCTCCTGAGATCAGATGTCTGTTTGTGGAAGAGGAATTTATTAAGAGTGGTATAGAATTATGTAAGACAAAACAGCTCTAAACAGAAACTTTCTCCATGGGGCAATTAAGAAGATTGAGGCCGGGCGCGGTGGCTCAAGCCTGTAATCCCAGCACTTTGGGAGGCCGAGGCGGGCGGATCACGAGGTCAGGAGATCGAGACCATCCTGGCTAACACGGTGAAACTCCCTCTCTACTAAAAATACAAAAAGAAATTAGCCGGGCGTGGTGGCGGGCGCCTGTAGTCCCAGCTACTCCGGAGGCTGAGGCAGGAGAATGGCGTGAACCCGGGAGGCGGAGCTTGCAGTGAGCCGAGATCGCGCCATTGCACTCCATTCTGGGCGACAGAGCGAGACTCCGTCTCAAAAAAAAAAAAAAAAAAAAAAAAGATTGAAAGCAAATTGAGACAGAAGTAACATCTTCGCCATCAGATTCAACGTTGCACCTGCTGTGGCGTCTAAAACCATCTCCCAAACACCAGTGGTAGCGTCCAGTATTGGGGAAGATGCTGCTGACAGGTGGTGTCCTAGCATAGTTCCCTGGAGAATGGCCTGAGGCAAAGCTTATGGGCTGGGGCTTTACTGGAGCACAAAACACCAGGACATCAAGAGTGAGGAAAAAGAGATAAGCATCAGGGAGGAAAGAAGAAAAAAAAATACAAGAAGGTGCTTTACTGAGCTGGCCACAGCCTTGCAAGAAACACAACCCATTGCTTGGTCAAGCAGGACATCTCTCAAGAAACTATGGAACCCCTGCAACTTGCAACTTGTCTGTGGGAAGAAGGAAGAGGGAGGGGTTTATTTGCAGACTTTTTCCCATCTCTTTTCTCTCATTGGATAGTTTGCTTCACAAAGTGTTTACTCCTCCACACTTCTGACATGCATTCCACTCTTTGTATTCCGTGGGTCCAAACTGGTTAGACTGAGCACTGGGGGTAGAGCAAAGACAAGGACAATGGAGGTCATGCTGAAATGCAGCTTCACCCCTAGGGGAGGTGGGGGCAGACAACTGTGTTAGGAGATGGGGTGATGGTGGTGGAGACTGAGGCACCTCCATATCCTCTACTGTACACTAACAGGCTCAGTAAGTAATGTGGGAAACCCCATCCCATGCTGAAGCTTTCTGTATCTGAGCCGTTCTATCACCTCCGTTCCTTCTTTTGTAGAGTGAGAGGCAGGACAGGTAATGCAGGATTTCCATCCTGTGGATCTGTGGATCTAGGAAGCAGGCAGAAGCAGGAGCGAGCGAATCTAACAAGACATGTCCACTCGTTCCTGCACCAGTGTTGACGAAGGTCTACAACTTACTGAGTTGAAATGAAAATTTATGGCAAGAGGAAACGGGGAGATATATAATTAGCCACAAACTGTGATTTGGGAAAAGAACAACATACTTGCTTTGCCACAACTTTCTGAAACTGGGAATCAGGGAACAAATTCAGAGCTGGAAGGTGATGTTAAAATCACCTCCTCTAACTCCTTCATTTTATGGTAGGAGAAACTGAGTCCCTGAAAAATAAAGATCTGTGCACACAATCACAGGCACAGCTGAGACATGAACCCAGTTCTACCAACCTGAAAGTCAGCACACACACCACTCAGGCACACTGCAGCCACAGGAATAATGACCTTCTCCATCGCACCATGAAATGGCATGGCACTTACCAGAATTACATCTCCAGCTTACTACTTTGCTTAATAATGTATTTAAGTGGAGTTACCATTAAAAGTCCATGATATAGAAGCAAGAAATTAGAAGATGGGGTAATGGTGGTGGTGGCTGAGACAACTCCATCACTCTGACTTACTCTGTTTACTCTGTTCCTAGCCTACCATTCTATCCAATATACTGCACTGATTTAAATGATATGTATTTTCATATTATATATATATATCACAGTGTATCTACAATGTGTGTACACATGCACACACTATTATAGTAATAGACATAGATGTAGATACATACACAAACACACATACACACATACACACGTGTTTTAAATTGTCAGAATGTTCCTGCTCATGGGCCAGTCTCTTTCACTCACCTCAACGACATTGGACAAATCGCTCTTTGGGCAACATGGCATTATACTGTGTATTCTCCCTGGCAGGTTTACATTGGTTTTTTTTTTTTTATTGGTTCGGTTTGGTTTTCCATTTCTTTAACTGACATTTTAAAATGTGCATTTATTTTTCTTTTTGTGAAATGCTCTTTTGTGGAAATGAAACTGTGTTTGCATAACAACTAAGATCTTTGTTTTAAAATTGTTGTTGTTCTAAGGAAGTTTTGTCTCTGGGGAAAAGAATAAATTCATGAAACAAGCCCAAATAGAGAGCTGAATGGGGGAGCGGAGTTAAAGGGGAGCTGTGTGGAGAGGAAAATGAAGAAGAGTTTGTTTTACTTTAAGATATTACAAATACGCAGCAGTCTTTTCCGTTAGAGTGGGGAATGGGATTTCATTCTGGTTCCAGTGCTGGTATGGAACTTTCTGTTTTGCTCTGCTCAAGGAAGCAACAAGATGTCAAAATGCTGCAGATATAGGGTTGTGTAGTAAAAGGGGAACTTTCTGAGGAGTCAAAAGAGCTAAATGGTAGCCCTCACCAACCCTAATCCTCAAATTTTCAGGGGCAAAATTGGGAATAACAATACCTTTCCAGTCTCACTGGGAACTTTTGCATCAGAATCCCGTTGAAGGGGGGAAATATATATTGGCAAAACCAGAAAAATTCTCTCTCCTGGAATTACCTGTGCTCAAATTGGGGAAGTCCATTACCTTCCCAAACTCCACAGTGGACCTTTATCCATTGGAGGTTCTGTCAATCCATCTCCATCTCTCATTTCCTCTGCTGCAGCAAAGGTTAGTCTCCATCCTCCAAAGGTTCCTGCTTCCCATTCCATGATGCAGAGAATTACTAGGAAACAGCTGTCCCAAGAGGGGTTGTATTTCTCACTTCCTTGGCAATTCAAGAGGGATCATGTGAGTTCTAGCCAATGGAATGTGAACAGAAGTGATGCCCACCACTTCCAGATGTAACGCATTAAAAAGAGGCAGAAATGCTGGGTGCAATGGCTCATGCCTGTAATCCCAGCCCTTCAGGAGGCCAAGGTGAGAGGGTCACTTGAGCCAGAAGTTTAAGACCAGCCTAGGCAATATACAGAGACCCCATCTCTACAAAAAATTAAAAAAAAAAAAAAAAAAACAATTAGCCAGGCATGATGCCATGCACCTTGCTTATGTCTCAGCTATTCGGGAGACCAAGGCAGGAGGATCACTTGACCCAGGCTTTCAGGGTTTCAGTGAGCTATGACTGTGCCACTGTACTCCAGCCTGAGCAACAGAACAAGGCCTTGTCTCTAGAAACAAAAACAAAAAACTCTTTACCCCAGGAATATAGAAGACCTATAGTGTAAGTTTGGGAGCTACATGTTAAGATGCAGAGGTATCAGACAAAAGAACCTACATCCCTGAATTACCCCTTGAAAGTAAACCTTCTAATTAGAAACAACCAAAATGGACTATTATGTAAGTTGGAAATAAACTTGTGCTGTGTTAAGCCAATACAGAAAATTGAGGTTATTGTCCAGTATAGCAGCTGACATTCCTTTCATTAATATCACTTTTGAGAGGTTCCATGATTTCCTTTTGGGAAATTACCTTGCCCATTGTATGTCACCTGGATGGGATAGCAAATAAGGTGCTCATTTCCCATGATGGAAGCCAAAAAGACCCTATCTTTCCTCTCCCCACCTCAGCACAGCCAGGGAGCCACCAGGGAACATGACTTAAACTCAACCAATCTCATGGTCTGTCAGGAGAGAGTGAAACCAGGAGAGAGGTATTTTCGTGGGTGGAGGTGGTAGTAGTTTCTGGCCACTGTGTTCTACAAGATACTTTCTGTAATTCCTATTTTCCAGCCCTTCAGAGTTGTCCTGGTTCCTGTCCATTTCTAATCAAGCTCAAAGCTCTCAACAATTCTGTGAGCTTCTGATATCCTTCCAATAAATTTTCTCTTCTTAAGTTAGTTGGACTTAGTTTCTTTTGCCTATGATTAGGATGTTCTAGTTAATACTAGACCCTCAAAAGAGCAAACACCAAAAATAAAATTTAAAAGAGCCCATGTTCCAATAGGTAACTTCAAGATTGAGTTTGGTAAACAATGTTCATAGCAAACCTAGATCTCTCAAAATATAAATATGCTTTACCTAGATGTCCGCTTGAGCTTTGCAGGAGTATGGTGCGGGATAGGGAAATTAGGAAAGAATTAATGGTGTGGTTTTCCATAAGTTGCAAGAAATATAAAGACAGTGTAGTCAAGTCAGAGAAACTGTGATTGATTTATTACATTAGGGTTCATTAAAAGTGTTCTATTGCCTTTTAAAAACCATCTAGTCATTAAAAAATCTTTGCGAATACGGTTTCCAACATCATTATAAGGGATTCTTGACAGCTCTTCATTTTTAATGGCGCTGTTATAAACAGACTCCATAATGGTTCTGCTTAGTGGGAGGCTGGTCTGGAGGCCAGTAACTGAAGGAGTCCGGGCTTAAGTGGTGGCCCTGTGCAAAGATTGAGTCTGAAGCTAATTTGTGCAGAGTAATTGAAGAACTTCAGTTTTGCGGTGCAATACTGAAGGAACTTTATAAAAGGGGCTAGAATACCAAACAGGGCTCTAAAATGTGTTTTCTCCTGTAAATCTGAAAGAAAAGAACAAACAACTGAAGTGTCAGATTGTTCTTAAACATCCAACAGGAAGAAATGGGACTTATATGCAATTCAGATTGGAAGGGAAAGACTGTGCCTCAGGCCAACTGAAGGGAAAATGCTAGTTTTCTAATTTGTAGCAAATGGAGATGAGCTCTCAGCTGGTTTGGCCAGGGTCCCCAAGAGATCAGGCAGCAGGAGGTGGGAGGGAGGCTGCACTTGGGCCACTGCTGCTTCCCTCTCCTCTGCCCACTACCCACCCTAGGGAAAGTATTAGAAATACAGCCTGCATCCTCAGGATATGGAAATGCCCATTGCACCCGAGAAATGAATGCAGACTCCAATCACTTGCACCCAATTCAATTCCACAAATGTTTACTGAGCACTTACTATGTCCCTGGCACCATGTCAGACATTGTGGGGATATGGAGATGTGTGTCGTCAGAACTAGTTTGACCAGTTTGACCAGTCAAGACCAAAGGGAAACTTGAGCATGGCTGGTAACAGAAGTGCTGAAGGGATTAGGGAAGAAGTCTATTATTTGTACATGCCCAGCATCCCCTCTTCTGGAAACAAAACCTTACTTTCTTTAGATGAAATGCCTTTCCACTCAGATGAGGCTGACTCCTACACCACCCTACTTCATGCTCTGGCTGCAGAGCTGGGCACATGTTCCAGGTCTGAACAATCAGAACATCTCCACTCTCCTGGCCCTAGTGGTCAGCTCAGGCATGGACACTTGACCCAAGCCAGGACAATGAAACTCAACTCCAGCACTTTGGCTGGAACTATTGAAGTTCCTATGGAAGAGGCGTTGAGTTTTCACCGGGGTTATGCAGCCAATGGATGCAAACTTGGAGTTTCTGGTAGGTGTGTTGTTCCTACATGAGGAGCTTTTGTTTGAAAATAAAAACAATACAGGAGAGCAGAGTTAAAAGATGGACAAATACAGTTACCTGATGACATCGTTGAACATCTGCTTCCATCTCTGCCTGAAGCCTTTTTACCTTGGATATTTTTAAAAAGTGGGCCACTTGCAACTGAAAAGAGCCCTGATTGTTACTAGAACAGTAGCATTGTGTGGAAAGAATTAAGTCCGATCTCCAGGAATCAGGCATGGCTATTGAGCAGGTGCCATCTGAACTGGCTGAAGGGCAATTTATGAAACCCCACATGCCTTTCATATCCTCAATTCTGTGCCCAGCCATTCTGGTCACAGTCATTCTGGGAAGTGCTTTGCCTTGCTTTGTGTCACGTGATCCTGTGTACTGGTTGGTCACTTGCCTCATTTGCTCTTCAATCCCTTGCCCGCCCTGGCCTTGCCCTCTTCTGTATCCCAGGAAACTGGCTCCTGTCAATTATGATGCCCAGGCTCCATAGCAACAGGCTTTTGGTAGGAGCCTCAACAGGACGTTAAAGAGTGGGACAAGGGGTAGAGCTAAACTATTGATATGCCCCTATCTCTCTTTGGCAGTGGCTACATCACCTCTTGGATTCCAGCTCCCACCAGGCAGCCCCTACCATGACTCCAGCTCTCACAGGTGACTCTGGTTCCTGGACACTTGTAACACCTCCTGCTCTCTTTGTCCCTCCAGGCCTATGAGCGGTAATGCCTCCTTGCCATTGCTACTCACCATCTCCTGTTTGCTCTTTGCACTCTTCTAATTGTCCAAGGTATTCCAACTAGAGCAAGTCCATCTTAAATAGGGGCTGGGTAAAATAAAGCTAAGATCTACCGGGCTGCATTCCCAGGAGGTTACACATTCTAAGTCACAGAATGAAACAGGAGGTTGGCACAAAATAGAAATCATAAAGACCTTTCTGATCAAATAGTTTGCAGAAAAGAAGCCGTTCAAAACCCACCGAAACCAAGATGGCAATGAGACTGACCTCTGGTCATCCTTAATGCTCATTACACATTAATTATAATGCATTAGCATGTTAAAGACACTCCCACCAGCCATGACAGTTTACACTGCCATGGCAACATCAGGAAGTTACCCTGTTTGGTCTAAAAAGGGGAAGAACCCTCAGTTCTGGGAAGTGCCCATCCCTTTCCCAGAAAACTCATGAATAATCCACCCTTTGTTTGACATATCATCAAGAAATAACCATAAAAATGGCCAACCAGCATCTCAGTCTGCTGCTGTGCCTATGGAGTAGCCATTCTTTTATTCCTTTACTTTTTTAAATAAACTTGCTTTCACTTTACTCTATGGACTCGCCCCAAATTCTTTCTCACCTGAGATCCAACAACCCTCAGTTGGAGTCGGGATTGGGACCCCTTTCCGGTAACACAGCTTTTTAAAAACTGATTCTCTGTATTAATTCCCTTCTATTTAATTATCTGGTATGGATTTTGTTCCCATTCTCTATTGCCATATAACAAACCACCCTAAACGTAGTGGCTTTAAACAACAATGATCATTTTAATATCTCTCACGGATTCTGTGGGTCAGAATGAGGGAAATGAAAAATGTAAGATAACTACCATAAAAAAGACAACCTAAAAATAAATGCAAAATAATATTATTCAAGTCTAGCAAGATAATGTTGATTGCTGAAGGCTCTTAACCTAAGCCCTATCCTCTCTTTGTTGAAATAGGAAATTAGCAAGTCTTAGGTGTTAAAGACAAGCACCAAACTGAGATAATCAAAAGGACTGAAAGGGAATTTCTTTCTCAGAATGGATATCGATGATAACATTTTAAAAGGCTGCAGCTATGCACCGTGTAAAAATCATCTCTCCTGCTGCCTAAATATCAGTAATGTGCACCCCAGGGGTGCACATTCCAGATTTGGGGAAGCAGTTTGGTTCAAGGCAAGTTTGCTTGCAGAGAACAGAAGCCCAATTAAGCTAGATGAAATTAAAGGGGCTTTATCTTGAGAAAGCACAGCCAACTCTCTCCCCAACCCCTTTGTTCAGAAAAGCATCTCTGCTCCACCTGCAAGCTTGGACTGTTATCCCTCACATCTAAATGACCTGCTAAGTCTAGTGACACCTGATAGAGATTCAGTCATTTAATACTGAATGTGGGGAAAGAAAATCCGATTGGCCCAGGGTGGGTGAGAAATCCAGCCCTGACTGGGTTGACCATAGCCCTAGTAGGGGTGTGACCCCTGGGGGTAAGCATCCCTAAGATTGAGACAAGCCTTAGAGGGAGTCTTCAGTGGCCTATCAGTCACTGTGGAAATCAGGAAATTAGTTCTGTCCACAGTATTCTGAGAAGGCGCTGGCTATATGGGGAGAGACCGAGGCAATGCAGCAGCTGTGGGTCTCTGAATTATGTTTGGCTAAAGCTTCTAGTCCCTGCCCAGAGGCCACTTGTGTCTTTTAATCAGTGGTAGATGAATTATCGTTTTGCATGTGGTTGCTCACTTCTGGATAAACATACCAATAAGAATGCAAATGCTCTCATCTTCTACTACTCGAACCTTACTTTTAAGTAAATTTGCTAATTTGTGTCTGTTCCCTGTTCATCAGGTTATTCTTACATCACTGTCTTATATCCCCAGGAGCAAAAAGTAATAATGACTTTCCTACTGTGTGCCCTGTATTGACTCATCAGACTGTTCAGTTCTAGGATCACAGCCTAGGGTGCCTGGGGAGAAGTAATTAGGCTGATTTTAGCTAACACTCCTCTTTTCTGTTTTTAGTGATAACATAGATGTTTAAATAACTAAAATGGCAAGCCCTTCTCCTAACTCCTAAATTCCTGTTTATGTTTGCCTAACAGTCACGCCATTTGGTTCTTTTCACACACATCATGATATCTTCATCCTTCCTCCATAATTAGTTAGAAAATTCGTCCCCAACCTGCCACCCTAATACCGGTCATTTGAGAACCTAGATCAGGGACTGCCAATAGCATTTTACATGCCAGCTCTTATCAGTGGCAGAGGCTGCATGGAGTGTTGTGTTGAAAAAGACTCTAAAGTTGAGCCAGAGAGGTTGAGCTCAAGCAAGTTGAGGCAGAAAAGAGTGCTAAGATCGATTGATGATGTCTCCCACAGGTAGAAAGGACGCATGGACTTCTATATGGGAATGTCTCTCTCCCAGAGCCAAGACACACTAGTTCAGATATAGATGTAGCTACTTGGGGCATTTGAACAACATTTAAAGATCTCATTAGGTCCTCATGACACCTCAGTGAAGTAGGTGGGACTGAAATGATTATGACCATTCGATAGACAGGAAAGACTGAGACATGGAGGCCCCCTAAAAAGAAAAGTCGCTGAAGCAGAATTCCTGTGCATTTGATGCCTCCTGAGAAGGAAGACCACACAAATATGGGGAAAGACCCAATGCTGAGCATTTCATGATGTTCTATTACCATCCTATTCCATGATGAGCTCTTGAATTAATCAATTAAATAATTTAATTAATATTCCAGCAATAATTCTGGTGGCTTTGCTAGTTGCTCCACCTCCTCCTTCACACATGAACTCTTTGCTGTACCTCATCTCACACTCCTACTTGCAACATACCTGGAAAATATTATCTGAGCGTCAACCTCATATAAGTTGGAGGCATGGGTCATAGCCTCAGTCTTTTCCATCTGACAGTAACTGTGCATGTAGTGGTCCTTAATAAGTGCCTACTCAAAGTCAGCACTATCAACCCAGGGATTATTCCTTGCAAAATTGTGAAGTAAGTGGATCACTGGAGGCCCCCACTTTCATTCCTAGGATCTTTTATCAATGGAGAAAGTACCTAATCAACTCCTTCCCAATCATACCAGGGTTTACCACTTTCTGAGCCATCCCTCCCAGAGGCTGTGACAATTTAAGATAACTACTGGGAGAGGAGGTCTTACATGGCTGTTTTCACCCCATCTGGCGGTCACACAAATCTGATAAAAGCTGTGGATTATGTTTTATCAAGATTCTGTTGGCTGTGGTGATAGGTACCAAGTGGAATTAGCTTTTGCCAAAAAGGGCTGTTTAGTGAATCAAATATGCAAATTTAGAAAGGGCATGGGTGGAGCTGGTCCAAGGGGTAACCCAATCAGTGGAGTGCTGTCAGCAATCTCTTATGTTCTCCCTGGCGCTCATTCTCATCTCTGCTTTTTTCTGATTGACAGCTTACTTCCCTCCTATTACAGATGTGCTTTTCCACATGGCATAGAGGCATGGCTGAATCCTCACACCATCAACTAGAGTGGGAAGCATGTTCTTTTCTCCAAGTGGAGTTGGAAATGTCCCAGGGAAGGACTCTAACTGGCCCCGCTGGAGTCAGGTGCTCATCCCTCAGGTCAAGCACTGTGATCAGGATGGTGATGACTGGCTTAGCTATGCCCCCACGTCTTTGCTGGCTTTGTCATCAAAAGGGGGAATGACCTCTCTGAGAATTGTTGTAAGCTAAGTCATCACCCTCAAATCTACCTATAAAAGTGCACAGACACACATACGTGCAGTTATTTTTCATAAAATTCCAGGGAGTTTTTGGAGCCTTCAGGCTCATTCCAGGCCTGGAGATTAACCCTGTTTACACAAAGGATTTGAATTGCTAGCAGAAGAATTCCTAATAGTTGATAATTTGCAGAGGCAGAATCCCTTTCTATAGCCCCTCAAATCCCCTCCAGCTCCATTTCCCTAATCTGCCCCTTTTAGGCCTGTCTCAGATTTTCATCCCATGTCATTTCTTTCCTTTCCCCCTCACTCTCTGCTCCAATCCCCACTAGGATGATGGGAAGCCATTTCTGTGCAGGGAGACCCGGAAAGAACAAAATATCAATCAACTTTGAGCATCACCAGGACGGTGAAAACAATGGCACTGAATTGCAAATTGTGGAACTGAAGAAATAAAGTTCTGTTCACAAAAAAATGGGTGATGGGGTCTTTAAAAAAAAGTGTAGAGGAATATTTTCTCAACATTTTGTAAACAGCCATTTGAAAACTGCCCTAGAGCAAATTGGAAGTCAGTACAATGCCCAGGCGTTCACTCGTTAGACTTGGAAGAATGTGCACACACAAACGGCATTTTTTATACATACATATTTACACACAATATACATAAAGAATGACCTTCCCCCACTCCGCCCTTCCACTGCCTGCAATGGTAACATTTACTGCAGATTTTATTACAAAAGCCACAAAATGAAATTCTAATCAATAATAGTTTGCAGGATGCTGAAAAAAAAGGGGAATTGAATACATTCATAGGTAAAAGATGTTATTATCTCAGTTCAGTAACTATGAAAGAGAAATAGATGAAAAAATCTGGGTTTTATATTAAAAACCGGCACAGCTGTAGAGTTACATAATAAAGTATTGCCTGTATCCATGGAAATGGAGAGTAATTGATGCACCACAAGTTATTTTTATAAACCCAAACAAAAAAATTCAATCAGAAATGTCTTTCCCCGTTTTGGGGGCATTGTATATTTTGTATCTGTACATAATGCACACATTTAGAGTGTGAATGCACTCATTATTGATCAGCCGTGTTGAATAGGACATGCTGCTTTCCCTGAATATTCAAGATTAGAATCCTGTGGCCTAGCTCCCACTCCTTCTTGAAAGACTTCCTCTGAATAAATTGTGCAGTGCTTTAAAATTCAAGCAGTTCCAATCGCAGGGGAATAAAGGAGCCCCATTCCTGGTTTTGGAGGTGTCAGAGAGGGCAAATTTGGAAAATGATTGTCCCACATAATGTATACATTTGAATTCCCTGACAACACCACCATCTCCCGCCTGCCCACCACACACACACACACACACACATACAGTGCCTAGCACAGTGCTATGCATGAAACAAGTCCTCCAAAACAGCCAGGATGTACGGCATATTGCAATTTCCCCAATTTGCTTGCAATAAGAATTACTGAAGACACCTGTTAAAAGCACAGATTCCTGGGCAGGGGTGGTGGTTCACGCTTGTAATCCTAGCACTTTGGGAGGCCAAGGTGGGAGGATCACTTGAGGCCAAGAGTTCAAGACCAGCCTGTGCAACATAGCGAGAACGAGAACCCCCTCATCTCTACAAAAAAAAAAAAAAAAAAAAAAAAAATTAATTAGCCAGACCTGCAGTCTCAGCTATTTGGAAGGCTAAGTAAGATGGGAAGATTGCTTGAGCCCAGGAGTTCAAGTCTGCAGTGAGCCATGATTGTGCTACGCACTCCAGTCTAGGTGGCATAGCAAGACTCTATTTCTAATAAAAAGAAGAAAAGGAAGGGATTCCAGAGCTCCACCCCAATCCCCTCTATTGGATTATCCTGGAGAAAGACATAGAAATCTGTAAAATCAATGCACCTTCCCAAGGTAATTCTTATCATTAGGTAAACTGGAAAATATGGAAGCAGGGCTGGCTTCAGAGGTGTACAATCTATGCAGTCACACAGGGACCTCAGAAGGTCCCAACTCTGTTTAGTGCTATGATATCCCCTTGAAATTCTTCATAATGTCTTAACAAGTGGATTTACATTTTCATTTTGCACTGGGTGCTACAAGTTATGTAGCTGGTCCTATGTAGATGTAATGATGAAGAGCATACATTTAGCAAACAGACTTGGGTAAAAATTCTAACGTCACCACTTAACTGGTTAGGAGATCTTGAGCATGTTAGTTAAACCTCTGATTTTCTGTGTACTCATCTATAAAATTGAGATAATAATGATACTGAACTGAGGAGCTATTATGAGATTAAATGACACAATGTTTGTACCACGCTCACTGCTTGAAGAGAAGCACAGCCTCAGTCAGTGAACACCATTAGCTGTTCAGTCAAGTCGAGTGAAATAAGGACATGAAGGAGGGAGGGACATATTTTAGCGGAGAGTTGGAGGGGGATACTAATAAAACCCTGGCCTTACTGGTGTTGAATCAATGTCCAAATTACCTTAAATAAAGCAACTGTGCTGTGCATCAACCTTCGATGTCACCGAGACTGCTTAACTTCAGCTTCGTATCAGCTTCATATCATGATCTGCTCAGTTACCTGCTGGAGAAAAAAGCCTGCCAGAATAAAATCCACTCCACCATCAATTCTAGATCCACTCACCACAGCTGGGGCTTAGGCTAGGTTGGTACAGGGTGGTGTGACAGTGAGTAGAAATTCCTGCGATTAGCTTTCCATCATATGTCTCATTTCTCTTTATTTTCACAGTCACCCTATTTCCATGCCACCATCGTCTCTTACCAGGACTATTACATTAGACTGGCTTTCTACTGCCATTTTGTAAATGTATTTATTTGTTTTTTATTGATGCCTGATAGATGTACATAATTTTGAGGTATACATAATAATGTAATACATTTATATAATTTGTAAAGCTCAGCTCAGTATACTTGGGATATCACATTAAATACTTGTCTTTTCTTTATGCTAGAAACATTCAAATCATTCTCTTCTAGCTATTTTTAAATGTACAATAGATTATTGTTAACAATAGTCACCCTGTTGATCTAACACTAGGTCTTTCTTTTATCAAACCGTATATTTGTACCCACCAATAAACTCTTCATTATCTGCTTCCCTCTACTATTCACAACCAAAAATTTCACAATTTGAAGCACAACTCGGCGTTTTTAGTATGTTCACAGAGTTGTGAAGCCAACGCCACCGTCTAATTCTAGAGTATTTTCATTACCCCAGAAAGAAACTCTATACCTATTAGCAGTTACTGTTTATTCCTCCCTTCCCTCCATCCCATGACAATCACTAATCTACTTTTGTCTGTATTAATTTGCCTGTACTAGATATTTCCTATAAATGAAAGCATATAATACGTGTCTGGCTTCTTTCAGTTATATAATGGTTCAAGGATTATTAATGCTCTAGAATGTATCAGTACTTCCTTCCTGTTTATTGCAAATAATATTCCATTGTATGGCCACACACATTTGCTTAATCTGTTCATTCAGTTGATGAGCATTTGGGCTGTTTCTACTTTTTGTCTGTTTTGAATAAGGCTGTTATGAATATTTATGTATAAGTTTTTGTGTGGACACATACTTTCATTTCTCTTGGTTAAATACCTAAGAATAAAGTTGCTAGATCACATGGTAACTCTATTTTTAACTTTTTGAAGAATTTCCAAACCATTATCCACTGCAGCTGCACCATTTTACAATCCCACCACCAGAAAATCTGATTTCTCTACATTCTTACCAATATTTGTTATTGTCTGACTTAAATTTTAGCCATCCTAATGAATGTGAATGACATATGAGATACCACTTTTGATTTGCATTTTCCTAGTCAAAAATGATGTTTAGCATCTTTTCATGGGCTTTTTGACCATTTTTGTACCTTTTTTGGGGAAATATCTATTAATATCATTCATCCATTTTTAATTTAGCACCATTTTTTGGAAAAGATTATTAAAAGGTAACTGACCATAATATAAGAATTTGTTGTTAGACTCTTAATGCTATTCCACTCACCTACATGTTTATCCTTATGATAGTACTACACTGCTGTGATTACTGAAGCTTGGCAGTAAGTTTTGAAATGTGGAATCGTGAGTCCTCCAACGTACTCTTTCTTTTTCAAGCTCGTTTTGGCTATTCTGGGCCCCTTGAATTTCCATATGAATTTTAAAATCAGCTTGTCAATTTCTGCAAAATAGGCAGCTGGAATATTGGTGAGATTGCATTGAATCTATGGATCACATTGGGGGAGTGTTGCCATCCTTAACAACATTAAATAGTCCAATTCATAAACATGGGATATCTTTCCATCTATTTAGATGTCTTTAAATTTCTTTTGATAATACTTTGTAGTTTCCCATGTACAATTCTTATATTTTTGTTTAATTTATTCTTAAGTATTTTATTATTTTGATGCCATTATAAATTGAATTGTTTTCTTAATTTCACTTTCAGATTGTTCATTGCTAGAAAATCAAAACTGATTTTCATATCTTCATTTTATGTCTTTCAATCTCCCTGAATTTGTGCATTATTTCTAAAAGTTTTTTGTGGATTCCTTAGAATTTCTATGTTGAATATAATGTCATCTGCAAATGAAGGTATCTTTACTTTTTCATTTCCAGATATGATGCCTTTTATTTATTTTTCTTACTCACTTGTTCTTGCTAGAACCAGTATAATGTTGAATAGAAATGGCAAGAACAGAGATCTTTGTCTTAGTCCTGACGTTAGGTCGAAAGCATTCAATCTTACACCAAATATGGTGCCAGATGTGTGTTTTTTGTAGATCCCACACTCTCGCATTCCTTGTGCACTGACCACACTGACTTTCTAATTTCACTGCTTTTGTGTTTGTTGTTCTCTCTGCCTAAAACTTCTGCCCACTGTCTTTTACTGCTACATAAAGTCCTACTCATTCTTTTACTGTGGTTAGTTATCTGCAAAGGCTTCCTGGGCCCCTAGTCCTGGCCAGATATCACAGCTCCATGTTCTCATAGCTCCTTTTCCTTGTAGTAATTGTCAGTTTGACACTGTGTATTCATACGGTTATTTGATTGATGTCTGTCTTCTCACAGAACATACATTCCATGAGTGCCTGGACATTGTTTTGTTAATCACTTTTATCCCCAGCTCCTGGAGCTGCATCTGGCACAAAGCTTTCAGAAAATATTTAATGAATGGATTAATGCAATAAAACCAACCAATATGTATGGATATACAATGGTGGTGGTAACCTCCAGACACAGCGCTTGGTCATGGAAGACCCTTAATGTTGCATTCTTTTTGGATTTTTCCCCATGGCAAAAACTTTTGCCATGTTTTGGTAGAAAAGACCTACTTTAGATTCTAAGGTGGCAGAGGAAAGCCTCTCTTTGGAGATGACTTTTAAGCTGAATAAATGTTACAAATTCTTCTTCTCCATGAAACATCTCTGATTCCTGCTGGTCACAGATAATCTCTTCCTTCTTATGATGTCTACAGTGCATAACTGAGAATGATGTCAGCAAGATGACTGACTAAAGATGCCTGGTGCTCACCAAAAGAAAGACCAAAGCAACAAATAAACAGATATGATTTGACTGGACTGTCAAAGGGAGAGCATTGGAGTGCAGTGGGTGGGGGAGTAGAGAGCCCCCTTTGGTGATTAGAAGTCTAGGAGGGCAGTGTGAAGACACCCAGCTTCTGCAGACCCATCTTTCCCACCTGGATTGGAACTGCCCAGAGTCAGGAGTGACTTCCCATGGCAGGGAAAAGGTAAGCAGAAGAACTCTACCAGCCCCCATTGCCACTGCAAACACTACAGTCCTTAATACAGGAGAATCCCACAGTCCTCACAAGCCCTCAGCCCAGTCTGAAGAACTGCCACGAATTGTTGAGGCTGCATTGTCCCAGATTAGGAGCGCAAGGTGCGCACACTCCCCACTCCCGACCCACCTTCTGTGAGCCAAGCTCCTGCCGCACATCACTCTCTTGAGACCAGAGCCCACTCTGGAGTGTGCCCTCCTCTGGGGGACAATAGCCACTTTACCTCTCCAGTGCTGGGGTTTCATCTTTATTCGGCCAAATCCACACTGGTGGCTGAACACCACAAGCCCCGTAGCACAGAGCCTGGGCCCAGGATTGGCTGTGGCTCTGGTCCCGCACCACAGGAAAACCAACTTCAGACACTCTCGGTTCCAGCTAGAGGAACAGTCTGACAGTGCCAGGCCTAACCTGCGCTTGAGTGGGCCAAACTGCTATATGTCCTCTCTCAAGCTAGAGAGGCCCCCAAGCTTTCAAGCCACCAGCAGGCTCCCAGACCAGTAGAACAGCTATGTTCCCATGTCCAGGACCTTGGAAATAGCTCTGTGGTGTCCCACTCCTTGCAGATATGCCCCTGGCCTGCCCAATGGCCCCACAACTGCAAGCAGCAAAGAACCAGCTATGTGGGCGGCTCCTGGCAAACTTGTCCCAGGCCAGCCAAGCAGCTGTGTGCCTGCATCCTCAGACTGACAAACAGTCCTCACAGGCTGCCCCCAATGGGCCAGCCCCACACTGGCTGAGCAGCTGTGAGCCCATGTCCCATGCCAGAAAAACAGCCCTGTGGGCCACCCCTAGCAGGCACAGCCCCCAAGTCAGGCTGAGCAGCTTTGCACTCATGTCCCAGGATTGAGCATCCCCATGGGCCACCCCAGCAGACACATCTCATGTCAGCCAAGCAGTTATGCAGCCCCGTCTGAGGTCTGAGAAAGAGCCCCATGGACCACCCCCAGAAGACATGTACCCATGACAGCTGATGTTCTGGGCCTGAGAAACAACCCCTTAGCCCACCCTGCCAAACACAGCCCTGAGCAGCTGAGCAGCTGTGTGCCCATGTCTCAAGCCTAAGAAACATACAACTGAGCAGGTGCGTGCCCATGTCCCAGGCCTGAGAAACAGCCCCAGGGGCCCCTCCTGGCAGGCATGCCCCCAGGCCTGCTGAGCAACCACGTGCACATGCATGCTTCTGTTCGGAATAATAACTCCAGCTCCCCAACCCCAGCTCCAAGTTGGCCAACCCACTGTGTATACACATGCACCTCCAACCTGAGAAATAGCCTGGCAAGCCTAACCCTCATGAACCCACACCATCATTGCCACAAATTATCTCAGCCTAGGCCACTAAGACACTTGCAAATGTCAGTAGCATGAATTGCAGCTGAAGAAACAACATGAAGACTACATTACTGCATCCACCTGGAACTAAAGCTGACACACCTCACCAAACTGATACCACAAGACCCATTTATACAAATAAGTATTTCCCTATGAAACCTACTCCATAAATTGAAAGAGGTAATTTTACACCAGATGCACAGTAACCAAGGTAGCGGCACATCAAACATGAAAAAACAAAGAAAAATGACACCTCCAAAGGAGCACAATAATTCCCCAGTATAATTCCCCAATCATGAGGAAATATATAAAATGCCAGAAAAAGAATTCAAAATAATAATCTTAAGAAAATTTAGTGAGATACAAGTTTATATATAATACAACTAGTCAATTCAACAAAATAAGGAAAACAATTCATGATTTGAATGAGATATTCAATAAAGAGATAAATATTATTTTTAAAAAGAGTCAAACAGAACCCTTAGAGCTGAAGAATTCAAATAATGAAATAAAATATAAAATTGAGAGCTTCAACAACAGCTAGACCAAGCAGAAGAAAAAAGTTCTAAACTTGAAGACAGGTCTTTGAAATAACACAGTCAGATTAAAAAAAAAAAAAAAAAAAGGAAAAAAGAATACTTAAAAAAGAATAAAGAAAGAAAACATATAGGATGTGTGGCATACCATTAAGCAAGCAAATATTCACATTATGGGTGTTGCAGAAGGAAAAGAGAAGGGAAAAGGGATAGAAAATATATTTAAGGAAATATTAGCTTAAAACTTCCCAGGTTTGGGGAGAGAGATGGATATCCAGGTTGAGGATTCTCACAGAACTCTGAATAGATTGAACCAAACCAGGTTCTTTCTGAGGCACATTATAGTCAAATTGTCAAAAGTCAAAGACAGCCAGGTGTGGTGGCTCATGCCTGTAATCCTAGCACTTTGGGAGGCCAAGGCAGGCAGATTGCTTGAGCTCAGGAGTCTGAGACCAGCCTGGGCAACATGGCAAAACCCTGTCTCTACAAAAAAGCACAAAAAATTATCTGGGCATGGTGGGGCATGCCTGTAGTCCCAGATACTTGAGATACTGAGGTGGGAAGATTGCTTGAGCCCAGGAGGTCAAAGTTGCAGTGACCTGAGATAGCACCACTGCACTCCAGCCCGGGTGACAAAGTGAGACCCTGTCTCAAAAAAAAAAAAAAAAAAAAAAGGCAAAGACAAAGAATTCTCAAAGCAGCAGAGAAAAGTATCAAGTCATATATGAGGGAATCTCCATTAGACTAATAGCAGATTTCTCAGCAGAAACCTTACAGGCCAGGAGAGAAGGTAATGATATCTTTAAAGTACTGAAGGAGGAAATATAAAAACTACCAACCAAGAATATTATAGCCAGCAAAGCTGTCCTCTAGAAACTGAAGAGAAATAAAATCTTTCACAATAAAAAAAAATGAAATTTATCACCATTAAATTGGCCTTCTTAGAAATTTTCAGAAGAGTCTTACATCTGGAAGTGAAAAGATGATAACCATCATCATGAGAGAATGTAAAACTATAAAACTCCCTGATAGATCCCATATACAAAGGAGAAAGAGACAGGAATCAAATCTTTTCACTACAAAATCCCCACCCCATTATAAAAATAAAAAATAAGGGGGGAAATAAGGAACAAAGGATATACAAAACAACCAGGAAAAAATGAATAGAATGACAAGAATATATCTTCACCTATCAGTGATAACCCTAAATGTAAATGAATTAAATTTCTCATTTAAAATACGTAGACTGGCTGAATGGACAAATAAACAAGACCTAACTATATGCTGCCTATCAGAAACTCACCTAGTCTGTAAAGACACAGGCTGAAAGTAAAGAGATGGAACAATTATGTCATGCACATGAAAACCAAAAGCAAGCAGGAGTAACTATATCTATATCATACAAAACAGACTTTAAGTCAAAATCTGTAAAAATGAACAAAGAAGGACATTATATAATAATAATGGGATTGATTTGACAAGAGACTATAAATATATATGCATCTAACATTGGAGCACCCAGATATATAAAGCAAATATTACTAGATCTAAAGGCAGATAGATACAGACCCTAATACTATAATAGCTGAAGACTTTAGCATCCTATTCAACAAAGCATCCTATTCTCAGCTTTGAACAGATCATCTAGACAGAAATCAACAAAGAAACATTGAATTTACACTGTACTATCGACCAAATGTACCTAACAGATATTTATAGAAAATTTCACCCAACAGTTGCAGAATACACATTATTTTCATTAGCACATAGAACATTCTCCAGAATTGGACATATGTTAGGACACAAAAAAAGTCTCAAAAATTTTTTCAAAATCAAAATTATATCAAGTATCTTCTCAAACCAGAATGTAATAAAACTAGAAATAAATAACAAGAGGAATATATATAACTAAAAATACTTGAACATTAAACAACGTACTTCTGAATGACTAGTGGGTGGAGGAATAAATTAAAAATACAATTAAAAAATTTCTAGAAACAAATGAAAATAGAAACATAACATAGAAAAACCTATGGGACTCAGCAAAAGCAGCATTAAGAGGCAAGTTTATAGTAACAAATGCCTACATTAAAAAAAAAAAACCTAGAAAATTTCTAATAAACAACCTAATGATACATCTCAAGGAACTAGAGAAGCAAGAAAAATTAAACCAAAAACTAGTAGGAGTAAAGAAATAATAAAGATCAGGAGATAAATAAATGACATTGAAACTAAAAAAAATACAAAAAATCAAAAACACACAAAAAATGGTTTTTGGAAAAGATAAGAAGAGAAGAGCTAAATAAATGAAACAAAAAATGAAAAAGAAGATGTCACAATGGATAACACAGAAATACAAAGTATTATGTAGACAACAATGATGAACTATATGCCAATAAATTTGAAAACCTAGAAGAAATGGATAAATTTCCTAGACACATACAACCTACCAAGATTGAATCAAGACGAAATAGAAAACCTGAGCTGACCAATAACAAGTCATGAGATTGAATAAGTAATAAAAAGTCTCCAAAAAAATTAAAGTCCAGAACCAATGGTTTTGCGACTAAATTCTACTGAAACTTTAAGGAAAAATTAATACCAATCTTCTCAAAATATTTCAGAAAACTTAAGTGGAAGGAATACTTTCCAACCATTTCACTGGGCTAGCATACCCAATACCAAAACCAGACAAGCCCACAACAAAATAGAAAACTAAACATCAACATCCCTAATGAACATAGACCTAGAAATCTTCAACACTAGCAAACTAAATCTGTCAACTCATCAAAAAGATAATAGTTCAAGATTGAGTGGAATATCATAGGAATGCAGGCATGGCTGAACATATAATAAACATCTTACATTACATAAATAAAATGAAGGATAAAACCCATATGCATCTCAATACATGCAGAAAAAGCTTTTGATAAAATTCGACATCCTTTGTGATAAAAATTCCCAATGAATCAGGTATAGAAGTAAAGTGCTTCAACATAATAAAGACCATATATGACAAACCCACAGCTAACATCATATTGAATGGGGAAAAGTTAAAAGTTCTCTAAAAACTGGAACAAGACAAGAATGCCACTTCTATTCAACATAGTACTGGAAGTTCTAGCCAGGGCAATTGGGCAAAAGAAAGAAATAAAGGGCATCCAAATTGGAAAGGATAAGTCAAATTTTCCTTGATTGTAGATGACATCATCTTATGTATAAAGAAAAACTAAAGACTGTACCAAAAAATTTTAGAACTGATAAATGAATTCAGTTAAATTGCCAGGTACAAAATCAACATACAAAAATCAGTAGCATTTGTATACACAAACAATGAACTAGCTGAAAAAGATATCAAGAAGTTAATCTGATTTATAATAGCTACAAAAATAATAAAATATATAGGAATAAATTTAACCAAGGAGGTGAAAGACCTTTACAAGTGGAACTACAAAACACTGGTGAAAGAAATTGAAAAGGATACAAACAAATGGAAAAACATGGACTGGAGAATTAATATTGTTAAAATGATCATACTACCCAAAGCAATCTACAGATTCAATGAAAGCCCTATCAAAATACCAATGACATTCTTCAGAGAAGTAGAAAAAAATTCTAAAATTTGTATAGAACCAGAAAAGATCCCAAATAGCCAAGGCAATCCAAAAAAGCTGGAGTCATCACACTACTAGACTTCAAAATTACTGCAAAGCTGTAGTAACCAAAACAGCATGATACTAGCATAAAAACAGTAACTTATACCAATGGAACAGAATAGAGAACCCCAAAATTAATTCACCTATCTACAGCCCACTGATTTCTTGACAAAGGCACCAAGAACATATGCTGAAGAAAGGATACTCTTCAATAAATGGTGCTGGGAAAACTAGATATTTACATGCGGAAGAATGAAACTAGACCTCTACCTTTCACCCTATACGAAAATCAATTCAAAATGGATCAAATACTTAAGCCTAAGACCCAAAAGCATAAAACTACTAGAAGAAACCATGAGGAAAATGCTTCAGGACATGGTCTGGGGAAAAAATTATGACTAAGACCTCAAAAGCCCACCGAAGAAAAGCAAAAATAAACAAATAAGATTATATCAAACCAAAAAGTGTCTGCACAGCAAATGTAACAATCAGCAGAGTAAAAAGACAACCTACAGAATGGGGGAAGACATTTGCAAACTATTCATCTGACCAGATAGATGAATGTATATTAATAGCCAGAATATACAAGAAACTCAAAATCTCAACAGTATAAAAACAAACAATAAAATTTAAAAATGGGTAAATTATCTGAATAGGCACTTCCCAAAGAAGACATACAAATGTCCAACAAATATATGAAAAAAATGCTCAACATAACTAATCATCAGGGAAATGCAAATCAAAACCACAGTGAAGTATCATTTCACCCCAGTTAGGATGGCTGTTATCAAAAAGACAAAAAATAACAAGTGCTGGAGAAAATGCAGAGAAAGGGAACTCTTATACACTGTTGGGAGGAATGTAAATTAGTTTAGTGGCTATGAAGAATAGTATGGAGGTTCCTCAAAAATCTACAGATAGAATTACCATATGATCCAGTAATTCCATTACTGGGCATTTATCCAAAGGAAAGGAAATCAGTACTTAGAAGAGATACCTGCACCCCCATGTTTATTTCATGCATCACTATTCACAGCAGCCAAAATACAGAATCAATCTGGTGTTCAGCAGATGAATGGATAAAAAAAACTGTGGTGTATATACACAATGGAATACTATTCAGCCATAAAATAGGAATAAAATCTTGCCATTTGTGGCAACATAGATGTAACTAGAGGGCATTACATTAAATGAAATGAGCTAGGAACAGAAAGTTGAACATTGCATGTTCTCACTCATATATAGAAGCTTTAAAAAAGTTGATCTTGTAGAACTAAAAAAGAATAGATGATACTAGAGGCTTGGAAGAGTAGGGGAAGAGGAGGGATAGGAGAGATTGGTTGAAGGATACACAATTACAACTGGATAGGAGGAATATGTTTCAGTGCCCAATAGCACTGTAAGATGACCAGAGTTAACAATAATACATAACTTCAAGTAGCTAGAAGGAGGATATCGAATGTTCTCAGCACAAAGATATGATAAATGTTTGAGATTATGGATATGCTAATCTCCCTAATCTGATCACTATACATCATATGTATTGCAATATTACTGTATACCCCATAAATATGTCTAATAATTATGTGACAATTTAAAGAATTTTAAAAATAATGTCTACAGCACTTTATCCATATTCCTCTTAAAAGCATTTATGATTTTCATTGTGTTGTCATCACCCATATATTAGCTGTCTCCCCTACCCTTTTAAGGCAAAACCATGTATGGTTTATCTTGGTATCCTCCAATTTAGTCTTCAGAAATATGTGAAGTGTACAAAAAATGTTGATCACTATGAAGTGCACACATTTAAGGACTTTAGATAATACAGTTTTGTTGAATCCGGTTTCATTCTCAAGTATATGTTTTTATGTTCTTTTAACATTAAAAATGTTATGGTATTTTAATTCTTAATAAAAATCAACGTTTTGGTGACCCTATTAACAAAAACCGTAACTACCCAAATGTAGCCATGGTAAATATTCCTGTACTCCAGTCAGTCAGGTACCATCCTCATCTACCAATATCACATTAAACATTTTCCTCACTTGTGCTTACTCAAACCATTTTCACCTACTGCCTCTTTCTACCCATCTTTTGAAGACCATTTAAAATCCTACCTCATCCTTGAAGTCATTAATCCAGAGCTGTGCTGCATTTCAATCCTTGCCACATAACACTTTCTTCTTTTGAATTCATTGTAAGATCCATTTTCCTGCATATTTAATGGCTCTTCAAGCCAGCTGCAAGCCCCTTGCAGTCATAGGTTTTACTAATGTCCTTTTTCATGGTCTCAACAAGCCCATGCCCACAGTCACCAGGACTGGAACAGTTGCCATTCCCATGCCTACAGCTCAATACTGGAATTATCTCATTGCCCAGACTTCAGTTCTAGAATTACTGGGTCTAGCTCCCCACCATCCCCACCAAATCTCTTCTTGCATTGACACTCCCTGATCTATACCTTACTTAATTTTACACCTTGTCTCAGGCTTTTTGTTCTAGCTCTAAGAGGTGACCCTGGCTCTGACCTATCACTTCCTATGGATATTGACTCCACACATCACAGTAATAAGATAGAGTGGCCATACCCAGATTCTCTCAAATGCTATCTTCTCTTCTTCCTGCCAGATAAGGAATATCAAACAGCATAAACTAGTTCTTAGTCATGCTAAGCATCCTTTGGTTCTTGGGAAAGTGATTTGTGCACTGTTGAGTTCCAAAATAGAATCAGAGTATTAATTACAATGAGGGATGTATCATAGTATTAATTCTGAAGAGGAAAGACAGTGTGAACAGAGTACAATATACAGTAAAGTTGGAAATGCTTTCTTTGCATAGACATACACTATATGACAAGTATTTTTTATGTTTGGAAAATTGTGATAATTCTCTATCCTAGTCTCTTCACACATACTATGAAACGAATTTATTGAGGGAGAAGTGAGGTCCAGAGTGAGTTCCAGGCAACAAAGAAAAAAATTCTAACTAAATTGACCATTAGTTTAGGATTTCATTGTTGTTATTTCCCCAAAATGGAGGCTTCTAAATTGTAAATGAGCAAACAGTTCCTGGGTACTGGATTATATGCTTCAGTGTGTTGGTAAACCAGCTCTCAAAACAAAACAAACCAAGTGCACATACAAATGCATACACACACACACACTCACACACAAAAACCCTGATTGGTAGTGTTTGTCAACTTCTACGAAGTAAATATTCCTACTATGGCTAATTTCAAACTACCAAATGTTTCGCAACTGGTTGGAAAATCACTGCACCTCTTAAATACAGGTACCCAGGCAGCACCAGCACTCCATAATACAAGTCACTGTGCCAGGTGCTATGAGAGATACTAAAGTCCCTCTCCCTGACCTCATTGAGCCTATAATCTAGTAGAGACACAGACACACCCATTTTGATTAATTGTTTTCCTTTTTTCCAAAAGAAATCCACATCAGCGTTGGTAGTTATTGTTCTTTGGAGCCCATCAAAGTAAGTACAGTGAGTTTTCCAAAGGTTCAATTCTCAAAGATTGAAAAGTTGACAATTTGTAACAATGCAGCTATAATACCATCTCTTCCAAATGTTCTACCTGATTACATTTTAAAGATCCACACTGCAATAGGATTCTTGGGTAATTTCTTTTTGGCATTATGGCATTTGTGGCTAGACATAACTAGTCTCTCAAGATATTTAAAGACCATTAGCAAAATAAAAAAGAGTAGGACTAACTTCAACAGAAATCCTTTGATGGAACAAGGTAAAAATTACTTCATTTGCTCTCAGATTTTGTATTATTTATGAAAAAAATCACAAATCACTGGGGAAGGGCTGCAAATAGACATAAAATCGTGTCGTGGAAACACATGCGTTACTTATGTACAGCATGTACTGAAGATATTCCCCTGCTCCTCAGCCAAATGTGTAAAATGACCTCTGTGGTAAGACAGTTCACTCAGTAGTAAGACTAGTAAAGAGCTTGCAGAGATTTCTTTCTCCGGTAATGGGCAAAGTCTTTGAGATTTGGATTTCTTTTCCAAGTAAATTTTGGGAAAAAACCAAGACTAAAAAAGTAAGAATGAGAAAAAGTTTACTTTAATAGGTTTCATAAAGAGAGTTTCAAAGATCTAAAACAACTAAAGCAAGAGAATACTAAGTCCCATGCAGCTCACCTTGAATTTGGCCACAAATTTTCCTTCTTTCAAATTATGCTCAACTTTTCTGCTGCGGCCACCTCATATTCCATCCATCTCAGCCACGTCATGTCTTTCCCACTGGACTGGATTTTTTGGAAAGCCTAGACTCCTGAAACCAGGAAGAGTCATACGTTTACTCTTACGCAGCCTTCTGAGTGATGATTGTCTGTAGATGTTTAGTTACTGATGTTGCTTCCTCACAGCTCTATAACTTCTATCTGTTTTTCTCTGAGAAATTTCCCCACATCCTTTAGTATCTGGCTGTCAATGTAAACACATTCATGGGGCTTTGGTGCCTGATAGATAGGCCTGGATTTCAATTCCTTCCCCTACCCCTCCCTTCATTTACTGCGTTCTGCTAGATAAACTTAGACAACTTCTTTAACCTTCTGAAGAAGTTTTTTCGTCTCTCAAAGGGGTATATAGTAACACTTTACAAATGTTGTATTTAATTAATTAGTTCAAATGCATTCATAAATGTCTGTTACTCTCACCAGCCAGAGTATGCAGAGTTCTCTCCTCCCTAGAAGGAATCTCTCCATTTCTTGTCTTCCTAAAGACTCAATTAGATGTGCACCTGATTGTCCTCGCTGCGTTGAAGCCTACTTGAAGTAGTGTTCAATCCATCATATTCATATTTTTTCACTATAGTCGAGTGCCAACCAATGTCTAGCAGAATGCCTTGCACACTGGAATCTTCTTATAGGCAGGTAGCATGTGTGCTCTGTTTATTGTGTCAGTATTTCATCTCAGTGCTTGATAAAAACTAGAAATGCAAGAAATATGTGTTAGATGTACAATAGGCACACAAGTAATAGATTAATATGTTTTTCAAGAAATGATGCATAAATCAATAGTGGCCAGCTGTGGGTTCTTGCAAGTTCTTGTTTGCCATTGTACACCTGGTGTTCAATATGTACATGCAAAATAAATGATTCATGAGTGAATTAATCAATGAATCAATTGATAAACCTAGTGGCCTAGCGTCTTCTGTTGCCACATCAAAGGCAACTGGCAGACTAAAAGAACTGCTGGTGGTTTGAGTAGCATTAGAACCAATGGAACAGATACCACACAACAACACGCGAGTTTTCACTAAACCGGTGATCTCCAACCAGGGCAATTTTGCCCACTAGGAGATATTTGGCAATATCTGGAGGCATTTTTGGTTGCCACCGTGGGTGGGCTGCTACTGTTATGTGCAAGTGGAGTCCACGGTTGCTGCTAAACATCCTACAATATACAGGACAGCTCCCACAACAAATAATTATTGAGCCCCCCAATGTCAATAGTGCAGAGGTTGAAAAACTCTCCTTTACATGATCGGCTATGAAGAGGGGTTTTTTTTTTTTTGTAACAACATATTAAAGTTGGGTCAAAATGACTATTATGGCCTGCCTCATTCACAGAATCATAAAACGTCATGGTTCAAAGGAACACTGGAGACCGTGAGATCCAAACTCCTTATTTCTCAATGAGGACCCTACAAGTACAGACAGGAAAGTGAATGCTCAAACCTGCACAAAGTCACACAGCTGGTAACAGGCTGAGCTAAGAGAAGAAGCCAGGCTCCAAGTTCCCAGGCTATTCATAAGGCCTCATCCCACTCTTTTCCCAAGTGCTAGCAATCGAGCCTCTCTTTAACTCCCACCTGCAGGTTTAGCCCCAGCACAGGTACTGCAGCCAGTGTTATCCCTGGATTAGAGCATCCTTTCCCAACTTCCATCATTCACATCTGACATCAATGACTTTTGCCATATCCATAAACCACCCATACTATTATTTACATAAAAATTGTATTTAAATTAATGTTGACTTCTTTCTTTAATTAAAAGTTTAATAAGCAAATACTTTACCAGCACCTTTACCAGTACTATAAGTAACAGTTGGTATCATGGCCATAATTTTTAAAAAGCTAAAAATGGGCACAATATAAACAAAAACGCCATTCAGTGCTACCTTGTTAATGTTGTCTCTTTAAGTCTCTGAGCCTGAGCCATCCTTCTCTTGGTTAGAAGGGAGATTCCCAAATGTAGGAGCTGTTAAAAGAAATAGTGGCACCAAACTGAGACTTTATTCTCAATGTAATATGAGGCACAGGGAAAGATTTTAGAAGGGAATAAATTTTTCACCCTGTGCTTCAAAATTATTCGTTATCATGCCTATGCAACACTTAAAAATCATATTGCATCCCCTCAGCTGTGTACTTACTTGGTGGAAACATTGAATTCGAAGTGTAAGAGTGACCAAAATCACATCTGCCCCCTTTGAGGTAAGTTCCTTCTTTTATCTCCAGGACTGAAAGAATGCAGGGTTCCTGGGTTATTCTTTGCTTATATGCCACTTTGCTTCCATGTCATGTGCGATCAACCAGGAAAATTAAATGAGGAATCACTCACTACGTTGCCAACTTTCACAGGATACATTTCAGGTGGTAGATAGTATGGTAGGAGAATTATAAGATCCCCAAGGGCCCTCATCCTTGTAAAATCCCTGTTGAACCTGTGAATATAACTATATCACAAATTTTATGGCAAAAGGGAGATTTTCCTGGGGGCCTGACCTAACCAAGTGAATGCTTTAAAATCAAATTTTCTTCAGCAGGTTGCAGAAAAGAAAGTCAAAGAGCTGCACTCCAGCTCTCTGGGAATAAAGCAAACATCCATGCTGTGAACTGCTTATGGGAGCCATGTGGCAAGGAACTGTGGGCAGACTCTAGGAGCTGAGAGCAGTTCCTGGCCAACAACTAGCAGGAACTTGGGAACCTTAGGCCCACAAATGCAAGGAAATGAATTCAGCCAGCTAGCGAATTTGGAAGAGGACTCTGAGCCCAGACTTCTGACCCATAGAAACTATGAGATAATAA
Source organism: Macaca fascicularis (assembly GCF_037993035.2). Lineage (NCBI taxonomy): Eukaryota > Metazoa > Chordata > Mammalia > Primates > Cercopithecidae > Macaca > Macaca fascicularis. The sequence continues at coordinate 48,616,143 of NC_088394.1, forward strand.
CTTTGTGTTGTTTTATTATTTTTTTACCTTTTATTTTTATTATTTAGATTTACCCTTTACTTATTTCTGATATATTATATTTGTACATATGTACAGGGTACATGTGAAATTTTGTTACATGCAAAGAATGTGTAATTCTATTTAGGGTATTTGAGGTATCTATCACTCAAATATTTATCATTTCTATGTGTTGGATACATTCAAGTCTCCTCTTCTAGCTATTTTGAAAAATGCAATACATTGTTGTTAACTATATTCACCCTACAATGCTACCAAACGTTATAACTTATTCCCTCTGTCTAATTGTATGTTTGTATTCATTAACCAACCTCTTTCATGGTCTCGTATCTATCATTTCACCCTCTATCGCCACACAATCTTTATCTCCACACAATCAATGTTTTTAGCTGCCATATATGAGTGAAAACATGCAATATTTGTCTTTCTGTACCTGGCTTATTTCACTTAACATAATATCTCCCCATTCCATCCAAGTTCCTTCAAACGAGGGGTTGCATTCATTTTTATGGCCACATAGTATTCCATTGTATACGTCTACCATTTTTGTTTGTCCATTCATCTGTTGATGGATGATATTTTTGTTATTGTGAATAAAAAAGGAAGTGCGTGCATCCCTTTGATAGATTGATTTCTTTTCCTTTGGATACATACCTAGTAGTGAGCTTGCTGGATTGTGTAATAGTTCTATTTTTACTTTCTCGAGAAATCTCCATACTGTTTTCCATAAAGGTTGTACTAATTTACATTCTCGTTAACCAAGTGGAATTTCCTTTTCTCCACATCCTTACTAACATCTGTTATTTTTTGTCTTTTTAGTAATAGCCATTCTAACTGGGGTAAGAGGATATCTCATTGTGGTTTTAATTTGCATTTCCCTGATGATTAGTGATGTTGAGAACTATTTTCATGTATCTGTTGGCCATTTGTATGTCTTTTGAGAAATATCTACTCATGTCCTTTGCCTATTTTTAATGAAATTATTTTTTTCTGTTGTTTGGGTTCCTTGTATATTCCAGATATGTGTCTCCTGTTAGATGAGTAGTTTGCAAATGTTTTCTCTCATTCTGTGTTGTTTTAAACTGATAAAATTGTGAGAATTTGTCATGGTGCAAGAAAAAACTAATATAAAGTGACACAGATATGGGAATATGGCAGGTTCACTGACATCAAGGAAATTATATGCAAGTCCTGGAGGGAGATGAGATACACATAAGGTAATTTTAATACTAGTCAGGGTACATAAGCTTATGTCTGAGAAAGACAAGCAAAGTGGAGGAAAATAATATGGCTGAAGAAAATCAGAAAAGGCTTCATGGAGGAGGTGATGTTTGCGCCTTAAAATTTAACAGAATTTCAGAAAGTAGAGAGGTAGACCCAGTGCAAGCATCTTCAGAATTGACCAAATTCCTGCTCAGCCTTGGACACAGAGTCATTCAGTGTACAGGCGCCAGGATCAGTTTGTCTAAATTCAGTCCTGGCTCTACCACTTACCAATAGCTGCATGGTTTGAACAAGAGAATAAAGCACTCTGATCCTCCGTTTCTGTGTCTGAGAAAGAGGGTCATAAAAACAGTGCCCACTTTTGGCAGACAAAAATCACGTAGTCAGAAAATGGCAGAACTTTCTTTCCTTGCTTTTGCTAACTCCACACAGGTAATCACACATGTGAATTCAAAGCTTCTGAGATTGGGCGCCTTCCTTGACACTTCCTCCAACATTTGTAGGTCCCAGGGCAGGATGACAGGTAGAGGCACACATAGCCTGTTTCTGGATGTCTGCAAGTTATAATGTAGCTAAAAGCTGTTAAATAAAGTACATTCTATTCTCCTACTTTGGCAAAATGTAATGACAACATATTAAAAAACAAATTTAAAAAGATATTGGTTGATACTGCCTTGCCACAATGTGGGACACCCCTGAAGGACCATCTCAGCTCCAGAACTCCCCATAAGATTGACAGAGGCACCAGTTGTAGCCATATTGGAGATCGGTTTCCCCCTTTGCCTGATGTTGTCTTCCCTACTTCCTTACAAGAATGTCGTCTAGGAACACTCCCCTACCAGCCTTCAACATACAAATCTGTTCCCAGGGGACCAAGTCCAAGACAACCAACTTCTCACACCTGATTAATTGAGAACATAAGGTCTTCGCCAATGAAATGTCTCCCTGCAGGTGGTCTTTCTGTGTCTTTATCTTTTATTTTTTAATTTTTCGAGACAGGATCACACTCTGTCACCCAGGCTGGAGTGCAGTGGTGCAATCGTAGCTCACTGTAGCCTTGACCTCCCAGGCTCAAGCGCCCTCCCACCTTGGCCTCCCCAGTAGCTGGGATCATAGGCACACACCACCACGCCTGATTTAATTTTGTTTTTTTTGTTTGTTTGCCTTGGCTGTTCTCAAACTCCTAGACTCAAGGGATCCTCCTGCCTCGTCCCCGCAAAATGTTGCAATTACAGGCATGAGCCACTGCACTTGGCCCCTTTGGGCCTTTAGCTCTTGGACCCATCACCCTCCCACATGATGGTCCACACCTGACTCATGGCTAATGAGGAAAACATTGTTGCGGTTACCTCTTCATTAAAGCAAAGCAGTCCATCCTCTTGTGGCAGTTTGCCATATGAACACTCCCCCTTGGGAGGACAAGCTCTGTGTGCCGATCACATTTGGCATTTAAAAAATCATTTAATTATGTGCAAAGAGAGGGTCCATGTGTCATTTGTTGGCCAGGTTTGCTGGGGACTTTATTATCATACATAGCAGTGTAGCTTCTTATTTCTCAGCAGATTGGACAAGTTTCAAGGTTAATACAAATGTTCCAACAAATTGTTATTTTGAAAGTGATTGAAGGAAATGTCCCACTCCAAGCATATGTTTGACCTTTTAGGGGAGGAAAAAGAAGAAAATGCTTGTAGATGCCTCATGCAGTTTGAATTCTTTTGACAGCTCTACATTGTTTGGCGAGTGTTGAGTTGCTCCAAACCCCATAGAGACCAGCATTTCCTTCTGAAGTCTCCGCTTGGATCGTCACTTTAAGTAAAGATGTTAATGATCATAAAGTCATAAGGCACTGTATTTTTGAGTCAGGCCTAGTGCTCTGTGCTCCATGTGAGTGACCTCATTGTGTGTCCACAGCAACCCTGAGAAGTCAGAACTCTTTTCACCTCCATTGTGTAGAGGAGGGAACTGAGGTTTAGAGAAATTAAATAACTTACTCAAGGTCAAAGTGTTTAAGTGGTGGAACCCAGATGAAAAACTAGGTCTGCTCCTCTCCGAAGTATTGAAATAGCATTTGTCTTCAGCCATAGCTAAAGGATACCACAGATACTGTCAGAGAATCACCTGCCCCTAGCTATTTGCTAGCTAACTTCCAACTCCCAGCGTTTGCCTCTCTGAAGATCTTTTCTGGGTCTACAGAAGGCTGTAATTTCCCTGCAGAGCAGACCAGAAGTGCTAGGGATTTAACCCAGAAGAAGACCTCAATCAATGAGTCTTGAGAGTTGGCATATAAACATGCCAGCTTCCTGGCCCCTTGAGTGGGATAATTCTGAGTCCTGTGTTGTACACTGTTTCTCAATATTTCCTTCTAGAGCTAGACTCTAGTCACCCACTGTGCTAGCTTATGAACAATGCACGTTTTATTGGCTGCCTTGTCTTCCCTGTACCACTTCTCCACTACCCCACTAGTGTCCTCTGTACCTCCCAAATGAACTACTTGCACTTAAATCTGCTCAAAGACACTTCTGGGGTAATCTAAACTGAAACAGGGGCTCCCTAAAACTCTCCCTAGGATTGAGATATCTGTGCCAGTAGGACTGGGGAAGGATGTTTGTTGGAATGATCCATGTTGCTCCCTAGTTATAACAATGACTTCTGGTAATTCTATTCCCTGTTCCTTTGGTCCCAACATTAGTTACCCAAGGATTCCCAACCACCTTCATGTGTTGGCAGAAAATGCTATTGCAGGTAAAATCTTCCCCAAGGGAAAGTTGTTTCATGAGAATTTTTATGCCTGGAAGTTATAGACTTAGCACTTCCTAATACACTAAAGGGTGCAATCAGAGAACTCAAACCAATGCCTATAGGTTTCACCCCCATCCATTCAGGGTAGTGTGTTACAGTAACCTATGGCAGGCAAGCTGGAGAGGAGCAGACCTGGATTTTCACCTGGGTTCCATCACTTAAACACTTTGACCTTAAGCAAGTTATTTAACTTCTCTAAACCTCAGTTCCCTCCTCTACACAATGGAAGTGAAAAGAGCTCTGACTTCTCAGGGCTGCTGTGGACACACAATAAGATCATTCACATGGAGCATAGGGCACTGGGCCTGACTCAAAAATACAACACCTTATGACTTTACGATGATTAACATCATTACTTAAAGTGACGACCCAAACGAAGACTTCGGAAGGAAATACTGGTCTCTACGATATTTGGAGCAACTCAAGTCTGCCCTTAGACTCCTTAGGTTTGAATCCTGGCTCCAGCAGTTGCAAGCTGTTTGACCTTGGACTAAGTTCTAACCCCTTAGTGACTTCATTTCCTTAGTAAAATAATGATAATAGCAATGTCTACCTCATGAGATGGTTGTAAGTACAATTTAATTCATATGAAGTATTTAGACAGTGCCTGGCACATAGAAAGTACTAGGTAAGTATTACCTATTACTATTATACTAGTATTATTACTAATATAGTATTATTATTAGCATATTGAGGAAGAGACAGTGGGATAAGCACCCAAAAAATGTAAGGTGTTATTTATCAAAGTTTGCCTAACTCTCCTCCTATAGGACTCATTTTGCCATTTACAGAACCACAGTGCAAATCAGTAATTTACACAGAGTCATCAAGATGCATGAGTTTGCGGGTAGGTTAGAGTCTGTTGCTGTTGTAGCTTGGTTCTCATACACACCTGTCCAGGTGGCCCACCGCAGTAGAATCCCAGCTCTGCTGGAAAAGCAAGCTAAGGGCAGTACTTTCCTAGAGTGATACTTTGATTTTTCAGATGAAGACCCAGTGCTGTCTCACAAGCAAGACCCACCGTGGCCAGACTTCCCTGACCTATCCAACCTTCATTGCATACCTTTTCTGCTTTCTGGAGATGACTCACCCCAGGACCCCAGGAACATAGTGCTCCGTCCAGTCTACCTTCTGTGCAGTTGCATCTGCCTCCTCCTGTCTTTCCTGAAAACTCAATTCAATAGATCCCTTAGATTTTTTTTCTTTCTGCACAAGATCATTTATTCAACCTGACCCACTTCTTCATGATGATTTAACCCCTTATTAGCCTTCTCCTTCCTGATTCATCATTCATACACATTGGGCAATTCATCATAGTTTGTCTTCTAAAAAGGAAAATGCACAAGGTTTGTAGTTAAAAGGTCTAGGTACAGATCTCTTTTATCTTAGCAAAAGTACATAACCTCCCTGAGTCTCAGTTTCCATGTCTATTACCAACCATTCATTCAGAAGTGCTGGGAAACAATAGCCCCAGGAACTGCTTGCAGTCAACAAGAGAAGGAAGTGGGTAGATAAATACCCTGGCTTCCTTGCCTCTTGGTAGGACAATTCTGAGATATGTTCCAGAACAGGATTCAGCCAACTTTTTCTTAAAGGGCCAGAAATAAATATTTTAGACTTTGCAGGCTGTATGGTTTCTGTCACAACTGTATACTCCTGGCAATACATCAACAAGTGGATGTGACTGTGTTCCAATACAACTTTATTTCCAAATAAGCAGGTAGTCCCTGCCCTCTATTCTAGAGTGGCTCAGAGAGTGCCTAGGGGGAATTAACCCAGCTGCCCACACCAGTAACTCACATCAACACACAACTTATTGTCTTTCCTTCCTTCCCAGACTTTTTCTACCACTCCCTCTCCACAGTTGCTGGGGTTGCCTCGCAAATCTTGGTTTTGGTTCTGCTTTTGGAGAAACTCAAACTGAAACCAAGGGCTATGAAATGGAGTTATGAGGCCATAGAATGGGAAACATTCCTCATCCCATCTGATGAGGTCAGAGGAAGTGTTCCAGGCAATGACAGCAGCATATACACACCCCTGACGTAGGAGGACTCATGACTGCTTTTAGAAACTGAAAGAAGACAAGAGTGGCTGGAGCATGGGAGAAGATGGGAACAATGGGGTCAGGTGGCCAAGAGAGGTGGGGCCAGATCCCAGGGGACCATATAGGCTGTACTAAGGCCTTGGGTATAGATCCTGAACCAGTGGGGAACCACCAAAGCATTTAAGCAGCTGGGTAGGGTGACATAATGTGTGTGCGCTGACCAGGCTCAAGAGATGCTACCAGAAGCTGCACCCTCCTGTCGCCTGACCCCAGTCTGCCCCACAACAGGTTCATACTAGTGACCTGTTCTTCTTGCCCCATTCACCCCTAATCACTGAGAATTCTGAGCACAAAATCTAAAACATCACCTTAAAGTAGACCCATAAATAGCTAAGTACCCTCCATCAACAGGAGAGAAAGGGAAAAAATAACCTATAAAAATACATAATAAAACTACAGAACAAACAGAGCTGCAGCACGCAGGCCCTGCCAGGATATTGCTTAGACTTGGAGAAGGATTTTGTAATAATATTATTTGATTCTTTGGGCTCCTTGCCAATTATTTCAAAATGCATTTTACTCCTTCCTACTTTGTACCTTTGTATTTAAGAGCTGGTGTTATGAAGTTTTCAATGAGGAACTAGAAAAATAGCCCCTTTTCCCATCCTCCAGTCCTCCACTCATTACACAAGACAGAAGACAATGTCACCCAGAGTTTTTCATTTGCTTGTATTTCTTCCAAAACCCCCCTTCTTTCAGTCATGTATATACTTCTGAGCCTAACATCCTCTTGAGGGGGTAATTCTTTAATACTTTGGGGTCCCATTACCCTCCCCTATAAGAATTCACTCCAATACGTGGAACTCGAAGGTGGACTGCATACGCAGGAACATGGAGACGCTCTCAGAAGACTCTTGGCTTGGTGTCTAGGTGGGTGGTGACCTTTTCCTAGGAGAGGTTTCAGGGGCAGCCATTCAGATTGTTAAAAGAAAACTTCGGACAAGTTAAATTCGATGGAGCTTAATTGAGAAAAAAAACATTCACAAATCAGGAAGCTTCCAGAATCACAGCAGATTCAAAGAGACTCCAAGGATGCCTCATGGTCAGAAAAAATTTATAGACAAGAAAGATGAAGTGACATACAGGAATCAGAAGTGAGGTACCGAAACAGATGGGTTACAGTTCAGCATTTGCCTTATTTGAACGCACTTTGAACCCTCAGCAGTCTATGAGTTGTTGAAGTATGGCTGCTAGGATTGGCCAACACTCAGCTATTATTACAGATGCATACGGCTAAGTTAAGTTTTCAATTTTGTCTGCCTATTTAGGTTACGGTTCGTCCACAAGGACTCAAATACAGAAGTAGGGAGTCCTTCTCAGGCCATATTTAGTTCGCTTTAACAGTGTCCATCTGGGGTAGATTCAGTTGGTAATAGCAATGAAGGCTTGCTGATGGAGATTTCAGGACAAATGACCACACTTTTCTGTGATTGAAGCCACTCAGCCACAAACCACATGCTTTACAAGCATGCCAGAGGCATTCTTTCACTCTATCCATCTTCCCTCTTGTGTTGACTGGACGTGTGAACATGTGTGTTGATGCACAAGAGTTAATTAACTTTCTTCTGGATTTTTCTGAGGAAATGGTACTGCTCCTACAGTAGCATTAGGGATGAAATATTTGTAGACCCAAAGAAAAGTCAGCCCCTATATCTCCACCAGAGGTATCACTTGTGTTCTGAAGTTGGATAGGTCTTTCCAATTTTTTTTCTTTTCTTTCTTTTTTTTTTTTTTTTCCTTAACAATCATGAACTGAATGCATCCCTAGGCCAAATAGGTAGGGGAATCATAAATCCCACAAGCCAGGAGCACCTTTTTTGGCTAATATTTCAGTTAGATTTTGTAGACTAGGGGTAAGGCTGGCTATAGTAGCAGCATGGTTATATATATATATATATATGAGAAATGTGTTATTTATTATCTTTTAAGTTCTTCTGAATTTTTTTGGTGAATAACTGTTTTACATACAAGAAAAGACTACCAAAATTTATCACTTACTAGCAGTGGCTGTGAAATATTTTTTGACCCTCAACAACACATACATTTCATTGTAACTCAGTTATTCTTCTCCATTCTGCTTCATTTGTTAAATGCTGGTGATACCCTGTTGAATGTATTTCACAACTATAACTCACCATTTGGAAAACACTGTCTTAGATCTTCTGCTCAAACCTTTCTACAGAAACATCCAAGCAGTAGGGGAGAGGAAAATGTGCCACGAAGATTCAGTTTCTCTCTCTTCCAACTGAACCTTGCTGTATTGGCTTCATCCTTTGCTTCCACCTAGGAGCAAGATGGTACCAGTTGTTCCAGACCCAATATCTTCTCCGCTTTAATGTTAGGGTCCCATAACTCTCCCAAGGTTCCCAGTATAAACTTTATCATGTCTCATTGGCTTTTATTGTTTTCCATTGACTTTGATAAAATCATCCCTGAACCAATTGCTATGACCAAAAGAATCTTATTTGTAGACTGGCCTTGGTGATGTGCTCAATTCATGACCAGGCATGGAGCTCTATCCTGGTACATGGGCTAAAAGTAAAGGAAGGAAGATCAGGGTACGCTTGCAGAAGAAGGGTAAAAGGAAGCAGAACTGCAAAAACAATAGATGTCCTCTGCACGTCTAAGCCTAATCACAGATACAATTGGCAACTTGCTTATGATTGGCAAGTGGGGGCACTGTCCCCAAATGTGGCCCCCTCTTGACTCACCAGTGCCTGAGATAACTTTAGAAAAAGCTTTATTTTCATAACAGAATATAAACCTTAAGATACAAATACCTCTAGGAGAGAGGAGTCAATTCAGACTAAGGTGTAGATGGCTGATGCAAACATTTCTTTTGATTACAGTAAAAAGGAAAAGGTATCTGTCTTAGTCCATTTGGGCTGCTATAACAAAATACCATAAACCAAGTGGCCCATAAATAACAGAAATTTATTTCTCACAGCTCTGAAGGATGGAAAGTCCAAGATCAAGGTGCTGGCAGATTCAGTGTCTGGTGAAGGCCCATTCCTCACAGAGGCTCATCTTCACTGTAACCTCACATAGTAAAAGGCAAGGGATCTCTTTTGTAAGGACATTAATCCCATTCATAAGGCCTTCCCCTTCATGACCTAAACACCTCCAAAAGACCCCACCTCCTAATACCATCACCTTTGGGCTTAGGATTTCAACATATGAAATTTAAGGGGACACAGGTGTTCAAACCATAGCAATGTCATGGGATAATTCATGCAGTAGATTGGAAGAGAGGCATAGAATAAAAACGTACAAAAATATCTGCCTCCATCACAATTCAACCTGCTCTGGTATACTGGAGAAGCCATCATCTTTTAAGATAAGTCCAAAAGGAGCTTTCACATTGTGCAAAGAAAGCTCGTCTTGTACTAGGAGTAGAAAGAGGAGACGAGCAATACATTCTCTGCCCTCAAAAGAACTACAATTTACTTAGAAAACAGAATATGTGGTACAAAACCAGGATCACTACTTACTGTAGGGCAGATTGCACCATGAATGATGTCCTCTAAAATTGTGCCCAGTACAGCCTGTATAGCTATAGACCATGGCTTTGTAAAGGTGGCTTAAGTCATCAGCAGATCTAAATAAACTTAGGGAAGAATTCTCCAAATTACGTCCTTTGGAATAATTATTCTTCAAGAGAGGCAGCACCTAGAGCCGAACTTCTCTGGAGTTCTTGAGGGGAACTTTGGACCCTTCTAGAGTTAAAAACACTAAGAAAGGGGAGATCTGAGCCAGTTCTTCTCCACATGACAGCTCTCTAAGTCTGTGTGCATCTAGTAAGCCCTCTGCAGAGCTGAGCAGCTCTCAAGCTCATTGGTCTTAGCCAAAGAACAATCTTGTTTCCAAGATATGTTTGCTGGCAATTCAGATTACACCTTCCACTTGAAGAGAGAAGCTGGGACAGATGCCAAGCCCACTGCAAGCCACTCTGGTTCTTATAATGGCACTTACAGGGGCTGTAGAAAATATAAACTGGATCATTCACTCAAGACAGAAGAGCAGTCATAACCGTAAAATTCTCATTCAGCTCAATTCAATCAGTAGAAACCAAGAGATTAATCTTCGCCAGTTCTGCCACCAACCAATTTAAAGAAAATATAATCTGATAAATAGATAGATAAAGAGAGAGAGAGACAGAAGGATATGGTATGTACACATATACACACCTAAATCATATGTATACAACTCAACAACTTATTACAAACTGAACACATCTGTCTAATCAGCACCCAGATAAAAAATAATAGACTATGACTGGGTGCAGGGGCTCATGTCTATAATCCAAGCACTGTGGGAGGTTGAGGTGGAGGGATGGCTTGAGGCCATGAGTTCCAGACCAGCCTGGGCAACACTGCAAGACCCCATCTCTGTAAAAAGAAAGTAAGCCAGGCATGGTGGCATATACCTGTCCCAGCTACTCAGAAGGCTAAGGCAGGAGGATCACTGGAGCCCAGGAGTTCAAGGCTGCAGTGAGCTATGATCACACCACTGCACTCCAGCCTGGACAAAAGAGAGATCCTGCCTCTAAAAAAAAAAAAAAAAAAAAAAAAAAAAAAAAAAAAAAAAAAGTAGATCATAACGAACAACACAGATTTCCCCCTCCCCTTCTTTATGCTTCATTTTATTATATTCTATAGAAATTTGAATCAAACAGTATGTATATTTCTATGGTATCTTCTTTTCATCCTATGCTTATGAGATTCATTCATATTGCTGCATGTGATTGTGGATGATTCATACTCAGTGCATACTATCCCATTTTATGACCATACCATTTATTTATCCATCATGCGACCACACCCATTTATTTATCCATTGTGTGGCCATACCATTTATTCATCCATTGTGTGACCATATCCATTATTTATCCACTGTATGACCATATCCATTTATTTATCTATGTGGCTGTGGATGGGCATTTGAGGAGTTTCTACTTTTTGGCTCTTACAGATTGTGCTCCTGTAAACACTTTGGTACATATCTTTGGTATGAACTACGTGTATGAATTTCTCTTGAACATATGTATATGCAAAAGTGGAACTTCTGTGTTATAGAATATATGTAAATTCAGCTTTAGTAGATATTGCCCAACAGTTCTCCAAAGTGGTTATATCCATTTACACTCTAACTAGCAGTGTTCCAGCTGACACATGGTTTCACAAACTCTTGGCATTTTTGTGTTTTTTCCACTTGAGCCAGTTGAGCCATATGATTGGTGTATAGATGATACCGCATTGTAATTTTAATCAGTGTATCCTGGATGACTAGTGAAATGCATCATATTTTCATATGTTTATTGGTCATTTGGATCCCTTCTTTTCTGAATTATCTGTTCAAGTGTTTTGCTTACTTTTCCATTAGTTTATCTTTCTCTTCTGTATTGATTTGTAGGAGTTTTAAGTGTATTTTTATATGAATCTTATGGATATATGTATATTTTGGAGGTGGCCTTTTCACTTTATTGTGTCTTTTGATGGACTGACATTTTCTATCTTTAATAAACTCCAATTTACCAATTGTCTTTCTTTCAGGGTTAGCAACTTTTGTGTCCTGTTTAAGAAACCTCTGCCTATTCCAAGGTTATAAATATTTTATCCTACTTTTCTCTAAAAGTTGCATTATGTTGCCATTCGCACTTAGGCCTGCAATCTATCTGGGATTAATTTTTTGTATGATGTGAGATAAGGGTAAATACATTTTTTCCCATATGGATATCTAATTTACACCTGTCGAGTTTTAATCCTGAGGTAAGACCAGCAGATTTTTTTTTTTATTTAGCAAGCCAGCATGGGATAGAGAGAGAAATTCTGGTTTATCTGAAACATGCCACCAGAGCAGAAAAATAAAAGTATTTATATTTATATAATTGTACTGAGGCTTTGTGTAAAGGTTCTTCAAAATGAGGCTAAGTCTGCTTTTCCAACCCAGTGACCTGTTGTTTTTCCACAAAAGTATAAGACCCTGTGACTAACTGTGACTGCCCTGTCACAGCATGCTTTGTCATGCCACCATGCTTCTGTACATGACATCCTCTGCCTGGGATACCTTCTCTGTCTCTTGTTTATCTCCTACTACTTTTTCAGAACTGTTTTCCAACACTCCCTGTCTAAGAAGAGGCCTCTGATTCTGTTAGTTTCTTCCATAACACATTTTACCTGTTCCTGTGATAGCAATTATCTCACCCACATCTAATTATTTCTATGCCTCACTTTCGCTAGACCATGAACTCTTTGGAGGCAGATACTGTGATTTATCTTGGCATCTCCACCATTCAGCACAGTGACCGGCCCACATAAAAACTTAATATGTTTTTATTTGATCAATATTAAATAAGTCAGGGTAGTGGGAATGCCATCAATAGAAGCATTGGAAGACGGAAATGTGATGATGACATGTCTCAGAAAGTACAAAAGATGATAAATATAAGGCTTTTGGCAACATCAACCTCTTTGAATAGGAAAGAAAACTAAGAGAGGAAGAGAAAAAATAGCAGAGAAAAGAAGGAAGGAATAAAGAGGAGATTCTGCTTTTGTTGATAGAGTAAACCAGTACTGGGCTTGTCTGCCCACCATAAATGGCTATAAAATTGAGGAACATATGTAAGACAACTATTTTTAAACATTGAACAATACATAGCATAAGAATGTAAAAAATAAAGAATATAAATGAGTGAATCCCATGTTTACTGTACTTTCCTATGGGCACATTTTTCCTGATCCTAGCACAGGAAAATTCAAGCCAAACATGATGGTCTTGCCGAGATGAGGACACAAAGACTAGAATTTGAGACGAAAGAAGCAGCTGGCACTTGCTGAACAGAGTTCTGGAGAGGAAGCTCCTTCACAAAGAGGAGTGCTCCAGAAGTTTGTACGGAGAAACTCTGCATGCTTGGTCAAAGGCTAGACTGTACTGAGCAAGGCAAAACCTCACAAGGCCTTGCAGAGAGCAATTGTTATGGCACTGAGAGTGATGGACATACTCAAGATCACACAGTAAGTCGATTGCCAGGACAAAACTCAACAGTCTGTAAAGGAAGGTAGCATACAATATATCAACTACTATGTTCAGTGATAAAATTTTTAAAAACAGATGTGGAAATCCCCTCAAGAAACAGGAAAATGTGACCCATAATTAAGAAGAAGGCCATCAATAGAAACAGACACTGAGAAAACTCAGATGTTGGAATAACAGGTAAGGACTTTAAATCAGCAATTATAAATATGCTCAAAGACTTAAATGAAAATATGATCTTACTGAATAACCAGAAAGGGAACCTCACAGGGGTTCTGGGGATATTGAAGCTACAAAGAGAACTAAATGGAAATTCTGTAACTGAAAATGACAATATCTGAAATTCAGTAGATGGGCTGGACAACACAGATAATAAAGGAAGCATGGTCACTGACCTTTAAAAATAGCAAACACAATAATTCAAGAAGCTCACGTATTTTTAAAATTGAGGAAAATAATAGCGCTTCAGTAACCTTTGGGAAAATAGCAACAGTGTGACGTGACACAAATGGTTTGATCATCTTAGGTTTGTATATTCACAGACATATAAGCTTTAGAACCATTGATCATTTCAAGTATGGCAAATCCCAGCACTATGTGTGACTGGACTACCAAAAAGAGAGGAGAGACTGAGAATGATGCAGAAATGTTTTTTTTAAAGTAATGGTGTAAAATTTCCTAAATTTCATGAAAAACAGATCTAAGAAACTCAACAAATCCTAACACAGGATGAATACAGAGAAACCACAACTAGAAAATCTTACTGAAACTCCTGAAAATGAAAAGGTTTTAAAAATGAACTTACTGAAACAGTTGGAGAAAAATGACACATTATATCCAGAGAAATGGTGATATTAATGTTAGCCAACTTCTTATGAAAAACAGTGGTAGCCAGGAAACAATACATTAACATCTTCAGAATGCTGAAAGAAAAACACTGTCAAACCAGAATTTGATATGCAGCAAAATATATTCTTGAAAAATTACAATGAAATAAAAACACTGTCATATAATTGAAAGCTGAGAGAGTTGGTCAAGTAACAAACCCGTACTTCAAAAAATACTAAAGGAAATTCTTCAGGCTTAATGGACATGATCCACATAAAAGCTCAGATCTATAGGAAGGCATGAAGAGTAGCAGAAATGGTGAATATGAGGGTAAATATAAAAGACTAGATTCTTTTCCTTCTCTTAATCTCCCTAGAAATTAAAGGAGGGCGGGGAAAAAAAAAAAACAACAACAGAAAACTGATGAAGTCACAACCATATGCAATTAGTGAAGTTCAGGATTAAATCCCAACTCTGCCACTTACAAACTATATGTTTGTGGACAAGTTGCTTAACTTCTCTAAGCCACTCCTTTCATTCATTATTGCGTTAATAATACTTATCTTTGGATGGTTGTTTAAAAATTAGAGAGAATGTCCATGACGTGTGGATGTCAGGAGTTACACAGTCAAAAACTAATGTTCCAAATTGTCTTAACCAACTCAAAGGTGTCAAAAGTTTTAATAACTTTTTCTTTCTTTCCCATGTCTCTTTCCTTCAAAAATGAAAGTCACAGATGCTCATAGTGTTCACGTTGGTTTGATCATCTTAGGTTTATATATTCAGAGACATATACGCTTTAGAACCATTGATCATTTCAAGTATGGCAAATCCCAGCACTATATACTTTATTTTACAATCTTCAGAAAACGTATGCCTCAGATGCAAGTGGATTTTAAAGTATGCATGAACTTTTGTCAATATGACTACAATAGTAGAACATTCTATACTATTTCCCAAACTTCCATCTTTTGCTTACCACTTTTATAAGAGTTGCCATTATTTGCTTTATATCTTTAAATGGCCCACTACATCTTTTACTTAATTTCAAAAAGCAACTTGGGGTACTATTACATATGGAGTACCAATATCATTGTCCATAAACTGAAAACAAACATTTCAAAATTGGATAAGTACAAGCTGGCTACAAACTATGGATTTTTCAGGGTTCTGAGTCTGAGGCTTGCTCTATTTTGTTGAAAGAAAGAGAAAGAGCTTGAGAGAAATTGATTAGCAAATGTTGCAGAGGTGTTAAAAACATACTGGCACCTAGTTGAGACTTTCTCGTTGTTGGAATCATAAGGAATGAAGCAATTCAAAAGGAAATACCTTCCTCAATGTGCAATTCGATTTCATCAATGTTGTTTCTAAGCTTTTATTCTCTCATACACAAAAAGTGGAGATAATAATAGCACCCACCTCACAGATTTGGGTGTATGATAGGCAAAATAATTTAGATCAGGCTCTTAGCACAGGGCCAGGCTTATAGATGACACTCAATAAATATTAGCTAAAATTTAAAATATATACACACATTTTTCTTGTTCATGGGGAAATTACAGATAGGTTTCTGGCCATTTACCTTTTCTATACACATGTCGAAATTGCTGGAGGACCCCTTTAAAGAGGAAGTCACCATGACAAGTTAATTGTCTATAGTATTAACTTGTTAGCAGACTTTTTAATTTTAAAATTTCTGGACTACATAAAGAAATAAGATTAGTTACTAAAAGACATTTTAGAATTAGCACTCTCTGCTACATAGATTTCTGCATCTATTATTCTATTCTGTTACTCTCCATGTAGGGGAAGATCATGTCTCCTGCTTTTTCATTTCCCCCAGCTCTGTCCCTCTCTCTTTCTCTCTAATGTGCACACACACAGCCTATCACCACAATGAACACTCAATTAATACTTGCATACTATGGAAGTCTTCTTTGAAGATGGAAGCCCCAGGTCTGTCTCATCTTCAAAATACTTTCCAACAGGGAAATTATAACTGTGTAACACTCATCATTTCTCTAGCTTAATAATAAAAACTTTGATTCTACTGAAAATTCTAGCAGCAAATGAAAGAAAACTTTTTATAAATTTAAATTTAGGAAAACTTCAAAAAAAAAAACCAGAAACTTCTAGAAATAATAATATATTTATTCCTGGCGGAAAAAATCTAAAGCTCACAACGTTAGCACTATACCTTTTTCTTTCATTGACATGAGCTGTTAATTCATTGCATTTTTTTTGCTCTCAAAAACAATAAAGAACAAACAACATAAAAAGAAGATCTTGTCAAATCATCACCATACATCAGACATAATGTTTTCTTCACTTTCATCAGATCGTCACCATCCATTAGCTATGTTAATATTTATGGAGCATTTATAGAAGAAATCTGTTAAAATTAATACATAATAAGGCTAACATCTTTTAAAAAATAAATCAAGAATCTCATTACAAAGTTGCCCATAATTTACTATAGCAATAAAAAATAGAAAAGCAGTTAGCAGACAGGATTATATTTCATTATTCAGAATATCTAACTACCTCCAAAGTGTTTTTTTAAACAATGGAATAAAATGTTTTGGCAACTCCAACTTCTGGGAATCTTTTCATCAATACGTGTAAGGTCATAAGTAATTAGATATGTACAGCAATTCATGCTGAGAGATTTTCTTTTTCCTGATTTGAGCTCAAGATATTATATTTGCTAATATATTATTCAGGATTACAGTCTATATATTTCAAGTTGAGGCTGATTTTCTTATTTTGTGCTCTTTTAGCAGGTTTTAGTATTAAGATTATGAGAACATCTTGAATTTGATTAAAAAATTACTTTTATTTCTACTACTAAGTAACATGTTGACTGACTATTCCCTGGCTTTATCCAAGTGATGCAAAATCTTCTACCGATTAGAAATTCCTGAGAGGAATGGGAAATATAATGTTTAAATTTTCTTCAGCATGAAAAGATAAAGGAAATGAAAATATTAAAAATTATAGGTGCAAGCATTTTTTTTTCTTTAGTAGAATAGTGATAAGAGGATAAAGGTATTATACTATATATCAGCAGATCGGAGCTCTGCTTAACTTTAGTTTTCCTCTTCTTTAGTTCGAAAATATAATTTATCTTTCATTATATTATTGAATTCTCATTTCAATGATAACCATGGTCCTAGGAATAAAGGAGTTAGCTTTCTATTCAAAACTCAAATGTTTTCAAATCTTTGCCTTAAAAACTAAACTGGATCAATTACAGAGCTGATGTGATTGAATATGCTAAGGATTTTTAGTCACATAGATAGAAAAAAGATCACAATTTGATCCAAAATAGTCATTTCACGAATATATTTTATCTGTAAATTGTTGAGAAATGAACAGTCATTTTGATACTAGCCAGTGCTTACATTGTTTTTGTTTTGGATTTTAAACTTTAATAAACAGCTTGTCAGATTACAAATGCTTTGAACTAATTTTTATTGACTTGAGCAAAGTATAAGTTTGGCAGGTTTTTTGGTGTTTCAGAATTTTACTAGTATTGAGTATTTCAAATAAGTTTCTTATAAACAGCATCTATTGGATGGTATTTTAAAAATTCACTCTGTATCTGAAGACTTTCTTATGAAAAGTAAAATAAAATTAGTTCTGTCAATATCTGTCTTTTAATTGTTATATTTAGACCGTTTGTATTTAAGGTAATTGTTAGTATGTCAGGGCTTAAGTCTGTTCCAAATATGTTCACGAATGTCATTTCAAGATATTAATATGAGATTAAGTGTTAGAAGAAATGGTTTTCTGACAAATCAGATAACAACTTCAGGCTGAGTGATAAGTCACATTTTACTGCCCATCAGTAGAGTAGCCCTAACCTAGTTATGCCTGGACATTACACTCTTGACTTACGTTGTGAGATGCTTCAATTAACTGCTCAATAAATCCACTACTTCATTTATTATAGTAGGGGCTTTGAATATATCACCCATTGTATTCATTGTCCTCTCTGTAAATGGCAAATTAAAATTGTATTTTAGGACTCACAAGAAAGTTTTATGTCTTCTGGGGAATAAAAATGGATTTTTTAATGAACAAAATGATTTTAGAAATAGTAATATTTCACATTTTGCTTTGACTCCCAGGAGGTTCAGTGTCAATTTTTTAATTTTAAAATTATAATCTTATAATTGGCAGGGTACAGTTATTCATGCCTGTAATCCCAGCACTTTGGGAGGCCAAGGCAGGTGGATCACCTGAGATCAGGAGTTCAAGACCAGCTTGGCCAACATGGCAAAACCCCGTCTCTACTAAAACTACAAAAATTAGCCAGGCATGGTGGCGGGCACCTGTAATCCCAGCTACTCAGGAGGCTGAGGCAGGAGAATCGCTTGAACCCGGGAGGTGGAGGTTGCAGTAAGCCGTGATTGCACCACTGCACTCCAGCCTGGGTGACCGAGTGAGACTCCATCGCAAAAAGAAAAATTATAGTCTTACAATTGATTTAGCGCCCCATACTTTATGTGTTGTGGTTTTATATTTTACTTCTTACATTATTAATGCCATAAGATTGTTATTATTGTTGCTTTAAACTGTCATAATCTTTTACGTATACTTACATATGTACCCTTTTGAGAGTTATTTGTTCCTTTTTTCAGTCCATCCTTCAACTGTAAATATTTTACTTCAACCTGAATAACTTGTTTATCCTTTTACCTTGAAGAACTTTTGGATTGTTCCTAAGTTTTGGTTATTTTTAAAAAGCTCTTATGAATGTTTGTGATATCTCTTGAGATATATGTCTTCTTTCCTTTGGGGTAAATCCTTGAGCATATAATCGCTGGGCCTTCTGACATGTTTAATATATAAGAAAGTAACAAAATGCTCTTCAGAGTTGTACCATTTTACCTTCCCACTAGCAATGTCTGAGAGTTGCAATTGTACAGCAACCTCATCAACCCTTGGTAGTATTAGTCCTTTTAATTTTTGCCATTCTAGTGAGTGAATAGTGGTTTTGATTTGCATTTTCCTAATAACTGACAAAGTTAAGCAATTTCTCCCATGTCTATTAGCCATTTGCACGTATGCTTTTGTGAAGTGTTTGATCAGACATGTTACCCATTTTTTATTGTATTCTTTATCTTATTATTGAATTGTCAAAGTTCTTTATATATTCTGGATCCAAGTACTTTGTCATATATATTATGATTATTTTCTTTCAGTCTGTGGCTTCTTTCCACTTTCATAATGGTATTTCTCAGAGTACAGAAGCTTTTCCTTCATTTTTGAAGTTTTTTTTTGCTGGGTGTTGAAAAAGTTGGGAGATTATTTTCCTTTTCATGTGTTAAAGATGTTATTCTATTATCTTTTGACTTCCATACCTTCAGCTGAGAAGTCAGTCATAATTCTTAATGTTGTCTCTGAAAGGGATATGTTCTTTTACTTACTCTGCCTGCCTGTAAGATTTTTCTCTCTTGATCTTTGGTTTCAGCAGATTAACTGTAGTGTGTCAAGGTGATATTTTCTTTGTAGTTATCTTGCTTGGGGTTTACTGAGTTTCTTGAATCTGTGGATTGACATCTTGCAAAAATGTTGGAAAACTCCTAGTCAATAAGATATCTTTACTATTACTTCTGTCTCATTTTCCCTTCTAAATTTCCAATTGCATATATGTTAGACCAGTTGACAATGGTCTATGTGTCTGTCACACTCTGTTCCTACTTTGTCTTTTTTACTCTCACCCAGTGCTTCAGTTTAGATTATTTCCTTTAACCTACTGTGAAGTTTACTAATTCTTTTTCATGTTGTTTACTGTGTGCTATTGAGTCTACTTATTATATTCCTAATTTCATATGATATATTACTGTTGACCCTTAAACAACATGAGTTTGAATAGTGCATGTCCACTTGTGCATGGATTTTCTTCGACCAAATGCTCATCAAAAACACAGTATTTGTAGGATGCAAAACCTGTGTATATGGAGAGTTGACTTTACCTGTACATAGGTTCCTCAGGGCTGACTGCAGGACTTGAATGTATGCAAATTTTTATATATGCAGGGGTTCCTGGAACCAATCATCTGCATATGCTGAGGGATGATTGTATTTAGTTCTAGAGTGTCCATTTGGTTCTTTTCAAGAAATGTTATTCCTCCATTGAAATTCTCTATTTTTCCAATCATTTCTCCACACTTTTCTCATTTTTCTTTAACATATTTTTAATCATTATTTTAAAGTACTTGTTTGCTAATTCTAATATTTGAGTCATCTGTGGGTCTGTTTCCATTGGCTATTTTTTCTCTTAATTATGGATCATATTTTCCCTCTCCTTTTCATGTGTCCAATTTTTATTATATTTCAGATGCTCATATGAAAGTATGTAGAATTAACATTAATGTATTCCTTTTCCATTGTCAAAGAGATGGGTTGAAGGCTGATCACTCTGATTCAATCAGGGATTAAGATGGGTTATGGCTGAGTTGTGGATAAATTAGTTTTAATCCACCCTCTAATTTCAATTTTCTTGAGGCCAGAGGCTGGTCTCATGTTTATTTTTGGCCTCTTTCTTTAGTGGAAGTTTTACTTCTAGGCACTGTGAGATTGTGGGTGATTTCTCTTTCCATTTTATCAGGCTGTCTTGCTGTGCCTCAGCAAAAGTTATAGAGAGGAAAGTGGATGAACAGAGAAAATTGGTTCCCTGATCAGGCCCACTTTTGTTAACCATATTATCTTAATATGGTTTATTTCTATTAACTTTCCCCACCGTTCTTATCCTCTGTTATATCTGCATTTCTCAAGTCCCTGATTTATTTCTATTTTATTTTATTTCTTATATTCTTTTGAGTGGTTTCAAATGTTTTTCAACTACTGCAGGGCAGAAATATGTAAATAAATGACATTAATCCAAAACTACTGCCTTGATTGTATCATATCTAATGTGTGCTTTTAAAGTTGTTCTTTAAGGTCTTCAATATTCTCTAAGAAATCACATTTAAAGATAATTTTTTTCAACCAACTTTGATTTTTCAAGATTATCATTGGAGTCTCAAGAGTGATACAAGAACCAACACTCAATTTATATGTGGAATCTATAGTGGATGAGCAGTTGTTGGCTAGTGAATTGAATTCATTTTTCTAAGCCAATCTCTTTAATGAGAAAAATGAAGGAAATAAAATGGGACATTTAAGAACTAATAGAAATCTTGACTATTATAACTACTGACAAGGGCAATTAAAAAATCCTTTTAAAATTTTTAATAGAAATAAATGAGAATGTTGAAATGACAGGCACCCAGAGGAAAGAAGGACATTTGTTAGATACCTCTGATACCTAAAACTTGTTCTGAATTCCGTAAGAATAATGTCTAAACTTCATTCAGGACAAGTTTTCCGCAAAGCATTTTGGCCTGGCTCTTGCCTCATTCTCTTTTCTTTTTTCTCTCACGCTTTCTTCCCTTCCTTGTCTTCATCCTTCCTCCTCCACCACCTGACCTTTCCAGACACATTATAATCCTCTCTCTTCTGCCTGTAGGCCTCTGCACATGTGCATGTCACTTCTTCTGTCACAGTGCTGCTCCTCGCCCTTTTGGCCTGATGTTTACACATCATTCAAAGCTCATCTTAAATGTCACTTTCCATGGAAAGCCCTCCTTACTCTCTTAGATTAAGTGCCCCTTCTACAACCTTCTAGAACCAGATATTTCCCTCATCAAAGCTCTAGCCCTACTTTTAATTAATTAATTGATCTTAGATTTAGATTATTTAATCTTAGATTAGATTAGGTGCCCTTTCTAGAACCTTCTAGAACCAAGTATTTCCCTCATCAAGGCTTTTGCCCTATTTTATTAATTATGTCAATAAATATTTGATGGGCACCTGTTATGTACCAGGCAATGGAATGATACAAGAGAGAACTAAATGCAGTCTCTTCTTGAATGGAGAACAGAGTCTACTGGGAGAGACTGATGCTACACAATCACCAAACTATGATGACTAGTTGATAGGTTAATTCTTTTATCCACAAGAATGTAAGCTCTGTGAAGTTAATAACACACCTTCTGAATTTGTCTTCTGAGGCTGATAACAGCAAATGACCACAAACTTCATAGCTTCAAGTAACAGACATTAATTATCCACAGTTCTGGAGGCGAGCAATGGAGGAGGGCCACATTCCCTCTGGAGCCTGCAAGGCAGGATCCCACCCTCGCCACTTCCCTGGTGGCTGCAGTGCTCCTTGGCTGCAGCTGCATCACTCCAACCTCTGCCTCCATGGTCACATTGCAACTTCCTCTTTTTTATTCCTTTTGTGTGTGTGTGTGTGATAATGTCTCACTGTGACTCCCAGGCTGGAATGCAGTAGTGCATTCATGGCTCACTGCAGCTGTGATTCCCCAGGCTCAGAGGATCCTCCCACTTCAGCCTCCCAAGAAGCTGGCACTACAGGTGCATGTCACCATGCCTGGCTAAGTTTTTGTAGAGATGGGATTTCACCATGTTGCCCAGGCTGGTCTCAAACTCCTGAGCTCAAGCAATCCTCCCGCCTCAGCCTCCCATAGTGCTGGGATTACAGGTGTGAGCCTCCACGCCCAGCCTGAAACCTCCTCTTCTGTCTGTCAAGACTCCCCTCTGCCTCATTCTTAGAAGGACACTTGTCATTAGATTAGGACCACCTGGATAAGCTTCTAGCAAAATCCTTAACTCCATCTTTTGCCACATAAGGTAATATTCACTCTTTTACCGTATAAGGCAATATTCACAGGTTCCAGAGAATAGGACATAGACCTGTCTTTTTTGGGCCTACCACTCAGGCCACTACACCTGTCTTGCTTAGTATGTATTCATACTTCCTAGCTCATACTGGCACTCGATCAATAACAGCTGAACAAAACACAAGTGTGCTATCTCCTAGGCCAGCCATCCTTAATTTTCTTTTTAGCATCCTCATTTCCTGTTGTTTTCTCCTGACACTGACAAGGAAACTCTCTTGGCCCCATCTCTATTTACTCTTGGCCACGCTACTGATCCCGCCATCTAATCAAAAAGGGAAAATTAAAAAAAAAAAAAAAGTCAGAATGAAAACAACCCAAAGACCAGTGAGAGACAGTGGCCAATAATAATGTGTCACTGAAAAGTGTTCTCTGACCACCTGCATGATCTACAAGCAGGGATGTCCCAAGGGCAGGGCAGTGGGGATGACCCACCTTGGGCACAGCTGTAGGGAAACATGTTGTAGGGGTTTTAAAAACAACAATAAAACTGACTACAAGTGTGTTTTTTTTTTTTTTTCATATCAACATGCACCAGTCAGTCTAAACAATGTCAGTGATAAATACTCCTTTCTGGAAAAAAAAAGTATTTTCTCAGTTTAAGTTCTAAATAATTGTTGTATTATCTGTTAAGTTTTAACAGCATATATGTAAGCTTCAAATTAGCACATTTTTATCACTATGCTTTACCAAATACTACATTCTACTTATAAGGTAATTTGGAGAACTCCCAGTTATGCAATGAGACCCTGTCCCATGAGGACTCAGTTACAGATTATGTCTCAAGGGGACAATTTTGTAAAGGTTCAAAATCCCTTGAGCTTGCTTTCAGCATAGTTTGTGTCTCTAAGCCCTGTAGTGTGACATATTCCTGCATTTTTATATGGTCGATTTAAAATAAACAATGATAGCAAATGTAAAAATGAGAAATTTGAGTTGAGTTCTGTCGTCCTAGGTGATCAATGGGAGTTTTTACTGGTGTTTAAAATAATGAAACAGTACCAATGACTAGAAGTAATTGTTTGGTAAAAGCAAACTTTAGTTCATATGTGAAACATTTTACTGAATTGGAAAATATCTTTAAAATTGGAATATATTGTTTTAAAATTGTTTGTTGTTTGTTTTAAAGCTAAAGGAAAAAACTCACAAAATAATGGTTATTACTAATTATAACATAATTGTCATTGAAAATAATACGGTTGTATAGAGAGGAGGGATTAAAAATGATCTCCTTCAGGTTTTTAAAGACACTAGATACACCACCACTAAAAACCAGACTTACATTTACAATAAATTGGAAATTATTGGCTGCTATATCCCTACACTAAGTGCTTTGTGTGCATTAAATTATTTAATTCACATAATAACTTTACAAAGTAGAAACTTTATTATTACTATTATCCCCATTATGAGAGATGAGTACTAAAGATGCTTTGTGAGAAGTGAAGATGGGATGAGAGCCAGGTGGTCTGACTCTGGAAGCTGTGTCATGAGCTATGATGATGTACTTCCTCTTAGTCACTCATACAAAAACTAACCATCACTAGCCGCCTTGTGGTGAGTTCCAGATTTAATCCTCTAATCCTCAAAACAACCCTCCAGAGTAGCTATCATCATTCCCATATAACAGATTTGGGAAACTGAGATTCAGAGAAGTTCAGCAACTCATCTAAGATCAAAGAGTTATTACATGACAAAAAGGGCATTCTGATTCTTCCGCCCTGGCTGGCTCCAGAAACTTCCCACAGCCACATTACCTCCTTCCTTTTTTTTTTGTTTTTTTTGGTGAAAAATATCCGTAGACTTCAAAATGCTAGAAAGAGCTTCTAGACCGAACAACAGCAACTTCTGATTGAGGGGCAGTGGCCTATTCTTCCTTCCGCAATAGCCATGAGAAAGAGAAAGAGGAGACGCAATTGCCTGTGAATGCAAGGACCTTGCAGGATTACTGGCTTGAGGCTTGTAGGCAATGGCAGAAGTCCAGGTTAGGGAAGTCCAGGAGTTATTGCAGCAGAAGGAAAATGAGGCACATGTATTGAGCTTCGAAATGCAACAGTAGGCCAGGCTCATGCCTGTAATCCCAGCACTTTGGGAGGCCGAGGCAGGCCAATCATGAGGTCAGGAGTTCAAGTCCAGCCTGGCCAACATAGTGAAACCCCATCTCTACTAAAAAAATACAAAAAATTAGCTGGGCATGGTGGTAGGCACCTGTAATCCCAGCTACTCAGGAGCCTGAGGCAGGAGAATCACTTGAACCCAGGAGGCGGAGGTTGCAGTGAGCCAAGATCATGCCATTGCACTCCAGCCCAGGTGACAGTGTGAGACTCTGGAGAAAAAAAAAAAACAACCATAGAAGAGTAAGCATTTTCTTGGTTCATTAGAGACAAAGTTCTCTTCCAGCAGGATAATGCAGTGCCCAGTCAAATTGCAGGGGTGTCCAGTTTTTGGCTTCCTTGGGCCACATTGGAAGAATTGTCTTCGGTCATACATAAAATACACTAACACTAACCATAGCTGATGAGTTGAAAAAAAAAAAAAAAAAAAAGAAAGAAATTCTCCAGAAATCTCACAATGTTTTTAAGGAAGTTTACGAATTTGTGTTGAGCCACATTCGAAGCCATCCTAAGCTGGATGTGGCCCATGGGCCATGGGTTGGACAAGCTTGAACTAAAGCAGAGTAGTGTAGTGCCAAAGGAGAGAAACAATGATTATAGCTGTCTGATTTAGGCATGGCTGGAGCAAGGTAGCAAAAAGAGGACCCCATCTCTCTTTTCGTCTGTTGGCATTAGAGTTAGACAGAGCTTCCTCCAGTGGCCAGAAGGATGACATTTTGCACTTCAGGCTGAGGTCTTACCAGCTGCACAACTCCAACAGAATGAACACTTCTCTCCCGGTGGCATTAGCAACATCCCCAAGGCCGACTTTTTATGTTCCAGCTTGGGCACATGTCCATCCCGGAAACTGTCAGGAAAGAAGACACGGAAGTCCTCATTTGATGTTTCTGAATTACATGCCCATCTTTGGTGCAATGGGGGCAAAGTCAGCCCACCTGAACCACATGAATTGAGTGAGAAAAGCCATCCTACTGTTTCCAGGAGAAAAGTGAATGCATGTTGCACAGGTAAAACACACACACACACACACAAAAACAGATGTTCACTTTGATGGCTATCTTAATTGCTAAATGTAATGATTCTTTCCCAGTCTTCCTCTGACTTGTCCTTCCCAGCACATGTCCTGCAGCTGACCATCTTCTACTTGATTTTTCAACCAGGGTTTGACCTTGGGATCATACCAATCATCAGAAAACAGGCCGGGCGTGGTGGCTCATGCCTGTAATCCCAGCACTTTGGGAGGCCGAGGTGGGTGGATGACTTGAGGCCAGGAGCTGGAGACCAGCCTGGCTAACATGGTGAAATCCTGTCTCTACTAAAAATACAAAAATCAGTTGGGTGTGGTGGTGCATGCCTGTACTCCCAGTTACTCGGGAGGATGAGGTGGGAGAATCACTTGAACCCAGGAGGCGGAGGTTGAAGTGAGCCAAGATCACACCAGTGTACTCCAGCCTGGGTGACATAGTAGAAAGAAAGAAAGAGAGAGAGAAAGAGAGAGAGAGAGAGAGGAAGGAAGGAAGGAAGGAAGGAAGGAAGGAAGGAAGGAAGGAAGGAAGGAAGGAAGGAAGGAAGGAAGGAAAGAAGGAAGGAAGGGAGGGAGGGATGGAGGGAGGAAGGAAGGAAGGAAGGAAGGAAGGAAGGAAGGAAGGAAGGAAGGAAGGAAGGAAGGAAGGAAGGAAGGAAGGAAAGAAAGAAAGAAAAGAAAAGACAGAAAAAAATCTAGGTATCTGTTCTGTGGCTACTCCTGCGTCATCTTCCAGGCCTCACAGATACTAAATACTGCAAAGACCTCAGCCTTTCCTTCTATATTACGTGACAGAAGTCATACATGTAGTGACTCGTTTCCCACAGTATTACTATCAAATTAGCAATAGCTGTAATGCCACCCTCTCCTCTCTTACAAAAGCATACAGGAATGCAAGTCACAGAGAGCAATATTTTTAAAGAGACAGCATTAATACTCTCTCTTTTTTCAAGGCATTTGAAAGTTTCAGTTCCTAATTATTAGTCATTTTGCAAACCACCTCCCACACCAATCATGACCAACAGAAACTTCCAAGTAAACAAGGTCATGTAATTCAATCATCTTAGCAGCCCACCTACAGTCTTTATCTGTACCATTCATTAGATCATGGAATCATATACTTTGTTGCATTTTTGATTCTGTGTCTTTCTTACATAACTATTTCATGGATTGTAAATACAGATGCCTACTAAAGCAAGGCAGGTAATATAAGGAGTGAGACAGACTGGAGTAAGACAATAGGGAGTGGTAGGGACTGTGGTGAACTGGACAGTATATTTCTCAGCATATGAAAGTGGCCACTACTCAGGTCCAGCTGATTGTTGGCATGAGGGAATTCAGAATGAGTGTTTCCTCATCATCTGATATTTTTCAAGACTAGCCTGTACTCTTGATTTTCAAGTGAAACATCCCAAATTCTAAATATCGCAACGAAAAAATACAGTTTTTATTTTATATATTTACTTATTTTTGGTCAGAGACTAAACACAGCAAACAAAATACATCTGCAGAACACATCCACCATTTTGCAAACTTTGGTCTCTGTGCCTTGCTCTTCATCAAGAGTGTACACTTTTGAAAACATAGGAGAACTAGATATTTTTCTGCAAAACCTAAAGCACTTTTCACAGGGTGGAACTTAAGGCAAGCAGTCAATAAAAAAGAGAAATAAAGTAAGTCTTGCTAACAAATGTTAGAAACACAACAAATGCTGCAACAGCAATTGCACAAGGCATTGCATCAATTTGGATTTGTTTTCAAGGATGTCGAATGACTTCGCCAAAGTCATTTGACTTAACCACAGTTTGTGGTTCTGAAGAAGCTGACTTTCTAAACCTTGTGAGTTCACTTAAATAAAAGTCACCCAAACAGAATTGTGATGCAGGGTCCTACTGTCTGGGGAATGTAGCAGGACTGGAGGCTCTGACTAAAGACCCTCACTCCACAAAAATCTTCTCATGGCACATACCACATTTTTCCCTCAGTCTTCTCTCATTTTCTAAAACGGGTCCCAAATCTGCACATAGTACATAATCTGCACATACTCATACAAATGATATTTACATATGATTTTAGCAACTCTTTGCAACTATTCTGCTACTGAGTTTCTCAATAGCAGAATAGAGGACTGATTTTATGTGTCAAAAACACGTTTAAGGAGATAACTGTCTTCAGCCAAGCACAGGTAAAGCAGCCCAACATGATCTTGGTCTTTGAGTCCACCTTTGAAAAGATCTAGATGATGATTTGTTTAAGCAGTAGAGATTTTGAATGTACATTGACCAAACATTGTTTGAGAATCACGTCAATAGAAATGGTACATCAAATCAATATTTAATTGATTAATTTACTTTACGAGTCAGTGACTGGAACAGACACTGATATGAACTGAAGTCGGAAACCAAACTTGTGCCAGCAGGTGCTCCATGTCCACCTCCAGCTTTAGAATTACAATTGGCACAACTGTTTTGTGTGCGTGTGTTTTGTTTTGTTTTGTTTTTTAGATTTGGAGGATACAAGAGCATTTTTGCTACATGCATGTATTGCATAGTGGTGAAGTCTGGGCTTTTAGTGTATGCATAACCCAAATAGTGAATATTGTACCCAGTAGGTGATTTCTTCAGTCCTCACTTCCTTCCCGCTCTCCTGTTTTGGAGCCTCCCATGTCTATTTTTCCATCTGTATGCCCATGTGTACCCATTGTTTAAGCTCCCACTTATGAGAACATGGAAGTGAGAATCTGGTGTTCTATTATTTCACTTAGGATAATGGCCTCAGGTTTTACCTGTGTTGCTGCAAAATACATGATTTCATTCTTTTTTATAGCTGAGTAGTATTCCATGGTGTATATATCACGTTTTCTTTATGAATCATCCCTTGACGGACATTTAAGTTGATTCTGTATCTTTGCTATTGTGAATAGTGCTGCAATCAACATACAAGTGTGGGTATCTTTTTTATATAATTTCTTTCCCTTTGGGTAGATACCCAGTAGTGGGAATGCTGGATCAAATGGTAGTTCTATTTTTAGTTCTTTGAGAAATCTCCACACTGTTTTTTTCCACAGAGGCTGTATTAATTTACATTCCTACCAGCAGGGTATAAGCGTTCATTTTTCTCCACATCCTCACCAACATGTGTTGTTTTCTGGCTTTTTAACAGTAGCCATTCTGACTGATGAAAGATGATATCTCATTGTGATTTTAATTTGCACTTCTCGGATGATTAATGATATCGAGCATTTTTTCACATGTTCGTGGACAACCCTTTAGTGTGTTTGAGAGTGGCTGGGAGAATGGCAACAAGACCTCTGGCTGAGAGAAAACCATCTACCCTCCTCCTCCCCTGTTCCAATTCACCACTCACTGATCTGCTGAACAAGAGGACCCTCCTGCTTCTGCATCTTGCATTTCATGAAGTGCTCTGTCTCTCTGGTTTCCATATCCAGGAGAGATGAGCAAACTGGCTAAAAGAAATTGGGGAGTGGGGGTGGTGGTGGAGCTGGTGAAAGCTCCAGTCTTACCTAATGGAAAATGTTATTAAGAAGTCTGTGGGGCCGGGCGCAGTGGCTCACACCTGTAATCCCAGTACTTTGGGAG
This sequence comes from Macaca fascicularis, assembly GCF_037993035.2. NCBI lineage: Eukaryota > Metazoa > Chordata > Mammalia > Primates > Cercopithecidae > Macaca > Macaca fascicularis. The sequence goes on from NC_088394.1 coordinate 48,645,638, forward strand.
GCCAAGGTGAGCAGATCATTTGAGGTCCGGAGTTCCAGACCAGCATGGCCAACATGGTGAAACCCTGTCTCTACTAAAAATGCAAAAATTAGGTGGGCATGGTGGCTGGTGCCTGTAATCCCAGCTACCTGGGAGGCAGAGGTTGCAGTGAGCCAAGATTGTGCCAATGCGCTCCAGCCTTGGCAACAGAACAAGACTCCATCTCCAAAAAAAAAAAAGTCTATGGGTAAGGAAGGAGAAAAGACAGTGAGCATGTCCCAATGAGAGGGTAAAGGAGTGCATTCTTAGCCTATGACAGCAGCAACAGAGATGAGATAATTCCCGTGACTGACTTTTTTCTTACTTAATGCTTATATTATATATTATGCTCTGCCCTTTATTTGCTGTATTACTGGATTATCAAAACAACATGAGGATTACTATATATTTTTTACTGATGCAAAATTGTCTCAGAGAAGATAATAAATGGCCATAATGGAATTGTTGGGTTGAAAGAGTCTTCAGATACCATCAATCTTTTTCTACTGTATAAATGTGGAAACTGATGCCCCAGAAAGAATAAAAGGTCTGCTGAAATCCAATGGGTAATTTTTGGCAGACCAGACTAGAACTCAGGCTTTCTAACCTCTGGCACCCCATTCTTGCTAAGTGGCTATGAAGCAAAAGCTGCCCAAACAAGCTTTTCTTACTTGTCCTGGTGCCAAAACTACTCAGGACTGTGTTTTACAAGTTGGTCTTTCTATCATCTCAACTCTAACAGAAAGAGGAGACAGACAGCATCTAAAGAAGGGTTGTCAAGAAGTGTTTAAGGTCTTATAAATCTGAAGTAAGTTATGACATAAAAAAATCAACCAAATCATGCCTTAAATAGTAAGAACTCTCAAGAACTCCCTCCCCACCTTGTTCAATTTCATCCCTCTAATGCTCACAAAATTCTGCTAAGTATGGATACCCAGTAGACCAAGATTAGTGAATAGACCAGATTACTTATAATTGACCTATTCATTGCTCCTATGCAGATGGTTCTACTAAGTATGTGAAAACAATTTGTTCTCTTAAATAGGTTATATATTCCCTGTCCTCAATCTTGTTTACACTATTAATTTGCTTAGCAAACCCTTTTTTCCATATCTAGTACAAAGGTAAACTTCAGCCCAGCCAGAGGGTCTGAATTATTCATACATTCCAAATTAGCAGGGTCCAGATTAATGAGGTTTTACTCTAATTTTTATCCTCAACTATCTTCCCTTGGGGCATAGAGCCCTTGCTTTCCTCTCTCTCCTTCCCTATTATCATAAGCTATATCCCCCAAATAAAACCCCCGTAAGGCGGCACCTGGTTACAATCTCACCAGGGCTGTTCTGAAGGCGCAATGCGAAGAAAGACAAGTGGCTGTGGAGCTGCAGGTTTCCTATTACCTCATTCTTGGTTCAAATTCTTTTCAGTAAGTAGCTATTGAATGCTGACAACTGGCTTCATTTTCTTTTACATATAATATTCTTTTTTTTTTTTTTTTTTGAGACAAGGTCTCACTCGGCTGCCCAGGCTGGAGTGCAATGGCGTCATCTTGGTTCACTGCAACCTCCACCTCCCGGGTTCAAGCAATTCTCCTGCCTCAGCCTCCCAAGTAGCTGGGATTACAGGTGCCTACCACCACGCTCAGCTAATTTTTGTATTTTTGGTAGAGACGGGATTTCACCATGTTGGCCAGGATGGTCTCGATCTCCTGAGCTCAGGTAATCTGTCTGCCTCGGCTTCCTAAAGTGCTGGGATTGCAGGCATGAGCCACCGCACCCAGCCTACATATAATATTCTTTAAAGAACTTGAGCACCATGACACCATTAGCTGAGAAGGACTTCAAGGGACACTTTGTGAGCCATGAATTTAGTGAAAATTAAAACTCCAGCTCCAGGAGACAGTACACAGGCCTTTCTGGTTTATGATCAAACCCCGATCTTTGGGGCTAGATAGAGATATACATTGTAAATGTTATTTTTCATGCATAATTCATGAACAACACCACCTTCCTTCCAAAAATAAAATAACTGTAGGAAAGGCGCTCTCTCTCTCTTTCTCTCTCTCTCTCTCTTTCTCTCTCTCTCTCTCTCTCTCTCTCCCCTTCTCTGCCGGTGTCATCTTTATGATGTGAAAATAACTATTTGGAGATTGGTGCAATCTGTGACAACTAAAAGCAAAGAAATTGTGCGTGTTTATCCAAGGTAAGTATGTAAGCACCAGGAACATAAGAACACGGACATTGTTGAGGATTAGCTGAAAGCCAGTTGCCGTATGCATGCTCATTTCCTCTTTTACTGCTTAATTCCCCCGTGATGCCATCTGATCAGTCCTCGAATGTCCCCTGTGTCTTTGCCTTAACAATCGAGCCTGGTAGGCCATTCCACACATTTGTGATTCTCTGCATGAAAAAAAAATGCTTCCTGACATCTGTTCTGAATTTGTTTCTCTTTAATTTCCATTTATGCTCCCTTATCCTAACATCTGTGTCATTCTGAAAACAGTAACTCAGACTGACGTTATCTGTGCCATTTACAATTTTATATTCCCCAGCTAGAAGTTCCTCTTAACCATGTAGTGGATGTGGAATTCTGGTTGATGTTCAATCCAGCGAGTGGGGCTCAGCTGTGATTTCAGAGGGTTCAGCAGATGTGTCAGCCCTCAATCCTTTCTCAATATCTTTTTCCAAAGAGAAGCCAAGGGGGGTCAAACCTGGCTAAACAGTCTTTCAGCTGGGAACCTTTCTACTGAGGTCTCCTCCTGGCCCTTCAATACAGAGGTGTACTTCACTCTCAGTATCTTGAGGTTTACTCACTGCCTTTTTAGTAGTCACTTTCCAGCAAGATCCTGGGATGTTTCATACCCTCAGGGAATATTTGATGAATGAAGGGATGAACAAAAGAAGATAGGTAGGTGGGAGAAAGAGTTGAAGGAGGAAAGGTTGGTGGTTTCTCAGAAAACAATTCAAGACAGAATCTAAAACTCAAAGCTGTTTCTAAAGTAATCATGTCCTTCTGAAATTCACATGCTTGTTCCAGTTGTTATTTGTATGCTCAGAATTGCTCAGCTATCCTATAGTCCCCCTCTTCAGGTAAACCTCTCTCTAATGGGCTTGTCAAGTTTATCCCAAGTCATTCTGTCATTCATGTAAATTCTAATCATTGCTATAGAAGGCCACTTTCGAGACAATGCCACATTTTTGGGCTTGTTTCCATTTCTGCACCCCTGGTTTTCATTTCTTCCTCTAAGCTTAAAAGTGCACACATTTGAAATGTGTTCTGAGATTCAAGTGCTCTCCTCCAAGAGTTAAAGGGCCTTCGATTTTAGAAAACTAATGCGGTGTTTCAATCAAGAAATGTTAGTTTGTTGCACGACTATTATGTGCCAGGCAGACTCTGTGCTGCGTGCGTAGAATACAATGAGGAAAAACAGACATGGTCTCTGCCCTGATGGGACCAGTCTAGCAGATGAGGCAGAAAAAAAGCATAAAGAGCAAAGCAAAACAAATTATAACCTCTAATTGCACATTGTGATCAATGCTATGAAGGAGAGGAACAGGGGAGATCTGAGAGAGAATGAGGGACAGCTGTTTTTAGACTGAGTGGTCAAGGAGCAAGCACAAAATATAATCTCACAATCAATATGTAGCAAAAGTATCCATGGGCATCATGAGCAATGAGTTGGTCAGATGCAAAAGCCATGTGTCCATGGATAAGAGATAGGGCAGAGAAGTTATTAGGCAAACTTAAACATCATGGCAGAGATAGATGCACCTGTACTAGTGTTCAAGGGAATGGAGAAGCAAGTTGAGATTCTGAAATGAAATCCTTTGTAAAACATTGCTAGC